>NC_139048.1:8784431-9269431 GCF_965140915.1 Aythya marila
GAGTTACTGTGACAGCACAAACCATAACACTATCCATCTAGGCCATCAATCACATTTCCCAAAACACCCAATAAAAGAAAGTGGTATTCTATCCACTTCCTGACTGCTTTTACTCAAAAAAAAAAAAAAAAAAAAAAAAAAAAGGCAGAAACTGGATGAGAATTTGCTTGAGGTCATGAAAACTGAGTCAATGCAATCGCAACTCCAAATTCCTTGCCATTAAGATAGATCTACCACAATTGCAGATGATGATGACATTAGGATGGCATTAACTTCTGTTAAAAGACACACTGCCCTTTCACTCGCCCTCCCTTAATTCTACTTTCCCTCTTAGTACAGCAGATCCAAGAGTGGGGACAAAGACTTGAATTCTCCTATCAGGTTACCTTAATGCCCTGCGGGTCTCCTTGCCAAGTGGTAGGAGAACCTGACTTGGAATAAAAATGATCAGAGCTCTGTTGATTTCTGTAGAGTCAGGATAATTTGTGCCAGCAGAAGTTTTCTCAGGACTCTTAACAAGAAAGAAACTAGAGGATTACAGGGAAAATTGTACTGGTATTCATGGAAAAGGCTAATCTCGTGTGTGAATATGGTCATGCTCTGGCTAAAGTAATTGCTGGCACTGGAGAATAGCAGAAGTTAGAGCCTGTCACTGAGAACAATCTGTCCTGGCTCATCTTGCGCTGGTTATCATGAGAGCTGTGGATGGGGGCAGACTGTGCTGCCCCAATCCCATCTGGCAGGGCTGGCTGTTGGTGATGCTCTGGGGACAGGGCAGGGGGATCAGCGTGGTAAGCGCCTTTGCCTTTTTGGAGCTACTGGTCCGTGCTCCCTCATACAGCCTTCTGCAGGAGGCAGCAGCAAGCAGAGAAAGATGCACGGTGTCTGAAGCCTCTTATCCATGGCTTGTCAATGGCTTTAGTGAGGTCAGGCAGCTGAGAAAGTTTGGAGGTCTTGGGAGGACAAGATGGGAGAAGGGGAACTGTGTGATGTGAGACACAGAAAGGGGAAAGAAAAACATCTTCCTCTGTGTCGCAGTCACCAGAAGCATTGCAGTATTTGTTAGAGCAGAGCCCAGCTGAAGTCAGAAAACCACTGCTAGAACACAAACACAGGCAAGGGTAGCTACAACTCCCAATTTAGCTGGCAAAACAAAGAGTTAGTAAATGCACTGAGATACCCCAAATCCCACCAGAAGTCAGAGAAAGAGCCAGGAAGAAACCTTTTTGAATGATTGATGGTTTTGTTTATTTAAAAAAATTATTACAAGCCCTCCAGCTCCCCACTCCGCAAGTTTCTGGAACTTGATGTAAAGAAAACATTTCTTTTCAGAGTCAAGCATTGTAGCATGTTCTAACATCTATTTTCTTGAATAAAGTGGAATGAAATTTCTAAATGAAGAGCCATTTCCAACTGGAAACCAAATGTTCTGGCTGGAGTTGCCAACATGAAAAATTTCAGCTTTCACCATCTATTGCGGTTTGTTATTCATGGACAGTTAAGCAAAACGGAGACAAATTCGCAAAACATTTACGTTGCTGGCAGGCCTCCTGACGCTCTGCGGAGTCCCACCATCAGGAGCTCCTTCTGCGTGCTGCCTGCCAGGGCGGTTTGCTTAATCCACCACTCCCCACTGGCACCTGCCTTGCCAGAGATGCTACCTGTAGCCTATACCACTCGACCCAGTAGTAGCAGAAGCCCAGAGCCCCTGAATACCACCCTTCTAGAGCTGGGGGCCCTAGACACCCAAAGGGGTGTTAGTTCGTGCTCACTAGCATTGATTATGGGGTGAGCTGGGGCATACACCCACCCACCCTATCTACACTACAAACACTTGGTGCTTCTGTGCAGAAACCTGCACCAGCATCTCGGCCAGAGGCTGCTGCAGTAGCAGAGGCTGGTTTGTGGCCAGCTGGAACCTGCAACTGGAGAAACTCCTCAGTTTGCTTGACTGATAATCGCTCTGAGGCATCTGCAAGCTGGACTGCCTGCAGGCTGATTGCACTATGGCAGCAGGTATTCGGTAGCCAGTGAATCTCTCCTAGGAGTCTGAGAAGCCTCTGTCTTTCCTGGGAAAGGCAGGATTAAGCTCTCCTTGTCCTGTGTCTGTTTTCACAAGTTCATACTGACCTGATTTTTAAAACCGATTTCCTAGATTTGTTAGCTAGAGGACCTGATTAATTTTGTCACAGAAATATCACCACAGTGCTAACAGAAGCTTATTAAACTGGATATTTGAGTGGCAAAAAACCATATTTAGCAGCTGTTTGCAGATGCCTGTGACTTGACAGATATTAAAATGCCATAAAACTGTCTCCTCGTTCAGACAAATCCTAAAGCTATTTATATCTATTAGCTATTTATCTATTATCTGTTTGCTCTCCGTAGCTGTTTATAGCATCATGTAGTGCACTACAAGGACACGGGACTTCGGCACCACTGGGAGTTACCATGGTGTTTGCAGGGGACAGAACACGGGGACCTGAACTATTTGCATTTTGCAACACACACACACATGCACTCGTGGTGCCAAATACTTGTGGGTACAAAAGAATGAGGCTCCCGTGGTGTGCCCAAAGCAGCACCCGTTTACATTCATGGGGCATTTGGCTCTGTGATCCATGCCACACTGTCAACAAACAAGTAGTAGTAAGATATCTGCTGAAGATGGGAATGAAGAAACATACACACAGGCTTTTACCACCCTCTAGAATAAATCCACTGTTAATAATGTTACTAAGATGACAAAATTCTGGTTCCTTTCTCTTTCCAAGGACCACAGTCATGTTGATTTATTTTCATTGCCCAGTCGAGTAAGGAGTTGGCTTCATGTTCCTCCTGAATGTTGGTCAGAGCTACTTGAGAGACTATTTTTATTCCCAGACACACTCCTTGGATAACATTGCTATAATTAATAATGAAATACTCTCAAAACATTTGAGATATTCACAATGCAGGCAAATTCTGCTGTCTTATATTGTAGACAAGGCAGGGACAGATGGAGTTAAACATCCTAAACATCTGGAAATTACCACCAGAAAGCCTTGTCCTACATTTTGAGTCAAAGAAATAGTACTGCTTAGCACTCTACTCAGGCTATTCAAATCAAGGGCCTTGCAGGAACAGCACCAGTCTTCCTAGGCAGCAGTGGCATTAAAATGACCCAGACAATTATTTTTTTCATTTCCTTTAGGATAAAGATAATTCAAAGATATCCTGGTGTGTGAGACATAAGTGAGAGAAGTAATGGACCTTCTTTGACATATTGTGAGTGCGTAGAAGGAAACTAAGGTATCTACAGTCAACAAAAGTTGGTGTGAGAGGAGAAAGTTCAACCAGCCACTGGCCAGAACACAGATAAACAAGCTTAACAGCTGAAGCAGGTTTTGAGAAGGGTTATAATTAGAATAGAATAGCAGTATAATAATAATAATAAAGATTGTTAATACTGATTAATATTAATAATTAATATTAATAATTATAATGATAGAATAAGCAGAATTTTCATTTGAAGTTCTTGGGAGATAGTCATGATGGGAACTGAGACATGCAGCAGAAGAGAAGAGCAAGTGGTACAAGGTTGCTCAGAGAGCCCATGACCTAAAGGCTGGCTGACACAGCAAGGGAACACAGACATTGCTTTCAAACAAAGGTGCCAGTTCACCTCTGGGGCAATTTTCTCTGCAGCAGTGGCCATGGAGGAGCCAACAGGTTGTGCTGGAGCTGTTACAAGTGTGGCAAAGCCCCAGGACTTCAGCGGCCATGGAAAGCTCTGGCACAGTGACCTCTCAGCACATCAGCACAGGCTGCCACTGTGTGGGGGGATGCTTGGAGAAAAGGAACTGCTGGGAGTCCTTAATGACAGACCATTGAGTTCCTGTTTTCCTTTTTTTTTTTTTTTTTTTTTTTCCCCCAGCTTATCTGAACCTCTGGACTGCCTTGTGTGGAGAAGGAGAGAGAAAAAACAGGAATTGGCACTTACTATTGTGTTTTCCCTTTTTTTTTTTTTTTTTTTTTTTCCAGCTGACCCGTGATAAAAAAAGATCCACTTCAGCTTAGAATAACAGGAATGGTATCAGAGAATTTACAAGCAGAAGGAACCATCTGTTTTAGGTGCCATTAGACTTAAATGGGCTGTGCTCCTTGAAGCAATGCATCCGCTATGTTTCCTTCAGGCTAACTCACATCAGTAACTGGAGGTGACTCCCCTGTGTGACAGAGGGAGAGGAGGATGCTGAGGCTGTGTTAACCCTGAATGCCACGAGGCTACCTGATCATCAGTATGCCAGGTGTTGTCTTTTTCCCTAAAATAAGCACAACTGTACTGTCAGTTTAGAAAAAAGGACTGCTCAACAGAAACTGCAAAACTAAGGCACAAAATTTGGGAACTGGAATAGGGCAAACATGTTGACAGCTATGGAGAGATACCACAGAGAGCTGTGGAGTGTTGGTGAGGACCTTGGTACAGGGTCTCCATGTGAAGCGGTGCTGTAGTACATACATCATTATACGTTGTAGGGCATGGTGGGCTGCCTGCATGTGTCTGTATCCTCACTATGGAAACGGGGATCTTATTAAGCATTTTGAGAATGGTTTGGTCAAAAAGTTCATGGAGTCCACAAGAATAGGACCACAAGCCCCAGCTGGAGACTCTCATTACCAACACAAGTTTTCCACCAGATGAAATACTGGGTTTTGAAAGTCTTTGTCAATGATCTCTCTCACCTCCAGCTGCACTGTCTTTATTTCTGTGGTACTTTATGTAAGCAGAAATGTGTGGTTTTATTAACAATAATGTGGGTAGTAAGCTTTCTGTTAGTACCAAAAACCCAAGTCACGTATTTCTCTTAGAGTGTTGGTTTCTGTTGCTGGTACCTTGATTTTTTTTTTTTAATTTTATTTTTTTATAAATGTGCAGTGGCAATTGGACAAGATGTATTTAATACAGAAGGATTAAGAAAGTCTTTGTCTCAAAGAATTTTCTGACTTGAGTCAATTTTTCAACAGGAAGACAAGAACAAATTGAATTGAGTTATCACCCCTAGAGAAATGTGGCTGGTGCATTAGATCTGGGAACCTTTGGTATTAAGGATCATAACACTTTAGAAAACAAGTAGTCAGCCCCCTTCCACAGAAGACTATTTATTTAACCTTGTGATTTCTGCTGAATTTTTGTCAGTGGGACTGCTAACTGTGCAACAGACACTGGATCCTGCTAGATTGAACTGGTAAGATCTTTGAAAGGCAGCGAGCGTAAGCCTCCTGTACAGTTCTATTTATAAAAATCCCCAGCAGCTGGTGAAAAATGAAGTCTGTGTACCTTACGCTGCCCCAGAAGTTGTGAACAGCAGCTAAATGCAATCTTGACAGGCTGCAAAGATGCTGTGAGCCAGAAGCTGCATCTGTTCAGTTCTACTCTGGGAAATAGATGAGTATGGAGGCAGAGAGTGGGAAACTGCTTCTGGCCCTTTCTTCACTGTTTACTCCAAAGAAGTGCTAGAGGAAAACAACAACAATGAAAAAGCTTACAAGGGCAGTCTGAAGGTAGGCGGAGGCAGGACTTATTCCCTGCCTGAGGATTTGGAGTCCTCTGAACAGTGCTACAGCAAGTCCAGGACATACTTCAGAAACCTTAATTAGAAACCCAACTGGCTGTTGCTAATACAGCATCTTCAAATTGGCCAAATTCTTAGAAGAGCACAGAAACCAGAAACACAGAGCAGGGCAGGAAAACCTGTGAGGTTCTCTGGTCTTCATCTTCTCTCCTCTCACTGAAAAAAAATAATAATAGAAAAAAAAATTGGCAGTACTACTTTCCGTTAGCTAGCCATTATTTACTACACCTAATCTGTACTTCATGGCATGGATTTCACATTCTGCAGAGTTAAATTATCATTTGTTTCACTAATAGCTGGTTTTTAAAGCTTTGCAATGTCACTGCTCCTTCACACAGAAATCAGAATGCCTGTGTACACCAGTGTGCTATTATACCCCTTGCACAATAATGTTGCAATCTTTATATTTAAACTACATGTCAGAAGCATTACATTAGAACCAAAAAAATGGAGGATGTTAAATTCTCATGTGCCTCCCTGAAGCGCAGAGAGGTGCCAGCATTAAAAACTAAGAGAACAGGTCAATCGCTGCAGCTATTTTTCTCATCCCCTGCTGAACAGCAGAGATGGCTATAAACAGCATTTGTACACCCAAAGTGATCATTTGGCCTAGCAAAAGTTCTGTTGAAATAAACCTGGAATCAGTCCCATGGGAATTACTCCCTCCTTCAAGAGGCAGGGAGGTCTCGGTGACCTTTCTTCTAGCGAGGGACAGCTCGTCTCCTCAGCTCGCCCTTTGTGAGCTCTGCTGGGGGCTGCTGGCCTGGGGCAGAGCTGAAGATCTGAAGATTAAATACAAGGAAACTCTCACAAGTGGCAGCACGGCCTTGCCACAGTCCTCGTGCCACATCCCTAAAGCAGTTGTCTTCCCACCAGCTTGCCACCACTCAGTTCCCCTTTAACTCAACCCAGCTGTAGCACAGGTCCAGGTCTTCTGCTGACAACTTCTGTGCCCATTGCAAAGGCTACAGAGAAATTTTTAGAGCTGGTTAATGCACACAGAGCTCTGTGTAGCAGTAAAGCATCACAAGAGGGTGATATAAAGCCCCTTCATTCCCTTATACACATATCCCAATTAAAGATTAGAAAAGAGGGCTGTGAATGCATGGTTGCGGGAAAAGTGTTTGTATTCATCCACTTACATCATGCACATTCAACAGAGAAGTTTGTTCTCACCCCTAGTTACCTGACACCCAAAGTATCTGTTTTCCTCTCATATGTGACAGAGACTGCCTTCTCCTCCCTTCACAGACTGTTTAATTGTAGCTGGCTTCACCTGCTGTCAGTTATGGTTCCTCACACATAACCAGCGTGCAGGCATGTAGCTTGATCCTTTCAGTCCCCACAAGCTTTTGGCAGTTTGTCCCCAGCAGCATCTATTGCTGAATCTTCTCATCGTGTTGGATGACTTTTGCTCTCAAAAGGCATAGACCTGAAGCAACTTCAGCATGAATTTTCACTCACCTTTCTGAGCATTTAATAGGTGAGAAATCATTACCACAGGCTGTAATTTCAGCCACGGGTGGGATTCAGAGGCTGGCTGGACCTTCCCATGGATAAACACCATCACCTCTGGTTATACCAGTCCTGTAAAATCCCAAGATGTTAGAGGGAAAATTGCAAGCTCTAGTGTCACCTCAGACTGTACAGATGATTACCCAGACAGTAACTTTGTCTAAGACATATCATCGTCTCATTGCTTTTGAGTTTCTTGCACTTTTTTCTTACTGTTTGTAACAGGCATGGCTTAAGACCATGAGCAGTTACCCATTACCCAAATGTGCAGTTCCCACTTCTGTCATTTCCCTGTGGGTAAGCAGTCACTCCTGCAACCCTTAATACAGCAGAGCTTGCTCTTGCTGCTCATCATCTCACAGCTTCCCTTGCTCAGTCACCCTTTCACCCTTGCTGCTCATCATCCCACTTTTCAAGCTAGCCAGAATGACCTGTCATGTTTTTAGCTGCATCTCTTTGGTGAAAGCCGTGTGGGTATTGTCACGATCTCTTCCTAAACACTGCCAGCTGACCGGGATTTCTCAGATATCTAGCACTGTCATGGTTGCTTTGCATCCCAGGGGAAGGAACCTTGTGGAAAGAAGTGACCTTGTAATTAAAGATTGTGTCATAACGTAAACAAGAAAGAGAAATAAATATGATCTGCAGAAATTATTCAAATACTTGCATTTGCTGAACCTGAAACCTCTGATTTTCCTATCAAAGTATATTTCCCATGCAGTCAGTCAGTCAGACGACACTGATAGGCAATAAGAATAAAACGAGTTTGTCTGTTTCCCATTCTTTGTGACTTTCTTTAATGCCTTGAGAATGACATTGGATCCACACTGTTCAAAAGCCAGAGTGTCTGACTTGAGCAGATAGGTGGCAAATGGTATCTATTTGATGTGACACATGCTTCCCCAGGCTCTGACAAAGCCTGTGGAAGAAGAAAGTCTGTGAGGCTGAGGTTACACAGGCTGGTAGGCTAGAGCAGCTCGAGAGCAGAGGAGGAACCAACCTCCCCCCCATATGAGACCCGTGAATTTAGTCCTTTTAAGATTGTGAATGTATTTACAGCATATTTACAGTGAAGGCTTCTTGCAGCATCACTCCTTGTAATAACCTACTGCCCTCTTCCACAGGGCTGGCAAAGGATTCCCTTCTCAGCCTGGGGTAACTGCACGGTGAGCTTGACCTTGCTGGAAGCAGAAGTTTTTCCTAGTAAATTCTGTGCTGCTGAAAGATTAGTACCAAGCCAGACTGGGTGGGTGTTAAGCTGTGCTATTTAAGGTTCTAAGCTGTGCTATTTAAGGTTCCAGTTGAAAGAAACACACAAATACCCATGTATTATTTTATACACACAAATCTCTCGGAACAAAGAGCCAAATCGCCCTCTTTTCCATTGTAAAACTTGGGTAGTCCAAGATGCCAGGATTCCACAGGAACTTGCTTATGGGTGACTGCTTTTTGATTTCATTGCTGCACCATGAAAAAAAAAAATCCTGGGAACATTAAAAATATCTAGATCAGAAAACTGAATACAGAACTGTGGGCTCCATTCCCACCCCTGCCTGGATTCCCGGGGTCACCTGGAGCAGTAAATTAATTCCTCTGTGCCTTAATTCTCCTTGAAGGAGAAAGATAACAATCCTTGCCTGACAAGGACCAGAGAATAACTAGGAAGTGTTCAGATGCTTACAGCAGAAGGACTAACTAATGGCTTGGAAAAAAAAAAGAAGTGTTCACAGAACCTTAAAGAAGCAAGCTCAGCTATAGCCCTCGGAAAGGCCATCTGCAGAGAATCCCATTATGATTCAAATACCTGCTTAAATACCACAGAAAGCTTCAATCTCTGGTTCACTCCCCTTCTTGTCTTGGAAGGAAAAGACAGGATTCTTATCTTTGATGACTCTGCCATGCATCTAGGTTATTGTCTAGATCTTTTCAACATATGTGCCTGTGATGCTATTTTCATCCACAGGCATTTTTTTTACCTGAAAGAAAAAAATACTTTATAGTTGTACAAAAGCAAGCCACCTATGGCTGGAAGATACATGACAGGAATCACTTTATTAATATGAGAACCAGATATTTCACTAGGATTCTAATATTTCAGTCCCCAACAAGATATGTGCTGTCTTTAAGAGAGATTCTACAGAAAATTTGTTTTTCAGTCCTCACTCAGCATTGTGTCTAACCAGCTGCACATATGAAAATTCTTCAAAGGGCAACATATATTTTCTTTTGGTACCTGGGAAACATTTAGCTTCTTAGCATTAGAGGCATGGAGAAAAGATCACACAGCAATTAGCTTATTGCTGAAAACTCAACACCTCAATGTTTGATACAATTTCTTGCCCATCGCTGCGAAATTTTGGAAGTAGAAAAAAATAATTCCAGAATCACTACCTACTGTAAATGGGCACATAAAAAGTATTTCAGAAGCTTCTTATGTGTGTGGTGCTATATTTCCTGGATGAAGACTATATGTACAGCACTGAAGATGATCTATAAGAAGAAACAGAGCCTGAAGAGATCTGAAGATACAACGCAGAAAGCTTTGGATGAACAGAAATGTATGTATCAAAGCAACTGGCTTGGAACAGAGTCCCATGCTGAACAACTCTTTTATCTGCTTGACTGGCCCTGGGGATGTAATCATGCCGTAGTTGTACTGACACTGGCAGCGAACAGAGAAAGGTTTTACATTCTTTTTCCTTTACTGGGAAGGGTTACCATGTAAAAATATGGTAAAGGATGAGACTGGAGGCAGAAAAGAACAAGACAAATCTTGAAATATTCAAAACATTTTCCTATTAAAATTAAGAAATGTGTCAGAATTTGAAAAAGAAAGAAGCGACCCTCAACTGGTCCAGTGACTGATTGAAAGGGGCAAAGAACTGCAAGGATACCTATGTCTTTCCTTCAATATTTTCAAAATACAACATAAAACTTCACCCATATCTTCAATATTTGTTAATGTAAGAGAACATACATACTGCTGAGAGCAATCTTGCTACTTTTATTCATATAGTTGAAGTTGGAAGGGAACTCTGGAGATCCTCCTGTCCAAATCCCTGTTCAAGCAGAGCTGTCCAGGATCACATCCAGTGGATCACGTCCACTTCAATTCCCATGTAAATAGCTACTCTGGGGATCAGCACTGGGAGACGGGTTTGCATCCTGTTTCTCACTTGTTCTCTGTGGTCCATTTGTATATGAACTTCACTGAGATAACCAGATGTTCTAGATCAGAAGGAACAATTATGACAGCACAAATGAATGAAGTTCTTGGGCAGGAAAGATAACACAAACCAGCGTGTAAAGCCATTACCTTTGAATTTTCAGCATGTAAAGCAGAGTACGCTAACCCTCAGATAATTTGTTAATTTGTTCTTATAAAAGCACACAGTACGTTTTATACTGCGTCAGCAAGCCCAGCATGCTCCATTTACAGCATCAAAGGGACATGAACTTGAACCTCAGCTGAAAGAGAGACCATTTGAGATAGTGCCCCAAGATTAAGCTATGTTTTGAAATAGAGTTCAACGTAAGCCTTCTGTCCTCTGTGGAGTAAGTTATCACCAGTTCTGCAAACAGCAAAGAATATCGTACATTTCTCAGAGTAAAAGGGATCCTGCATACTGAGAGTCCAGCCAAAATCAGAACAATCTCAGTGTATATCTTATTTATTTTAGTTGCATATCTTGAGCTAATGAAGTAATCACTTTTGCAGTGGGCAAAAGGACAATGTTTATAAAGGTTCAGGCAACCAAGCATTTATGAGTTTAGTGTAGAGGCATACATCTTTCTGAGACAATGAATATACAAGAGATTGAGTATTTTTTTTTAATTTCAAACAGGAGAAAATCTGAAGGGGCTGAAGAGCAATTTTAGTTACTGTGAAAAGGATGGGTGTCTTTCATACCTGTTGCGCATGAAGGCACAATATTTAGGATGTTGTATCTTCCACAGACCAGAAAAGGCAGATAACAACAATGTCTGTGTTCTACATGGGTGCAGATGAGGTGCTTCCTTAGATGTCTAAATTAATTGATGTTGAATATAAAGTCATACTGGCTGCACTGGCAGGTGTGGCCACTTGTTTTGCACCTGTGAAGTGGGCTACAAAAGATTGGACATACCTCCTGGCATTGCTGTCAAAACAAAGGAGCCAGTCTGACTAACAGCCTGAAGTAAAATATTTTACTAAATTTAAACACACACGTTATTCAGTATTCTGTCTCCTCTGCCTTTGTCCGTGTGCAGAGGTATGACCAATATGCCTGGTGACTCACACCAAGAGACAAGAATAGCATCAATGAATTACTTGAGTGTTTACAGCAGGACTTGCCAGAAAGGTGCCTTGCTCAAAGCTTTAGATAAAGCTCTAACTGCAGTTTGTCATAGAAAGTTCAATTGCTCTGAAATATGAAAAACTCTGGCTTTGTTAAGCTCTTCTCAGCTAAAAGTTGCTATTGCTGTGTCTTATGTTAGCTGAACTTCCACACAGGTCTTATATTATTGTGAGGCTGTCAGAAATCTCTCAGCAGGAGCAATAAATGCCAGTGAACTGTAAAAGTGAACCATCCATCTCTAATAGCATTCTGAAGGAGGGCGATAACATGTTGAGTAGATAATCAGGAAACTTTCTTACATGATAAAACTCTTCAGCCATTCAAAAAAAAAAAAAAAATGGGGAGACTGAAAAAGATCTAGAGAAAACAACTTATGTAATGCATGTTCAGGTCTTCCCAGAACCATCAGATGTTTCCGTTTGTGTTTTTGTCATTGTTGCTGTTGCTTTTTCTGAATTTTAGTTCTTATTGCCTGCGAAGAGCACTGTGCATGCCAGATCTATGGATAGTGTAAATGTGAAACAAGGGTACCAATTTAGATATTTACTATTGCTCCAGGTACTGGAACAGCAAGGTTTCTGCAAAGAATATTCTATTAAGGTGCAAAGGCACATTAGTATTAAAATTATTAAATTGTAATATATTTTTAAAATATATGATTGTTTGGTGGTAATAATCTTCTAAAAAGACAAACATTTCATGCTTTTTCTTTGGGCTGTTTCTGAAGGAAGCAGCACCTGGCTCCCTCTTAGACAGGGAACTACATCCGTAGATGAAAAATAACTCCTGAGTTTCTCCAGAAATTTCCAGGAAAATAATAAAACATCTACCTGACATTTTCTAGTGGTTTTAAAATATATGATGTACCCTTCTCCTTCTTCTTCCTGTGGGCTATTATGAAAAATAATTCACTTTGAATCAACATTTATGTGACAGAAAATTCCAAGAACTGTGAAAAGGCTGCTTTGTGACTTGGGCTCCACAGACGTCTCCATTCAAAGATCTCCAAAGTCTCCATGCTCCCATGATCCGAATTGCTCTGCACAAATACACCTACAGATGGAAATTCTGTTAACTGTGCTGCCTTGTCTATGTCAGCAGTGCGTAGCTGTACCTTTCATTTTCCTTCACATTTTCTGGAAAGGCCATCGTGGAGTTGCTGTTCCTCATGACCATTACATGGCTCTTTTGAGGCCATAGCAAAGCCTACTCATCTGCGTGTCTGCTATGGAACTTGTGGTTTCATAACTTAGCAACTTCAAACAAAAGCAGGAATGAGATTGCTCTTCTACCTCTAGCAAAGTAAATAGCAAGTGACTGAATGTGCTGTGACCTGGGTGACACAACCAGGTGTTGTGGAAAAAATGGTCTCGTCTTTGCAACCTCTCCCTTCATTCTTTTATTTCCCAGCCCTATCTTGTATGTTTGTCCAACAGCTGATCAGTTTGTTAAATAACATATTTTAGTTCTTGTGGGTAAACATCTTGGAGAACATGTTTTTTTTTGGTGCTGCTCAGAATAAGAGCATGGAGCAACGGGCTTGCTTTTCCTGATCGTCATGTAGTCCTTTGACGTTCTCATGTTCCTGGCTGAATTCTGTCTTTTCTGGTTGCTTTAACAAAGCTAAAACTGTGTATTTTTCCCTGTGTATTTTCTTGTACTTCACCATTCTTAAATGCACAATCTTTTTTCTCTTACCTTTCCTCCTTTACATCTCAGATGCACCCTGACCAGTTTGGTCATTGCTAGATGGAGTCAAGATCAGAATCCACTGTAAGTGTGGGTACCACGCTTACTTCTAAACTAGCTCTTACATCTTGGGGTTCTTAGCATTTACATGTGCCAAACAGAAGGAAAAGAAGTGGACAAACAGGGGGCTCTGTAGTGATACTAGGTTCAGATATAAATCCAAGTCACTATTAGATCCTGTGTCTTCCTCTAAAATCTCTCTTTCTCTCTTTTTTCCTTTCATGAACAATGTATCTGGAAAGCCATTATTTAGCTCTGAAGTTTTCAGGTGACAGTAGCTCACTTTGAGTGTCTTTGTGGTAAAATCAGCTCAGTTGAGCAAGTGAAAAGACTTAGGTCGAGCTGAGAGAAAACTGTCACTAATGTCTGTGAATCACACAAATTTAATTTGCATTTCAAGCCAACCTCATGCATCTAGCTGTTTCTTAATGAGAAATATACTGAAACTGTACTGTGTGTGTCCACACAGCCCCCATAGCAAGGCACTGGTTGCACTGGGGATCAGCATGAGCAATTTTCTCTGCATTTTGAGGTACTTGCTAGTTAAAAATAGAAAAATACAATATCTTGGGTTTTTTAACTCAACTATTGTTCATCAGAGGAAAGGAGCAGCATTGCAGATGCTCAGAGAACATTTTGCCATGGTACTGCCCTGTTCCCCTCCTGTAAGCACTCCCCATGGCAGGCAGCTACAACAGATGAGTGAAGCCTGAGCTGACCATTGTGCCTAGCTCAGTCTGATAGCAAGGGGTTTGTGTCTCCATGATGCCTAATGCAACACTCTTCCACTAATTGGTGCCAACCAATTTCCTTCCTCACCCTACAGCCCGCTGGGGGTGTGAGACGCTGAATTTGCACATCTGAGCCCTGGTAGCAAAGAGACATGCTAGGCAATGGCGGGTCTGCATGTGCACTGCTTGCAAAGGCTTATGAGGGGAGAAAGGAAAAGAAACAGCATGCACCTTGTGCTACAGCCTGCCTTTGCTTTTGGCATAAAGTTGGGAAAAGTATCAAACAAGATAGATGGAAAACTTGAGGAGAAGGTGATTGAGGAATCAGGTAGTTGGCAACTATTTCTGGATGAGATGACTTTTAGGGGACTGTGAAGCTGAGCTCAATTCAGTTGTACCTTATGGCTAAAAAAAGCTGATCAGGGATTTTTTTCTAAATGTTAACAGATTTTCCTTTGACAGCTTCTTAAAGGGAATATTTCTTCTTGGAAACAGTCAAAAATTTCTTTTTTTTTTTTTTTAATGTTTTCTAAATGAAATTTCACATTTTAGAAAGGCATTTCTTTTTCTAAAATTGCATTTAAAACTAAACTTCTAAAGAAGAACATTAAATGAACTAAATTCTTCAAAAAAAGTAGAGATTAAATGTGAATGAAGCACTGAGGCTTGACCCTAGAATGAAATGTTTGCTTTTTCCCCTGAAACATTCCTGCTTTATTTTGTCCAGAATTAAGTCACCTTCCTCTGACTATTTTTTTAGTGCTGGGGTAGGCTGAGTGACAAACTTCTGCTTTTTCCAACAGAGTAAAGGACGTCAGAAATACGTGCAGAACATGGGTGAAGGTTAAGCTATGCAAAGGTTGAGCAGAGACAGACGGCAGCAATAAGCCTTTTCACCGACTACTTTAAAAATATGCCCTTGCCACTCTTAGATCTTTCTGTTTGAGGAAACCAAGGTAAAAAGGCTTGGAAAGATGATGCTCAGCAGGTCACTGGCAGCCGGAGCACACAGGAGATCAACAATGGGAAGTGTTCCCTCTAAAAATGCTGTGTATACCAGGGCTCTTTTCTCCACACAAACTAAGTGTTGATCAACAACATCTCCTAAGCTAGACCAGCTCTGACGACTCTTTGAAGGCTGTCCCAGTCTCACGGAGCTTTTCTGCCCTGTCAGCTTAGGTACTGACACCACCCCTGGTTGTGCCATGTTGTGGAGTATGACTGTCCTGAGGCCTCTATGCAGAAAGTGATCAACTCAGTAATTTTTACTTACCTTTTTTGGGGATTTGGAAAATATATTTACTGATTTTAAATGGAATTTCAAATATCCTTTTCATTCATTGTGGGTTTGATATCATTTTTGAAAAGTGAACTATTGCTTTGGTTTTATTGTATAACAGTGGTTTCTCAATCTCATTCCAATTACCCAATAGCTAAAAGACCACAACATGACACTATCTATGAAAACAATATCTTTCTACCCATCATGAAGCAGAAAAGGTGCACAGCTCCATCAGTCCTTCCTTTGCAGACTGGATATCTATAGTTTGCCTGGGTAACTTCTCATGCAGATGACAAACACAACACAGATGAGTAGTCACAACAGCTTACTTGGCAAATCGGTGTATTTGTATTTAATATAAATATAGGGGAAATCAACTCATGTGTAGAATACGTGACATTTCAATTTTATTCAACAATGTAAAAACAATTCTAAAACAACATGAAAGTACCTCTGGAGAGTGTCAGGAGAATGGTGGTTTTAATATCAGCTTCATATAGCATTTTATAGGTTTTTAATTGAGGGCACCACAAATATTGTGTGTCTGTGTGTGGGAACATTTACCTACTTCCCCAAACACCTAATAGACAATACTGCAGTAGGGTTTAGGAAACCAGCAGCTTTATTTTTTAGCGTTACCATTGAAGATAATGGCAAACTGATTTTGGCTTGACAGGTTGTTTTTTGCCAAATCAGTTTGCTTCCAGTCCACATCCATCAGGCACTTTGATTAGGTTTCTGCCTGATTAGGATTCAGATTACTGACAGCGTTGTTCAGTCAGTAAGAATGCCCGATCTGGCCAGCTTAGCATAAAAGCTGGAGGATGCTTATTTCTATGTTCTGGGTTCTGTGGCCAGCCCCATAATTTGACCCTAGATCAACACCCAGTCTCAGGTGTGGTCTACAGCACAGCTTGGAGCTAGATCCCAAAACAGTTCAAGGCAGTGGAGAGGAGCAGGGCATGGGGCAATCCTCCAGAGCCAACCAGCCTGGCTGTGCCGTAAAAGCTGGCTGGTTATGCATGCCGTATTTTAAAGAGAGCACTAAGTTCAGACCAGGAAATCTGGGATGGGTCTATAATTAGTAGCTCACATTTAAAATGAAAAATTAAGTATGGCCAATGTCCATCATTGTAGGAAAGTAGCTGGTTCTAAAATGTTTTTCTGAGTAAAGAAATAAGATCACAGTGAGTTGAACGGTTTGCGGTTTCTTGAGCGTGTGCCTTTCTCCAGCAGAAACCAAAGGAGTTTAATTTAATTGATGTCTTCTTTCCTGAGAGGAATGTGCTCATTTTCACTGTTTGGATCACAGACAGGTCTGAACGAGACCACCAAGCAGCACGAACTTTGGCTGGTGGCTAAGGTAAAAGCAGACTCAAAGCCATGAGTGGGTCCCACTTCTGTCATTTGTCGAACTCAAGCAATTTGGGAGTACACGAGTGCCAAGGCTTGTGAAGTCCCACAATTTTCTCTAGAAGCCTTAACAAGAACCTGGAATTTAAACTCAGCTCAATGTATGCAAACTAACGCAGAAGCAATCTTAGATTTTAAGATCGTATCTCAAGTGGATCTTGATTTCTGAATACTTGTATTGATTTATTTTGCAACCTGCTTTCTGTAATGAAGGAGAAAATAAGGCAAAACCTGCCTATTCTGATCTGAGAAGCTCTTTGAAACATAAATGAGGATATAAATGGGGAAATGGTCATGGGTTCATTCTGACTTGGTTTCTGACATTAGTTTGTTCTGCCATGCTGTCTTCTGGAATACAGTGTCTTCTTTATGCCCTAAATTTCTATTTAGCAGTAGAAATGCAAGGTTTTGTATTAAATCAACAATGGTATCTTGTGGCCCCTGAGAAGTGCAATGGGTGGTATAGACAGTCATTTCCAGCTCCCTTTGAATACGTGGTAAAGACCAAGCAGGTTGAGTGCAGCTGCTGTCCCTGCTGTTTCATGAAATACTCTACCAAAAGGCTGTGAAAAGGAGACCTCTGTCTCTAGTTTCTAAGTTCCTGCTGGGACCCTGGAGACAAACTGTTCCCAGTCTTACTTTACATCCTGTCTCCAGCTTGAAAATGGAAAAAAAAAAAAAAATAAAACAACAACATAGCTTTTCACATACCTACTCCTAGGTTATTCCCTGGTTTAGATCAACATTGCATTACGTTAGATGTTTAATATTAGCACGGCATTAAATCACAGATACAAGGCTGAACCCACAGAAAGCGTTTCCAGCTGAGGCAGTCAGGCCAGAGACTTTGCTGAGCCTCGAGTTCGCTGGAAGACTCCTGGCAGTGTCCCCACACAGAGGGAGCCCGTGGGAGGCAGGTCAGGCTGGTGAGTAGCACCACAAATTCTAGAAGAAAAGAGCAAAGAGTGGGAGATAGGCAGCAATAGAGGCAGTGAAGAAACTACCTTTCAAAATTCAGGCTGATTTCTTACATGAGGTTGAGCTTGAGCATCACTTTCATACACCCTTGTGCTGTAGAAATGTTCTTTCTGGTTATACAAAAGGTGTCAGACAAAACAGTAAAGAAAACACAGGTGGTAATCAGATTTTGTCCTATGCAGTGAATCAAAACCCAGACATTTCAGGTAATGGCAGTATGAGTGAGCAGAATGGGACCACAGAGTCCCTTTTGTGGACATGTACTTGTGAGGGACCAGGAGCCTGAGCTCTTCAGCTTTGATAACGCAGGTCTCCACCCTAAAGAGACCACACGGGAGCAGGAGGTCCCACAAGTTGATGGCCAGCACCACAGGTGTGCAAAGATGAGTTTTATTCAGGCTTTTTAATCAATGCCCAACTGAGACGGCGCAGGACAGTTCATGCTTCTCAAACTTCGTTTCTTCCTGGCAGAACTTGAGAAATGCTGTATCAGGTGCTCACTCTGGTGTTTCTGCTTAGCTAAGAGCTTGGGGAGAAAGAAGCCCCTCCACTAGCGCTCAGGTTTTCTTTACAACACAAAAGGATGTGAACAATTACTTAAATTAAACTCTTTGGAAACTGATTGAGTCACCAGAAGAAGGTTGGTAGGGAAGCATCACTTCAATCCGACAGGCACACACTGTGAATACAAATTGCCAAACAGAAGTTTAAACTCCATTTTAAGGGAAAGCACAGAGGGAACATGATAGGCGTCAACTTCCACAGCCGCTGGAACAAACCGTCAGGTCGAATTGCACTGTCATGTGCCAGCGCTCCTGCTAATGCTCGTCATCGCCCACAGAGCAGACAGCGGGTGTGCTTCCTCTTCCACGCACTCCCTCACCTCCACTCTTCCCTGAATCCCTTGATGAAAGACAACAGATATTTTGAGATCTCGCTTCTTTACCACGATTTTCTTTGCTCAGGTTTTGGGGCTGCTGTAATTGGCTGCGGTGTTATTCCTGGGGAAGGAGGTGTGAAGAGGTTGGCCTCCTGGGACACCCTGTGTGTCTGCACTGCCTTCCTCAAAACAAAATCAGAACAGGAGATCGCAGAGCTCTGGGCTAACTAACAAAGTATGTATGGCTTGTCAGGGGGCTTAGATGTAAGGAAGAGTAAAGGGGAATAAGACACGGCTTTTCAAAAGGGTTTAGCTCAGCTTGTAACAGTTTATAGACATATCCAGCAAATCTCCTGATAATTAGGCCCGTTTCTGGCATACCAAAGCAAATTGTTTAGATCTTTTTTCTCTTTAAAATCACATTATCTGGAATGCCCTTATTGATAGCAGATGGATGAGGCTCAGAAACATGAAAGCCTTTGTGCAAGAAGACGAGGGAGCTGTATTGGTCTTTTCTACTAATTTCCATGAACTTCAATCTCTTTCTTGGGGAGGCTGTCACAAGACGTTCCAGGGCATCTGTATTTCCTACCTCTGCTGAACACGAAACCTGGAGCAAGAAGGGGCAGCAACATCTCAGATGGACTCCTGGAGAGCAGCTCAAATGCAAAAGAACTCCCAGACCTGCACTCTTTGTCTCTGCTTTCTCAAAGTCCTCTAATGTATCGTCATTTCCATTACTACTGAAACGGCCTCCCTGCCTATTGAAAATGAATGTACTCTCATCTAGTGCAGGCATGTGAAGCCAAGCCAAAATTAGTAAGAACTTGATTTTAATACCATGCTGGGAAGGTTTTATTCACTGAGTTTGCTTGCCTCAAGACACACTGCTGCCTTAGAGCAGAACTCCCACACATACTGGTTTATTACCAAAGCTCACATTTTATAGGCAATTCCTAATCCTCATGTTATTTTGTTACTCAGACAAATTTATCTAAATCTGAATTTTTGCAAGTATGGACTGTGCTGTCTGAGGATGAAGGAGTCTGGGACTAACTGCATAATGCAATACAAACACCACAGTTTTCCTTTGCTAAGAAGTTTCATGTTAGAAAGCTCCTCAAGCCCACTTGTAAACTCACAGAGGCAAAAGTCTAGCAAAACTGGGCTTACAAGCCCAACCTCAACAGTCCAACTCTTACAACAGAAAGTACTGTGAGCTTATAAAAAGAGACTCCTGGTCTCTGTTTCTGACTGTCACTTTTTAATTCTGTGGGGAAAACCTACAAATTCTTTATACCTTAGTTTTAATGTTTCTAAAATGATGGTATCAACATGCACCTTCATCCTGTATATCAGGCTCCTCAAATCTGACAGTAGAGTGTAAGACTTAGATTTCCCTTTGATGTGAGTACTGACTTCTGATCAGTTTTCTCAGTTTACCTCAGCTTAGGATCCATCCAAATAAGCGTCAACATTTGTGTTTTATTTATTTATTTTTTTTCAGAGTAGCTCTTGCTTCACCAGTAATGCATAATTTAAACGTGTCCTTCTGTTATCCCTTAAAAAAGTCAAAAACCCTATGCTACATTGATTCAGAAGGATGCAGCAAAAGAGGTTTCAAGAACAGATTTGATTTGTGAGCATACATTTAAAAATGTTCTGGAGTTTCCTTGGGGTCAGTCAAGAATGTTGAAAACTATGTCAAAGCTTATACAAATATTTTCAGTAGAAGGCTTTCCAATGTAAAGCTAAATAAAATGAAATCAAATATGTAGTGCAGAAAAGAAAAAAAATATCATTATTTCACATCTTTTTTTTTTCTTTTTTTTTTTTTTTTTCTATTTATCTATTTGTAAAGTGTTTTCCAATGGATGCACAGATCTGTTTATGGCAAATTGAAGCTGGCCAACATTAGGCTTAATACTTTCAAAGAGCCTCACATGATATTCTACCAAGCCTTAGGGACTCACGGATCATTAGGAAGAAACAATTGAACTAGTTTTCCAAACATTTCCTTCTGTTGCTCACAGATACATCCATTGGTTCCCCAGACATCCCTCTACAACATAACAAAATGGACCTGTAATATCCCATGTTTTATATAGTATGTATGTCATAATTCAATGTGGCAGAGAAGAGGGTGATTGGTAGGACAGCTCAGGGCATGGGGTACTTACTGCCGGCACCATCATTAAGCTAATTTGCTTTAGAAAGTTCTGTTCACCTGAAAGTTTCTGTAACCATGGAAAGAATAGAAAAGAAAAAAAAAAAAAAAAAAAAAAAAAAAAGATGGAGTCTCTGGAATATCAGGCACTTAACTTTACCCATCTTCTAATTATAATGTTGAACCTAAACATCAACTTTTCATTTTAGGTTTCTTCAATACTAAAGTTGTAGAACAGTGGTAGGTAGCAGTTATGAAGAGACGTATATAAAAGACATGCACTGTCTTACAAAAAAGGTAAAAATCAGTAAGACATGGGTTTTTGTATAAACTGTTAAAAACTGCCTAGAGGATTCTCAACACAAAGAAGATGACAGTGCTCTGGGCTCCCAAATGCTCTAAGAAGCATTGGTCAGCTTACATGAAAATAAACATCCTTATCATTAGTTTTCAGATGTGAGACACTAAGATGTAGCTCAAAATGTTCCCCTTTTAAACCTCTGTACATTACCTGTGATTTGACATCTCATCTTTTACACTCTGCCAGCTGGGAACGCTGAGGTATAATGGGAAGTTGATTTCTTGTTTTCAAACTTTAGAATAACCAGACAAGGAAAATATACAACAAAGAAGCTGTGAACAGAGAAATAAATTAACTTGGTGCTGCATGAGGTTTCCAACTGAAAACTCTATGGAAATATAGCCAGAATAGAAATAGCATGTAATAGCTATCCCAGACTTTTAATGGAAAGAAGGGAGAAAGACCATATGAGTATTTGTGCTTCTAATGTTTAGGCTGATCTGTAATAAAATAAAAACAATTTAACCAATTTTAGTTGGTCTGAAGAGGAGAGAGGGTGCTTCCCTTCCTCCTTTCAAGCTCTGCTTGTTGCTAGTGCATCTGTTTTGCTGTTGTAACTAGAGATGCATCTTACTCATCAAAATTGATCTTGAATAATCACCGTCTACAAACGCCATGAAGGTAGCTCTTTCCTCGTGGGGATTCATACTTCCTGTTAGGAAGACTGATAGAGCAAAAAGATGGAGTCAGGTCATTCCATCCTTAACTCTTTGATTTATGTAGAAAATGTCTCATGGCAAAAACAAAAAATTAAGCTTCTGTGTCTATGTGTTGTTCAAGGACAGCAAGAGAAGGCCTGCTCCTTTTGATGAGCCTGCCATTCACCTGCACACAGACGAAGGGGCGAGGAGCCCTGGAGTGGGCAGGTGCTGGATGCTCTTCCAGGGAAACATGAACTAACTCTGGAAAGTTACAGACGGCTTTCAGATTGAAAACGGGAGGAGTGAGTCTGTCCCACTTCCAAAACAGAAGTTGATATTAGTCCTAATAAATGTTGATATTCTCAAAAACCACTTTAACAGCCCACCTACACGGACCATCTGCCTGTTCTTGCTGCAGCCTTGGTGAGTGCTGGGCCACCACCAGGAGCTGGGTACAACCTCGCAGCCAGCCCCTGGCATGTACCAGCTCCCGGCAGTGAAGAGCAAGGGGGAGAAAGCACTCTTCTTAAGAGAAAAGAATAAACATAGAGAAGGAATTCTGCATAAACAAGCGGGCTTCTAGATGCAGCTCCGTAAATGAGCAGATCAGAAGAGCAAACAACCCTTGACACTGCCAATGAGTCACTCCCACTGCACAAAGGACAGGGATTTTGTGGAGCTGCTATTTCATAGCTCCTCTACAGAAGATAAAATCTGCATTAGGTTATATTTCTTCTGTTCCATGCTTCAAGAAAAAAGAAGCTGTTACAATAATAGCATGGGCTGAGAATTCAGAATAAAACTCTGAATTCTGTTAGATTCTTTCTCTTTGAAAGCAAATTATTTTCTCTCTCTGTACATCAGTACCTGAGGCATGTCGTTCTGAGACAGCCATACCCATGCACATATCAAGTTTGATACATCGATGTTTGAAGGGCTATTTAAATAGGTACGAAAGATAGACCTGTATTTAAACTAAGATATATGCACATCATCATTATGGTGATTCCTATTCTTTGTGCACAAACTTCTAATAATCCCATGGTGTTTAGTGGATCTACTCTGGATTCTCACTGTCATAAGACTGAGATTCCACTTTAACTAAGAAATGACTGTAAGTATGAAAGGATTGGACAGTGTTCTGATTCACTTTGTACAGGAGTATAGATAAAACTATGTCTATAAATTAATATCATTTGCAGGAAAGTTTTCAAATGCATGATGCTGGGAGATTCAAACTTCCTTTGTAACCATTTGAAAGAGTTTGATGGCATTCTCTACGGGGTTTATTAGGAACACAAGGAAGTCAGCAACAGGACACATACATAAAACATCTATGGAAATCTTGCTGGTATTCATATGACCTGTAGAACTTAAGGTCAAGCCTTAAAGCAAAATTTAATAAAGCCATCTTTTTTCAGCTCAGTTTCTCCTTATTTAGAAAGCTACCTGAGCTTATTTTAACTCCCAGTAAGCTTCTCAGTTTAGGTGGTTTTGTTTGTTTCTGCTTCTTTTACTCATATTGAAAGAAGTTTGGGAAGAAATCATGGTAAATTCATGAAAAGAGGATAAATATCATTCTCAGTGCTGGAGAACTGTGGCTTCCTTAGAATTGCTAGCAACAAGACAGCAACTCTAGGATCCAGAAAAAGGGCAATAATTTTAAAATTTCTAAGCACCTCTGACAATTCCTGGCAATCTGCATTGCTCTCAATCAACTGGGGATGGAGAATAGGTTGACAATTCAAGCTGTCTTCTCCAGGGCAGCTTAGGCCCCTCTCAAGATGGTAATGACCTGCAAGTAAAGTAAGGATATAATATTTCAAAGGTTACAAGCAGGCAGAGAATAGCTTTTTTAAAGGGCTGATATCATCACAACAAGGTCCAGATGAGAAAGGAAAGGGAACAAACTGACTATATAAAAATTTCCTTGGTAATTCTAAATAATGCACTATTAACTTTCATGTGAAGTAACCCTTAAAGTGTGCAGTGATTAAAAATTAAATTTTCAAAATACACTGTTATTCAGTGTTTAAACTAAGATCTACCTGGAAAAACTAATTTCACAGGTCCTAGAATTACAGAACTGAGCAATGGAAATGAACTATGTGTCCCTGCATTGCTCAGGCTCATATGCTTTTGTACCTTTATTAATGCTTTGTTTAGCCTCGTTTGAGCAAAGTGAATTTCCACATTAAATTCATTTCTGTGCACCTCAGAAACAAAACAATCTATGTTTAAAAGCATGCTCCAATGACAGCAAGCAAGAAAGAAATCTGTAGGTTTAATAAAAAATGGCTCTAGTGTGTAGAATATTTAAGTAAAATGGTTACATTAGAGATGTAAGTAAGGTGGTGTTTTGCTGTACTCAACTATTGTAATGGAAAGTACATTTTAAATCAGAAAAGAAGAAGGAGGAATTAAAAAAAAGGCAGAGAGAGAAATAATAAGCCAAATAGTCATCAAAAAAAAATCTATAACTGAGCTGGCAAAGCTACATGCCAAGTTTCAGCTAAGGACATTGAATTTCAGCTGACAGGTTCATCTAATTTACTGCTTTGTTTTGGACATCAGGTTAAAACACTTTAAAGAAAAGCTGGACCAATGCTGCTATGTCCTGAGTTTTCCAAGCATGATGAGCTCAGCTTGGAGAAGGAATTGAGTATTTGACCTTACTGTGCAGAACTTGGGCTCTTAATTTTCTTGTTTTCTTTCTTATTATTTTTTAAAAGGCTATTAAATCATGTATGTTATCAAAAGAAAATATTCTAAAGGCAAGGATTTAAAAGCTCAAAATGGTCTTTGGACAACAGTGAAATGAGAGCACACAGTTAAGAGTGAAATTCAGTCTGCTTACTCAGGTGGTGTCTACGTCTAGTCTTGGAGAGCAATTCGGATTGCTTGCACCCCAGCAACACCCAACCCCAGAAAAACTTTAACACCATCTCCGCCTTTGCTGAAATTTCTACAGGCACACATATGTGTTGGAACGGCTAAGGCACAGAGGTGCTAGTTCCTCCCTTCCTTCTAGGACAGCAGGGAAAGCCCAGCAGCCCATCTTAGTGATAAGACAAAAGGAAATGGCCTTAAGTTGTACCAAGGGATGTTTAGGTTGAATATTAGGAAAAAAAAAAAAATTCACTGAAAGGGCTGTGAAGTATTGGAACAGGCTGCCCAGGGAAGTGGTTGAGTTACCATCCCCGGAGCACTTCAAAAAGCGTGTAGATGTGGTGCTTAGGGACATGGTATAATAGTGGACTGGGCAGTGCTAAGCTAAAGGTTGGACCAGATGATCTTAGAGGTCTTTTCCAACCTAAATGATTTTACAGTTGAATGATCTTGAGCACTCTTGTTCCACCACAGGGCTTATGGGTGGAAGTCCTGGCTGGATAAAGATGAGCCTTTGCTCAGTTACATGCCTGTCCTCTCAGCAAAACACATTCATGCTCTATAAACTCAAGTAGACAAATGAATGGTGAGAAGTCTTCACTGCTGCTCATGGCCAAGTGAAGAAAGGGAATTTACTTTCCCCACACAAGGCCTTTGTAAGCATTTAACTTTCCTGTACAGTCAACAAGGAGAGAAGAGTGTCCCCTTCTTTGTCTTTCATTGTTGTTTTCTACAATTGTATAGAGAAGTCTTAGAGAAGTTTTTTCTCTCTCTTTCCCCTTTAGATATTCTCAATAATTTACAGGGGTAGGTATCTGCTGTTACGGGGTTTGACATTCCTGCAGTTCAGGGATTATAGGTCCCCAAGGTGAGGTGCAGGACTTGGAAGAAATCATCTAAGTAGTTCTTAGAGTTTGATTTTAAGCACATGCCTAGCATTTAACCTAACACTGTTACATTAATTGTTTGTTGAAAACCTACTTCCACAGATCCTTCTCTCATTCAGCTCTGTTGACACTTTAGCTTGAATGCTTCACTCCTAATTGCCAGTATTAGTGTCATTCCTCACTTTCCATACCCCGAGAGTTGGAGAGACACTTAGCATATGGACAAAAAATTCCTGTTCTACTCTGCAGTAGATTGGAAAAATATCATTCATTGTGTAATGTGTCTCAAAAAAAAATTAGAATCCCAGGTTGTTACCCACTCATTCCAAGTAGTGGAAGTCAACTTTTTCAGCTACAAATGGCACGCCTGAGTTATCATGAGCTGCAGAACCGTGCGGGTCTTGAGGAATTCTCTTTGTAATCGATAATGCAGATAGCACTGGCTTGTCATTGCCTCCTAGGTCCATCTTCTAGAATAGACCACAAAGGCAAGTATAGGTGGTCATCCGATCATGTTCTCCGTGGGCAAATACCTAATACTTTTTTTTTTTTTTTTTTTTTTAAATGGCAAATGCAAAACCAACTGAAACATTTTAGAATCCTGCAGCATGACCGAAGTGCTCAACCCCAGGAACATCTAGTAACCACACAGAAAGCGATGCTGCAGTTGACAACTTCAATGAGCTGGCAGAACAGCCTAAGGTCCGTACGCTGTGTTGCCTAGCCACGTTGTTAAATCATTTTAATTACCGAAATAGTCTAGAAAGTCTGCTCTGTCTCTCACCTTCCCAACATAAATAAAGTCCTGAACATGTTGGCTGGATTATTTTGTGTATCTTTGCTTTCTGCACATTCTTTCTGGTTTGGGATAGAGAAGCATAGTCCTCATATCCACAGAACAGGCCCAGTCCTGGCAGCAGCTATTCAAGATTAACCACACCTGCAAATGGAAAGCACTGCGTAAAAATGGCTGATACTGTCTCTTCAGAATGGTGCTTCAAGTTAGTTCTGGAAGGACTCACTCAAAGACACTTCTGTTTCACGCTTTTCTCAGTATTTTACCTTTCTACAAAGTCAGTCTAAATATGTTAGCGATGATGGCATTTTCTTGGAGGGTGGCCACATGGCTGCTGAGAATAGATTGAGGCCACTAATAATAGATCTTAAATAGGTGTAAGGTATGCAATGCTTGTTTGCTTCCTATCTGGAAGTCTTCCAGCCAACAAAAGTTCAGGTTTCTCAGATGAATGAACTTAGTTTTGGTAGACGTAACCCAGCTGGAAATGTAGTCTATATGAATGAAACCTGCAATGTACTAAGAGTGCTTCAGTCCTCAACACCACAAGAAATTTCTCATTTCCTATGAGAAATCTTGTCTTTCCTTTTCATGCCCATTGTTGCATATCTGCTATATGCTCTTCTGCAAATTTAGTTTGTGTTTTTCCTCTCAAAATTTTGAATCAACTTTATGGTGAGGTAAGGTCTAAAGATCTGCAAATGTGGTGATTTAATCAATTCCAGAACCACATGCCCAAATATATATTTTTCTACAGTTTCAAAATAAGTTTTTCACTGCCGGATGATTCATTTTGCTTCTTACCCATTGCATAATTTTAGCAGTGTTACTTATTAAGGAAAGAAAAATACACACAAAAGGTCGAGCTTTAGATAGAAAGCGATATGCAGTTTTGAGGCACTCATCGTTGTCAGAGGAAGTAATGTCAAAATAGACAGGGAAATGAAAATCAGTTTTAGATTCCAAGGCTGTGGAAGTATTTGTTAAGTATCTACATTGTGCAAGGGTCTTAGAAGTGATATTCTTCTAGCACTTTTTGTTCTCTGTTTTTGTAAAAAAGATAAGTCAATTTGCTTAAAATTTCTCAGTGAGTCTGTGGCCAGAGTTTTCCACAGCATACAGGTAACTTTGCTGCCACCTTGAAGCTGTGTGGAGTTCTAGTCCACAGCAATTGCAAAATAATCTAAGTTACTGTAGCTTTCAGTGAAGATAGGCTCTTCATATAACCTTGCTCGTGACAGGCCACAAATGTCCAAATGACCATCTTAAGTTGCTCTAACTTGGCTCAAGATACAGGAAAGTTTAAACTTTTTTCCAAATACCTTAGTTATTCTGCCTGTAGTCCCATTTTCAAAGATCTGAAGGGCTAGGAATTTTAACATAAAACAAAAAGACTTTGGGTCTGATGATGAAAATACTCTCAGACATCTACATTACAGCATGTTGAGGTGAATGTAGCCCATGAAAAGTTAATGCAACTGTAAAGCTAATGTAACGCAATATAAATATAATGGGAGTTTGTAATGTGTTAACAGCCACAAATCTAAAGTTGGGCATTTTACTATATCCACACTTAAACAGTTGACCTGATATGGCAAAGGCTCAAAGTTAAAGCTCTCTTTTGAGAGCCAGGAGCGAGACCTGGATCCCTGTGATGCTGATGCTGTCAACACGCACAGAAGGTCCCACTGTCACCTCCACTGCCTCAGGAGTGACACCAGGGCTCTCCTTTGGGATGTGAGCTCCAGCAGCCCCTGGCAGTTTGGAGCTCTCTGGAAGTGGTTTCATTACTGTCACTTCTCATTAATCTGAGCTCTCCAGGGATCCGCTACAAATTGCTGATCTATGGAAGTGAAAACCTGCAGCCATATCTATCCTGGAAAATGTTGGCAGTGCTACGTTCAAGCAGATTTAAGAAAATCACTGATAATAAATCTTCCACTATTTCCTTTGTATATAAGTTGGTATCTCCGTTTCCCATTTTTCCTGATACATTTTATTCTGTGATTTATATCCCACGCAGAAGCAAAGCCTTTTAAACATAGGAGAAAACCTAATGTTTCACAGATGTTATAAGGAGTTTGCAGTTAAATTGAATATATTAAAAATGTGTTCTACACTTAAAAAATGATGAGTGATCTTTGTTGCTTCTGCTTATAGATACCAGAAGAAAAACAGCCCGCTATTCAGGAAACATTAAACAGCCATTTTATGAAAATTTGATCCATCTGAGGGAACATTAAGTTGGGTGTCCCAAAACTAAGGTATCATTTAAGCCACTTAAAAATATTTAGAACAAAGAGGCCACCTGAAAACTAGAAAACTAGAGTGCTCCAGGACTTGCAAAGATAAAAGACTTTATGGTGGACTAGCACTGCATTGCCAGATTCCTGCCTGATACGTAATTTCATTCTCAACTTAATGCTGTTTAGATTATTTGATTTTTTTTATTATGTTTATTGAAGGATGTGCTCTGTGGAAGTGCTCATAAATTTCAAAATTAAAGGAAAAGAAGGATTCCAGGAGATTAAAGATGAGAGTGAGCATTAGCCCCTCAGATTTAGGATGACAGAACATTGTACAGTGAACAGTATCTTGCTTACAGGATGGAGAATGTTAACTACTGAACTGGCACGCACAAACAATTTGACAATAGATATTAACCACCTGGCCACACCATTGAAAGAATCTGTTTTAAGAAGTTGTGTAAACAAACTTTGATAGTTTGCATAATAACATGCTCTTATCAGCTCTGAGGCTGATGAGTTCAAACAGCAGGACACCGGAGATCAGCAACGTGAGCCTTCCTTTGGAAGTGGGATTCTAATTCATCCAGACTTTGAACTGGCTGGGGCATTTTTTGCCACCATGAGAAACTCCCATAGACATACATTATATATATATATATATATATATTACATTTTTACATATTTATTTTGTATGGTAAATGGTGACTACAGGCTTAATTCAGTGCTCTTAACTCCCTTTTCACACAGCAGATAGTTTTCATTAAGAACATACAAAATGCAATGCAACCTTTCAAACACCAGGCACAGAAAAAGAACAACCTAGGAAATGCTTTTTATGGCAGGGCTATTTAAATATAATCACATATCTGTCATCAGACAGGCCTGCTTGTAACACTTTGTCAGTCCTCCTGGAGAGGAGGTGGTCTGCAGTCAGGGTTTTTGAGTAAGTCAGAGTGTAGGATTTTTTTTAAAGGCATAATGAGCAGCTAAGAAATAATCTGCAATTTTCATCATTTCTTTCTATTAAAGCAGCACTCAGCTGTCCCAAGTTAGGGCTAAAGCCCCACTGTGCTAAGCACATGAAAAAATTAGTGTGTGCCTCTGCAGCTGAGTATTTATGTACGAGCAGACCTCTACTAGGGTGAACAAGCTCTTTGCTGTCAGCAGCAGTGCTCCTGGACAATGAAGCATGTACGTGTTTGCTGAAAAAAAAATTGAAAACAAGTAGACCCTACGAGGATCAAAGCCTTCCAAAACAAACAAATCTCCCAGTGCAGGTGCAGACTATGGTCATTTTGGGAATGAATTCAGATTCATCTACAGTGTCTGTGGCAGGGGACAGGGAGTGGGTGACAGGCCGGTGAGGTAGGCTGGGCTCTTGCTTCCAGTGCTCATCTGAAATATCTTGCTCAAATACTTTGCTTACGTTCTCCTTACTGAGAAATTAAAATGCCATTAAAATTGTCCGTTTGGCACAGATTTTTTTAATTTAAGGATAAAATAAGCAGAAGAGTTTGCCTCAAACATTAGTAAGCCAGTACCAGCAAAACCAGTGCTTAATTTTGGTGTAGGGGATTAGGAAACTGATCTATAATCACAGAGAAGCAAGTACTCTCAGCTCCCATTGCCATAACAGAGAAGACCTCTCTTGTGCTGTTTTTGTCTGACAATTTTGGTTATTCATCCTTACATTCTTGAGAAAATATTAGTTGCATTAGCTATAGTGTTGTGGTTTTTTTGTTTGTTTGTTTGTTGTGTTTTTGTTTTGTTTTGTTTTTTAATCTTAGAAGATTTCGTAGAATCATAAAATTTGGAAAAGACCCCCAGGAGACTGTAAAATAAATAAACCAAAGTTAGGGAATCTGAGGGGGAAAAAATTCCTAAAGTAACATCTTAAAACTTTTGATGAATGTATGGGTCTGAGATGCCTATTTCCTAATGCTAATGTTGTATACTAGCTGCTTTACATTTCAAGTATCTTTATGGCTAAGAAAAATAGCATATTTTTCTTCCCAGTATTTTCCTCAGATACTGTAATGTCTTAAAAAAAGAAGCAATTTGGGGAAGGTGCGAAAGAGTTAAAAAGGCAGCTTTTAGGGAAAAGCTAAGCTCAGGATCCCACGCATACTGGAATGAGGCTCTGTAAATTGGTTCTAATAAAACATGAGACAACAGGGTTAGAACATCAGACAGGAATTCTTCAGGATTAAAGGTAAAAATAAACCAGGCCAGGCTAACAGATTTATGCATGATTGAAGAAGTTCCTCCAGAAAAAAGGCTTCCTGACTGTCTGTCTGGGTTTACCTTGCACCTGGAGCCCTCCTGGATTCCTTACTGACACCGAGGTCTCACACAACACCATCCCAGGGCCGTGCCTCCTGCCTTCTCCTTTTGATTCAGGGATTTCAGTGCTGGCTGCCTGCTGGTGTGTTAGAAATGCCTTTCATTATCCTTGCCTGGACTGTAGCCATGCAATATTGAAGATGAACTCATCACTGTTTGAAGAACTACAGCAAAGTCATAGGACAGGTCCCAATGAGTAAATGAGAGCTCATTACACGTCTCCCTCTTCTACCGGGACTGGCTTTCCACAGAAGAGTGCCATCCAACTGGCATCAGTGGGACTTGGACTGCTGTCTTCCCTCAGAAGAAATGACTGACAGTGCAAACAGCCAAAAGCCTCCCCCTGGCAGAGGGAGTTGAGTCTGCTCCATCCCCTGTCTCTCTGCAGGACAGCAGTAGGATGTGAGCCCCGCAGGAAACAGGAGCAATGGGAAGTGGCTTCTGATGCTGAGAATGAAGAACTGTGGATACAACAGTTTATACAGAAGAACTGTGACAGAGGAAATTGAATCCTTCTGCTCAAAGTATCAAGTAAAATCCATGAAATTGTTCACAACCTTCTAGATGGTCAGTGCCAAACAAACAAAAAAAAAAAGTCAGATGATGAGAAAGAACCACTGCCCAGTCACTCAGATTTCTATTATAAGGGTAACAGCCAGCAGTTCAGGAGACATCTCTGTGTCTTGTTCAAAGTAATAAAGTGAACTTCTGTGGGAACTACTTATCACCTCACCTTCCACAGGCACACCAAACATGGCCTTGCCAAACCATTTCTTCCCCAGATGAGAGAAGAAGACAAAGAAAGAACCACAAATGGTGATTCCCACTTGTATGTCAATTAACAGACAAATGAAGATGCTCAGCCATTATGAGAAAATAAATAAATAAAAGGAAAAAAGCTGAAGAATGCAAGTGTCCTCTCTGAACATTGTACAAATTACATCTAACGCCATCCATAAATTGTCAGCTCACAGTCTCAGATCATCACCTGTAAACCTATGTCATGCAACATGGTTTGTGGAAGTGACACATGCTTCCACAGTGGCTTCTTCTAGTCCTCACCCTAATTATACACAGAGAGCCACAACAAGTAGTTTGATGGGTACTGTCTGGCAGTAACTCCAGCAGCAATCTTGTCTCACGCCGTATACACTACTGCATTTATCTGTCATGAACTCAATATGCAGGAGCTGGTTGGTGTGACGGGGCTGTTCCCTGCTGAGCAGTCTGAACCAAAATCTAGGGACCGCTGGTAAGAACTGAGCAGCTTTGCAATGACCTGCAATGGAAAAGCCTTCACTCACCTGTGTAGGATCTGTTGTATTTTGGAGAACAGATGTACCACAGCGTAAGGTCAAACACTACATTCAGTGCTGTTTTGTTTTTCATTTGTTCCAATCAATCATCTCTTTAGTAACCAGAACAAATGAAAAAACAAAACAAAACAAAAAAACAATAAATATTGTGAGGACTGCTGCATCTCTGGCCAACTCCAACATTTTTTCAGCATGTGATCAAATGTCCATATAAAAAGCCTGATAAAATCTTGGACCCTTTAGGGCTTGAACCTGGAGAGACAATCAGCCGAAATGTTCAGTAGTTCAGCTGAACTCCACAGGCCCTTCTGGAATTCCTGGACTAAGGACTTAATCCTCCCAGGTCAGGAAGGTTTATGAATTTGTTTGCTTCTCCATTACTGAGGCTTCAGGAGGAAAAGCAACGGGAGATCTGTATGTGAACAAACAGGCATGAGCAAGCCACTGGCATGATGGAAGCAGAGCTGCAAATTTCATAGAAGTCATTTATTATTCTGGCTCCTGCATCTATTTTTAAAGCTGTTTTCCTAAGAATAAACACTGCTAGGGAAATGAACCTGTCCTACCAAGTTTTATCATCATTTATATTACCAGAGCGTCTAGGAGTCCTTCTCAGAAAAATGCTGCACTGCATTAGGCATTACGCAAACACGTGGGAAGAATAAAGGGGGCTTCCCACCGAGAGCTGGAGGCTGGGACGATGAGCAGTGTTCGGCCAAGGACACGATGAAGGAGCAGTTTCCACAGCAGGCAGAGAGCCTGAATAAAGTGACATACAGAAGCAAATAGAAACTGAGATTTCAGAAATAAAACACAGGTTGTGTATGTTGAAGGCAATATGTTGGCAGGTCAAGAAGACAGAAGAGATTTGGCTAGCAATAGATCATTAGAAACTGTGCTGAGAGCAATTTCAGTGGTCAGCATGGGGACACAGCCAAATTAGTGGGGATCTAATACAGAAGCGAAGCACAGGAAGCAGGAGATCTTGTTAATAGCACATTTTACGAGTGTAAAAAGAAAAGGGAAAGGGATGTACAGGTTAGGAACATTTTCTTCCAGTATAAGAGAAAATAAATTACTTTTCTTTTGTGAGTGAAAAGAGCTACAAGTGGGTAGTCACTGGGACTTTAGAGAAATGAAGGTAAAGTGAAAAGGATCAAGTGATGGTCATTAAGAAACTCAGCAGAGATTAGAGATGAGTGGAACAATATGGTAAAAAAATGCATCTATTTGCTGTCTGGGAGAAATACATGTATATAAGATCTACTGCCCAGCCAGAGACAGTCCAGTTTCTGACCCACATGAAACACCTGCCTCCTCCTGAGTGGGACAGCTGAAGTGACATTGCAGGCTGACAGCAGACATGAAGGGAAAGAAAGGTTTAGCTGACAGGTCAGAGGCACTGGTGTGGTGCACATCCACCAAGACCTCTTGCTTTAATGTGCTGCTGTCCTCCTGCCCCTCACTGCTGGTTTAGGCCAGAGCTGCAGTGACCCCTCTGAAGCAAGGAAGGTGTTTGGGACCCACCCTGATGTGACAAATGTGCTCCTAAAGGGAACAAGGGATTTATTCCAAAGGAGTTGGCCTTCACATTTTATATTGCTGAGTTAAACTTGCTACTGAATCTCTTCCTATTTTGAGGCAATATTAGTAGACATCAATGCTGAACTGTACCATCAGAGTGCCATCCAGGAACATTAGCCTAGTGAATTTCCCTCACTAATTTTCTTGGTTGACAAAAAAAATATGGATAGGACATTGGATGGCTTATGGTAGTTCCCAAAACATATTGTTAAGTGGAAAGGTCAGAATTGCCTCAGAATAACATTGACAATTTTTTCTTGAAAATTTATTCAGTTCACTGTAAACACTTTTCAGCTTAAAATATAAAAGTTGCCTAGGCTAGCAACATATATATATATATATATATATGTTATCATATATACAAATTTCTTGCAAGATTGTGTGAAGCTTCAACACTGATTAAATCTAAAAGAACCATTTTTATTTTTTTCTTGTTGCTGTAACAAGATGCTCCACAGGCTTTCTGCATATTAGAAGCTGGAAAAAAATTGCTGTGACCAGTTCATCTGAGCTAGACCATTCTCTGCAAACAAATGCATACCTGTTGTCAGGTCTCTATAATAATGTAGTCCATCCTACTGTCAGGGCCAAAACTGTGACATGCAGAGTCGCAGATGGCACAACAGCAATCAGACTACCATAGTGTATGAAAGGAGGAGAGACCCTATCCTGAGCATCTATGAAAACTATCCTCATGAGAGGGAACATACTTACACAGACCAGAAGTGGGTCACAAACGTGCTGAGACTCCAACCACTAATGTTTCAGAATCTTTATTTTTTAAATCAATGGGTTTTATGTGTATTAGAAAAAGATGATAATACATCTCTCTAGAAAAACAAACAACAACAAAAAAGAAAAAAAAAAACCACACACAATCAGCATTCATCTTTCTTCTTGACTTCTCAGTGATTTTACCTGTATTTTATGCACCCTTTGTAATTTAAACCTACTGTAAAGAGAATTGCTTTGTTCAGCAGCCTCAAGTAAATAAAAAATGTTAACCCCCTGCTAAGTTTAATTTCATGACTACTCCTGTTATGATTCAGTAGGTGTTTCATTTTGCAATTCCAAGAGGCAAATTTTGTCACTCTTTACTAGGGATTCCATCTCTGAATGTCCCAGCATATCCTCTGCACCTTCCACGTAGTCTATCAAGTTCTGCCTCATATGCTTCCTTTGATTCAAGTCTGCAATAACAACAGCATTTTATAGCACTTACACTGCTAAGAGCACAGCAAAAATGCTAATTAAATCCATCTTCCTCACTCAACTGCATAAAGGAGAGAAAAATTTAAATGATGGGTTTCTCAGTAGCCCCCAGCAAATTTCCCTTGGATTTAGCTGCCATTTAGAAATCGATGCTCCTACGCACTGTTTGGCACATTTCAATTTTGTACTCTCTTGTGTGATTCCATTTGCTTAATGGATCAAGGTTCGGGAAAACAGCTCCATCTCTCATTCTTAACAATCTCTGTATTTTAGTGTTAAACCCAGATAACCTGTAAAACATTATAACTTTAGTCATTAGCCTGTTAGCGTGCATAAGGAGAGGGAGGGAAAGTGCAGAGGCCTTGACTTAACTGCTACTTCCACTTGATTTAACTACTACTTCCACTGTTAGACTGGACTGTACTTTGCATGAAACACAGCAGGCTTATCTGCTGTCATCTCAAAGGGCTCAGACCTGTGCTAGGGAAGCGATGTGCTTTCCAAACCCGGCTGCATAAAGAAGACATTAAAACTGATGTACTGCCTTCTCATTAGTATTTAGAGATGATGTTAGAACAAGTTCTCAGTTCTCACTGACAATGATTGCAAACTTTAGCTTCAAAGCTCAAAAAAAAAACCGCAGTTCTGCAGTAGGAATTTACACACAAATAAAAAACACAGAGGTAATTTTGACTAAATATTTGGTTTTACTAAAGCAACCTCTTCATTAATATCTAACTACTCCTTAATGTTGCAGTTTTGTTCAGCTTTTGGAAAGCATATCCATTATTTACAGCCTGTTGGTAGGCTCTCTGAGCATTGATAAGCCCACACGTTCTGCTTAAGGGAATGCCTGGCATTGGACAAATATAGAGATTTAACTGAGGGTTGCATGCTAATGCTTTTCCAGAAAAGAAAGAAACAATATGCATTGCTGTAGCAGTATGTTAGAAAGCTACTCTTTTACACTTTTACACTTCAAGTCTAAAATTCTTGCCTCTGCTTTCACATCTGTGCTTATGGAAGATGGCTAAGGCAACCAAAACAGCTCTAGAAAGCCCAATTTCAGCTAAGGTAAAATTTTGCTACATACAGCAGCATGCAAAATTGCCATCAAATACTGGTTTCAATTTCTTTTGGGGCCGCATGCACAAAATACCAAGGTGACAGGTGGAAAGGAAAAAATTCAGATGAGGAAGCAGGGTCGTGATTTTGAACACCCACAGGAAACCAGACTCCGTAGATTGGAAGGACAGGGAAGGGAAAGAAGCCTTTTAAAGCCTCATCTATCCCATCTCTGGGTAAGTTCTTCTTGGCAGGAGACTGCAGAATCCCTTGCAATAACAAGAAAATATTTTGGCCCCATCGTTAAATTTCATATGAAAGGCTCCCTTCCCCTGCCTTTAGGAAGAATGTAAGTAATTGCTTCTTAGAGCAGCCACTCTGAGGCCACGGAAAGGGGCAGTGCCTTCCTCAGTTCTGGCAAAATGCACAAATCCAGCTCAGTCAAATATGTGGTTGGACACAATGGCACTTACTACCACGCAAAAAACTATAGGTTTATACATACAGGTTTTTTATTATTTTTATTATTAAAATTAATACTTGGATTAAAAATTGGGGGTGAAGGTATCATTTCAGATGAGATGACTGAAAATAAGTGAACTTTCAGCTTTATCATCCAAAGCGAATGCTCACTAAGATGCTGAGATATCACTCACCGCCTAAGCTGAGTTAGGTTTGGCAGGAGTTTTATATGCACTTTATATGAAAACATAGAAATGCAAATAAATTTGCTTGAATGTTTGTCAAATTCAGACTTCATGCATCAGGCTACAGTGAATATATTTCATCTGGATGGAAAATCAAAGAAAATTAGTTGAGTTTTATAGGTAATAATAGAAATTAGCAATATTATTTAACAAGGGGAGAAAAACCAACTTAGCTCCACTACTAGGGCTCAGCTATTGCAGTAAACAAGCCAGATTTTTTTTGCATACAATACTTTCATTAACAATTAATTATTGTATTGTTAAGAACATGATGCAAAGCATAAGAGATAATATTTGTAGGTATGCTGGTATCGCTCTTCAGTTGTATCACTGCACAAGAAGCCTGTATTAGTAGTCTGTATCCATATGTTCTTAGTCAAAGCTGTAAAACTGTTATCCAAGTGAAATAATTATAATAAAACAATTATATTCGGCACAAGCTGTTGGTAGAGTATGCTTCAACCATAATTATTACAATTAAACATTTTTACTATGATAGTTATTGTCAACAGAACAAAATGTTCACCTCTCTAGGCAAGTGAGGAAGAAATGGGGGAAGATTGTACTCCCTCATTCCTCACATTAAAGTCTGGGTGAAGTCAAACCAAGCATTTGCTTACAGCAACTCCCATCTTTCCAGGGGCCATGCAACGTCAAGCAGGAGAAGAAAAGCTGTGTCTATAAGCACCTACACAGTGCAAACTGTGGCAGTTACAGGCTACTATGGCTAACAGTGCTCCACAGCAGACCTCAATGCAGCAAGACCTGTTCCAGTAGCTAAGCTAGTTCTTAGCATCTCTGAAAAAACAAAAAAAAAAACAAAAAAAAAAACCAACTACAAGTCTGCAAACAGTCTGTGACTCATCCAGCACAACACTTTTCATCTCTCTTATGTGCACAAATGGAATAAAAACAGGTCTCTTGTGTCCAGATCACTGGGTAAACCTGAAGCTGGAGACTCTTCATGACTGCACACAGTTTTACCAAACCTCAGGTCCGGGAATGGTCAGTTGACACCCATGGCTGCACAGCCCTGAAGGAAAGGGAGCGTGAAACAAATTGTACTTATTGTGTACAAGATTTTAATCAAGTTGTAATGCCTTATGGCACACACATTTTATTACTTCCACATCTATGTTGATGTAAAGATTGACAGACAAGCCAAGCTTTGAAAGAAAAGATAAAATTTTTAATGTTTATTTTTCCATGAAAAAGCTTTACAAGGAGAAATAGGCTTCATAGGGGAGAAAATACATTCTTCAATCACTGTTTATTTGCTGAATTGAAATCTGAAGCTAGCATTTCTTCCACAGCGTATTTATTTGTTCTCATAATATTACAGGACATTTACCTTTTACTTAAAAAGGATCATAACCCATGAATATTGTTAAGAACTCTATTAGGTGATGCTGTGTATGAAGAATCTCCACAATCTACATCAGCTGCAGATGATGTGCTTTCAGTTCTAATTCTTCCCATACTTTGTAGTAACAAATATAAAACATGTCTTTTAAACGTTCAGATATTTGAAAGGCTTTGCATCACATGCAATGGAAAAAAAAAGAGGTTTAGTATCTCAAAGAGCAGACAAAAATATTCCCATGTCCTTAAAGCAACACTGTAGTACTCAAAGAAGAAAAAAAAATCCCCATCTTTCCATCTAAACAATACAAGCCATGTACTAAGGTGTTAAATGCTCAACTGTGACTTTCTTCACTAGTGCTATACTGCAGGGATTTTAAAGCATCCCAACAGCAGAACCTAAATGAAGCTATATGGTTTCATCACAGTGAGAACCAGACCCTTCAGAGCTCCCTCTCCACACAGCTCTCTGCCATTTAAATAATATTTGCTCATAGAATAGAAGAAACAAATGAAAACAACGACAACAAAAGCAGACCAACTCCCTGTCCTCAAATGTCAAGAAGAATCATCCTCGCCCTTCTAAATTAAAGTTTTAACCTCTGTCTTACTTGCATCCCAGCTTCTGCAAGACATTTGAAATCATCCTGCTAGGTTTGTTTTTAAGTGTACATAAGAGGTACGTTTGCAAGACAGAGAAAAAGCCTCTTGAAAGTAAAAGTACTTCACAGGAGGAGTAGCTTGAATAAAAAGCACTTTAATTTCAACTTAATTCTACAACGTAACAGTGAAAAAAACTTTACAGCTTCTGAATTAGTACAGAATTTTAAAAAACACAAAACTCACAAATCATGAAGGTCAAATAAATACCTTATTTCAATCAACACTCCAGCTTTTCTACAAAGACACACTTTCAAGTATTTTTATTCAAGGCACTGATTTCTTCCTTCAGTCATCATGATGTAATGAAAATGCAGAATTTCTGTCGCATTGGACTGAACTACTAAAGATACTTGCTGGTAACCTTGGAGAGCCTGAATGTCACCTAGTTGCAGTTTTTCAATTACCTTATTTTTCCTTATTAATATCTATATACAATCACACAAATCCATCATAATTTAACAGTACAATGATTTACATAAGAGAAAGCTTTAAGTGCACTAATTTTCTTTTAAAAGCAAGACTGGATATTTTTGAAGTTAAATACTTAAGATATAAACCATCTAGCATTTCTGTTACGGAATCATAGAACATCCCAGGTTGGAAGGGACCCACAAGGATCATCAAGTCCAACTCCTGGCTCCACACAGGACTACCACAAAATCAAACCCAATGTCTGAGAGGTTGCCCAAATGCTTCTTGAACTCCGGCAGGCTGTCCCAGAGAGCAGAGCTCAGCGCCTGCCCCTCCGCCTCCCTCGTGAGGGAGCTGCAGGCCGCCATGAGGCCTCCCCTCAGCCTGCTCTGCTCAGGGCTGAGCAAATCCAGGGACCTCAGCTGCTCCTCACACGTCTTGCTCTCTAGGCCCTTCACCATCTCTGTAACCCTCCTTCGGGCACTCTCTAACAGTTCTATGTCCTTTTTACACTGCTGTGCCCCAAAATGCACATAGTTCTTGAGGCGAGGCTGCACCAGAGCAGAGCAGCAGGGGACAACGCCTGCCCTTGACCAGCTAGCAGCGTGGTGCTTGATGCCCAGCTGGCTCTTTGGGCTGCCAGGGCACACTCCTATTGACTCATTCAGCTTGCCATCAACCAGAACCCCCAGATCCCTTTCTGCAGGGCTGTTCTCCAGCCTCTCATTCCCCAGTCTGTTCGTATACCCAGGATTGCCCCTTCCCAGCTGCAGAATCCAGCATTTGCTCCTGTTGAACTTCACTTGGTGATTGCCCAGACCTTTAATTTGTTGTGAGCTCTCTCCTTGCAGGCCTCTCTTCCCTTGAGGGAATCGACAACTCCTCCTAACCTACAAACTTAGTATGCATTTGAGTCCCGCATCCAGATCATTTAAAAAATCAAGAGAACCTGTCCTAAAATCGAGCCCTAGGAAGCCCAACTAGTGACAGGCCACCAGCCATTTACTGTAGTTCAACTTACTAAAACCCTTTGGGCCCGATCTGTCAGCTAATTGTTCACACATCATGTTGTGTACTTGCCAAGCTGGACATTGGAGAGAAACAATACTGTAAACTTTGCTAAAATCTCCCCAAAATCACACCTACTGGCTTCCATTGGTCAACTAGATGAGTAACTTTGTTATGAAAGGAAATTAAATTAGTTAAGCAGGACTTTCCCCTCATGAACCCGTGTTGGCTATGTTCCACCACTTAACTCTCAATTCCAAAAATTTAAAACCTGGAAGTCATCTGAAATAGCCAACTCTCAGCACACATTTCTTGAATGGATGGTTTAAAACCAGGTATTTCAGCTTCATCAAAAGCTTGAAGAACTAGCTCTTATTTACTTATTTATTTTAAACATAAAACCAAATTGGGAATAGTTATCTCACTTACTATGAAGTCTGACAATGTCCAGATGGGTTGAGTTTCTAAATACACCATCAAGAGGGGAAAAATATATTGTGGAATATTGCTCTTCTGAGGCATGTTGAGTACAGAGCATTAAGTTAAGGTAGACTTATAAATAGATTTCTACAAGTGCGATTTCTTTAACTCAAAATTATCAACGTTACAAAGGAACTAAGCAAGGCTTGAAAAACACTTGTAATTCTTTTTCTTATCCCTAGAGCCTGCAGTTGGACAAAAAGTCCTCTCGTATACTTTGAAAGCATTGGACCAACAAGGCAGTACACTAAACAACAAGTAACTATAGCTGCACAAACACTCAACGTAAATCCAAGGTTTTAGTCTTTCAGCTGTATCAAAAGTACATTATCCTGTGATAATAATAAAGCACAATCTTCAACAACATAGCAAGCTGGGGTATCTTTCAAATCACCTAATATTCTTAAGTATTTAATCTGCAGTTTCCTGAAGCCAAGAGCCAAGAAAGTCCATGCATAGGCTACTCAAGTTTGAGATGCTTTAGGAGATCTAGAAACAACTTCAGAACTTAATTTAATAGGGCCAGAGATAAAGGTAAAAAAAAAAAAAATGATAGTAGCTGCATCGTTGTAGAGTTTGATGAAGTTGACTTGAGGACATAATCTTACTTTAATGTTACCTAGAACTGTATGGAAGGGTTTAGACAGGTCCTGGATTTCAGTAACTATTAGCAGGTTATCTTAAAATAAAGAGCACTAAATAATCGATTAAATATTTTTTTCAGTGAGAGTAAGGGCAAAATTCTCACCCTCTGTATGGAGTAAAATTTTACAGGCCATAAAGAGGAGCAGACCTAGGAAGCAGGTAACTCCAGAATGCCAGTACACACTAGGTCTATGCATTCTGAGGATCAGTGCTGTGCAACTCATCTTGAAACCCTCACCTCATTTGCACCCATTTGGAGTGAGCTGCCAGGTAACATTGTCCTTGAATGGAAGAGCCCTATTGCACTTTCTTTTTACACCCCAGCCCTAAAGCAGGGGAGAGGCGAGGGGCTGGTGGAGGAAATTATCCTACTTGGATCCCTCAATGGTAATAAGATACTGGCCATATTTCAGTCCTGGGGAAGCTACAAGAGGAAAAGGTAGACACAGAAACCTGACCAACTCCTCTCCTCACCCTAAACCCCCTCCAATATTATGACAAAAATCAAAATAAACCCAGAAATTCAAGTCATAGTTGTGTTGAATCCTTAATAAGAATGAAAGCTAATCTTTAACAAGAGAAAGTGATTTTACATACAACAGTTCAACATCTACAAAACTATCAGAACAGCCGGGTCTGATGGAAGACAGTAATCAAGCTTGGTTATATGAACACAATAGAATATAAAATATTCTATGAAATATTTCTGAATTAATGATCTGCTGCAGAATGCAAAGCCAGAAGTGATGGTTCAATTAAAAAACAAAACAAAAAGGTCTCACTTTTGCAGTGACTGTCTGCAACTAACTCTCACTATTCTTATATCTTCCTGACGAGGGACAGAGAAGCTCATGCAACCCCTGACAAACTTTTTTTCAGTGAAAATGATTATAATTAATTTTAAATACTACCTCTTTGCTAACATAAATAGGTTATCTTAGCTGATTATACAAACAACTGAGCTGGCAGATTTGAGTGTGCAGTTACCATCAGGAAGGGTAGGTAATAAACTGCTACCTATGGTAAATTCTTCTGTTAGAAGAAGTACAGCTTGGAGTACACACACACAACCTGTTACAGCACCTCTCACACATCATACAGTGAAGAAAACTTACTTTTGACTTGCAACACAGTTTATGAACACACACTTCTGTGGAAATTTAGCTGCAATATGTCTTTGAGGTAAGTGTTAAGTAGGAACATTAATTTTCAAAAAATATGTAAAACTTTGCTATTGTCTGCTAAACTGTAAGCCATTTTAAACTAGATATATCATTGATAAACTCTACAAAGTCAAACATTTAAGGCTGTCATGTACATAGCAAACCTTGTTAGGAATCAAAAACTCAAGAGAACTTGAAACTGTGGTCAGTAATGCAACTCTCTTTGCTAGAGTAATTAGTCAATAATTAAAGGAGGAAAAGGACATGCCCCTGTACAAGAAGGGAAGTCACTTCGTTCTGATCATCTCCCTCCTCTAAGCAAGAGATAAGGAACAAGTTTTTCTTGATGCTCTCACAAAAGATACTTTTACTTTGAACTACAAGACTTGCCCATTGGAATAAAAAAGTGCATAAAGAATATATATAATATACTGAAAGCCATATGCATTTTTACTCTGGCTAAATAATTTCAAAAAAAAAAAAAAGTGCTGTTCCAAGAAAGGAAATACTAGAACTAAAAACTGCAAATGCCTCTGAATTTGTTTCCATTATACAAAGCAAGCATGACCAATATTCTTTAGAGATTTGCTATAGTAATTTATGACTTTATAGGTCTGATGCAAAACCTATTAAAGTCAGTGGGAAAGCATGATTTGAAAAGGCCTTGAATTACATACTGTTACTGTAAGATACAAATCTGGGAATGCTGAGCCATACCAATATGCTGGTAGTGGACTTTTTAGTTGATTTTTTTTTTTTTTCATATCAGGAAACACTATAAACTACATTACCATACAAATAGATATCAGCCGTCTAATTTATCAGTATTTAGAGACAGTAGTAAAATTTCCCATTTTTCTGAATTGTATTTTGAAGATGGTTTCTGGTAACTTAACTGAAACTTCTGTAGCTTGTAGAAGCCATTGTTTTTGCCTGTCTGGTTACACTTACGGCACTTCTTGCTTTAGTGTAACAGCATCTTCTAAACCCTGGAGAAAGCAATGGAAACAGCATCCCTTTTGTAGAGTAAAAGTAAACATCATAAGCTTTTGAAAAGCATGTTATTCTAATTATAGAACATTCAAATGTCTGTATGTCACATCTGAAACATAAGGAGGGACTCAGTGATGTGTGTGCTACTCCTTGGACAAAAAAAAAAAAAACAGGCTATGTGATAAACACCAGTCATAGTGAACACACAGACTGAGGATCAGAAGAACCCCAGTAACATCATCAGGAAGAACCGGAGCACACTGAGAATCAGCTACATCTCAGAAGATGGAGAATGATTACAGCAGTGTCCTTGCATGAAACCCGCTAGGACAAGTCAGGGAAAGAAGCTCTCCCTTGTAAACTGAAGGGGTTATTGCATAGAATGGTTTAGAACTTATGGGATGCAGGGGGAAAAGCATTCCAGGACATTCACCTTTTTCAGGTCAAGTTTTTGAGATAGTCTCACAGTTTCTGTCTCTTTTTTAGGGTAAAGCTAAAGTTCAGATTCTAGAAATAGAATCATAGAATCATTTAGGTTGGAAAAGAACTCTAAGATCACCTGCTCCAAATTTTAATTTAGCTCTGCCAAGTTCACCATTAAACCCCCTGGTTAGTATACACCCCTCAGTTTATATAGGATTCAGTCAACTGCTGCAAGACATGGACTTAAAGAAAAAAAAAGGTTCAAACACATTTTCCTACTCTCTGCTAGTAAAGCAGAAATTGTTTTCACTACTTAAAATACGGCTACAACTAAATCTTTAAAGGTCCTTTACAGTCTGATCCCAGACTTCAGCTTGATGCTTACGCAACAGTTTTCCTACTATCTACTATCACACCTTCCCAATAAGCTGCAGTAGTTCTGAATGCATTTACACACAGTAACTAGAAGTTGAATCTTGAAAACAAAAAGGATATGACCCTTAAACATTTGTTTATATTTTCGATATAAATGTATGTATATGTCTACAACACTGTATTTAAACACTATACACTGTAGTTAAACAAAGTTAGGAATACATGGCCTTTCCCTACATTAATTAAAGCAATACTTTAATTAAAAAGTGTCATTAAGATAACAGATTTGTTGAGACTTTTTTCTGTATGCCAAAATACAAGGTAGAATTTGATGGTCTTGTCCAATCAAAACAGACAAATATAATTTCGGTTGGAAATGAGAGGGGGAAAAAAGACAACAACAAAAAAACCTATCTGCTCAGTTGTATACTCAAGATAACTAAGAATTTAATTTGTTATTCTGAACTTCTGAAACTAACGCTTGCTTTTTACAGTAAGCAACAGAAAAATTGTGAGTTAGCTGGAAGCTTATCTAAGGTTTCCTGGCTACCACCCAAAGTTAAATAAACAACAACAAAAACTCTTAAAGATTTGTAATAAAGTGTGAGAAGTGATTAATGCCCTATAATCGGTTTCTTTACCTTCATCCTTTCAACAGCATTTGCAATCTGTGAACAAAGTAGCAAAGCTTTATCCTTCTTCAAAATGGTATGTGAGATTGAGAGGTTTACTCAAAGGAACTGAAACACTGAATTAGAAAAGTTGCTTAAAAAATAAACACAAGAAAATAATAGTTCAGTCCCTGCCTTGCTGACAGGTGAGATAACTACAATTTCTGGTACTGTAGAGAACTCACAGATATGCTGGCATTTCAATAGAAGGAAAAACCACACCAATCCACATGGTTCCCTTAAAACAAAAGCCTCTGGAGTTCATGACCAACATTTCAATCAGTTTTCAATTAGGAATGAGCAACAACAAATCATACCAGGGATTTACTGACAGGTGTCAGGAACAATGGTGACTGCTTTAGAAAACACAACATAACAATTCTTTCACTACTATACATCATACTATATGTAAAAATACCATCTTCAAATTTAAAACAAATTCATCTTCTCAGGACTGATCCTCATAATCAGAGCACCGGACCTAATCCAATTATACTTAAGCACTGTGGAAATCCTTCCAATTCAATAAGAAAATTGCACACCCTCCCGTATTCCTGCTACTTCCTATGGCAAATTCATCAACTTTTACTCACAAAACATTTAACCACCAAAGGCAGAGTTTTGGGAATACAGCTTCAAATCAAAGCACTTTACTCAAAGACTGAATCACCAGTTTTCTAGCAAAAGCTCAGAACCTCTAGACACGAATGCAACCATCCATTATTAAACGTACGGTTCTGATTCAGAGGCCACCATAACAAATGGGTGGACAAACAGCAACTTCAAAAGACTTTGAATCACACATTAGGAGTGTAGCATCATTCTTAATATTGTATGCTTCCAAGACAGAAGTCTTCAGACTGGGTTTTACAAAGAAATCATAAACGTGGAAAAGGAAAGTGATTCACCTGCTTGAAATGGTTGACATTTAATTTTTGTAGTTTAGATAATCAACCATTTTCTACCACTTACATAAAATGTAAATCAGTATATATCAGAAAGATTCCAGCATTTTCTTTTTCTTTACAAATATACACACACACTAGAGAGGCACATTCTTTGTTAGAAATCAGCATGATTTTTTTTTTGTAGGAACTCAAACATTTCCTTTCACAGAAATTTTTCCATGAAACCGTGCTCTTCATATAAGGCAGTCGTATCTAGTTAAACAAAACAATCAGTTTGCATAACATTAGAGCTGCACCTAGTTTAAGATGTATTTTCAAAATACATGTGTCATAAGTGCCACTACAGAGAAATAAGCAAGATGCTCCTTTTACAGCCTGGAGAAAAAAACTATTAGGTTTGACATTCTATTAAAATTTAAGGGCACAAAAGGAATCTCTAACTGTTAGTCTGAAATGATCTGATTATTCTAACAGCACATATAGTGCAAAGAATTTCTTACAGTGTAGTCACAAGGCAATACTAACTCTTTCAAAAGGATGTTAAAAATTTTTGCTCATTGCTTAGAATGGCGTATGTCCAACGTATTCACAACTGGCAATGGAGTCTGAAGTATTACAGTATCATTGTTTCTACTGTAATGAAAAGAAATCAGGTTGTGATTATAAATGTTCATGTTAAACTGTAAGGAATTCTATTGCATTTTACCAAGAATATTATTTCTTAGGTTTGTCATAAGCTCCAGGAAGATGGCCAATGGAGAAAAGTTATCTATCCATATTTTCTCCTACAGTGGAAAGCAAAATAAAGCACCACATTAGCTGGCTTTGGGTTAGTTAGTTAAAAATGTGTATGTTAGTTCAACTTGAGTCAAGCTGGCTTGGTTTTCACTTGCTATCTGTAAAGGCTGACTGAATGAGATTCCTTTCATCAAACAGGCACTGCTATCTTTGCTGCAATAGTAGAGGCACGCTTTGATAGCCAGGACAGCTTCAGCTGATAGACAGCTCCTTGGTAACTGAAAGGGAATGACAGTTTGACAGGAAACATCCTTAATTTCTCCAGACAGACTCTGTCCTTGAAGCAACCATGTATTATCTGCAAAAGAACAACAAATTTTATCATTAGGATATTTAATACCATGTCTGAAACCTATAGAAAACACTAATTTTGCTCATATGACAACATGACCTTTTTTCCATATAGAACATAAAGGAAATTTCCCTTCTGATTTTTTCATCATGGGAAAAAAAATTTAAAAATAAAAATGGTTTACAAGTGCTTCTTCAGTAGTCATTTAAAGGTAATCCACAGCTTTGCTTCAGAAGTGTGGGTGTATCTCCACAGTACACTTTAGCTAAATGCAATGAATCTGTAATTTGTCCTATACACTTTTAAGAGGATATTAAAATTTCTTCTGATACTTAAAACTCCTGAAATTAATTGGTTGTTATATGTTTGTATTAGAGGCCTAATACTCTAGGCAAGACATCTGCCATAAATGCACAGAACTGCAGGTACTTTATCATGTTTCCAAACAGAAATGTTGGCTTTATAAACAGGTTGCTGTAATTTAGCTATGTTCAGTCTGACTATTATAACAAAATTTGAGTTTTACATTTATTTAAATATTTAAGAGTATGTGAACTGCAAAATAAACTGCACAATGTATGTACCTACTTCATTGCATTGCACTCTGTATTTTATTCTAAAATGAGATGGATGATGTGCTCTTTCTGGCATTTTTAAGAAAATACCTTAAATTTGGCTCTAGAAGTTATGAGCTTGAAATGTCTTGTTGAGTTTAAGTTACTTATCTTCTCCAGTTTTGCTAACCCTTGAAGATCTGACATGTATCTTCACCTCAACAATATTTGGAGATTTTTATAGGTCAAAAAGTGTGCTGGAAATAGTCTATTTGTACTCCGAAAGCATAAACTACAATAAGAAACTGCCTTAAATCATGAAGTGTATAACCAGATTGCAGGCCCTGTACAGTATTTGTTGATTGCTTTTAAAAACAACCCATTTAATTAAGCTACCACATGGATATATAGACACTTTGAAAGCTAGCCAACAAAGTATGAGTCAGAAGATGAGATGTTTAGCTTCAGATCATTTTAACTGCATCTACAAGCAGTAATGACTATTAACATGTATTTATTATTGTAAAAGACAATATGGCATGTAAATTCAGGCTGAGAACAATTACTCAGAATTTTAGAATCCTGCAGCATTTCAAAAAAAATGAATGTTTTCCAATGCAGTATAGTAAATGAGCAGAAGTAATTGAAATAAAAATGTTTCGTCCATTGCTTCTAAAAATCTATTGAATGTCCAAGCGGTGAAATCTCAACATCAAACACATGAAAACAAAACTAAATAAAACTATATTCTAGTTTTTTTTTTCTTGTTTGTGTTTTTTTTTTTTTTTTTTTTTTTTTTTTGGTGTGTTTGGCAAAGCTTTCCTCTGCTCTATAATTGCTTATTTTATTATTTTATTTGGTTCCTCTAAGAAGTAATAGATAGTTCTCTGTGCATCACCTACTTTTAGGGTGCATAAAGTCTGACAGCAAATGTGTTTACGATGTTCAGAAATTTCTCAGAGTCTGAATGAAAGGCATCCTCCCTTCACCCACAAAAGTCAAGTTCACAGTGACAGTCTTACTTAGGCACACAAGGTGAGGAATAGGATACTTTTTAGAAGCCTTGATTCCAGAGATGAGTAAATTATTCCTATAGCATGAGCATACTAGACTTAAAGCAAATGAGTCATACCTGAGTAACTCAATAACCAGACAAAACTGTTTTGACACAATGTGAAAAAAATAGGGGTTATTATGTATATCAGCTTCCGTAGGGTACATCCATACCTAAGCCTCTTCTTTCAAATGGTACTTCCAAGGGCACTGACAGATACTCCCTTCTGAGCACAGCTGGAACACTGGAAAGCACTGTCTCCAAACACTTGCTAATGGTCACCCTGAGCAAGAAGGGGTTTCAGATAACCTTACTATTTTTGTACTGAAAAGAATTTTAAGGAACGCATTCACAGAGTTTATTCTACTGGTCATGCTTCGTGCATAGCAATATCTAGTGTAAGGATGGTAACGATGGCTAGAATTAAAGCACTCCAGTCACATGCTACGTGAACATGTTCCATGTGTTCTTTTAAAATACTTAAGAGTTGAAAGAGATTAATTAAGCCTCACGACGCTGCTCAACCATTAAATATTATTCCCACTTCACAGTAACCAAGGCATGCAGTGACTGTAAGTGTTGCCCAAGGCCAGAAAGGAAGAGCAAAAGTGGCCTGCAATAAATGTCAATTATTTCTGCTGCCTTGACATACCAAAATTTTCCTCCTATATTTGAAAGCATGCCTTGTTATAGAAATATTCAAGTGCAAATATATATATATATATATATATATATATATATATATATATATGAATTACAACAAAGTAGGTTCAAAGTGGTTAGCTAGAAATTTACTTCAAATAATTTTTTGAAGAGACAGAAGGAAAAATGGGAATCTTTCTGGAATATGCTTCAGCTTCACAGTGACCTTTCTCCCAGAAGCAGACAGTAGGGCTGGGCTAAGCCTTTCATGGAGACAGCGTGGTGAGAGCAAAAATCTAAGGAGGAAAAAGCTCAACTGCTCTGGGAGCAGTTCCTCTGCAAGCCCTCACTGGCAACTTGTTTAAAGGAAGTTTTAAAAAAAAAATTAATGCAGCATGCATTAATTCAAGCAAGAAGCTACAATGATCAAGTTCCTTTTTTTTTTTTTTTTTTCTTTTTAATTCTTCCCACTCCAGCTGTTCAATGTATCAACACTAAATAACATTTACCACATCACGGTGTTGTACAGGAACAGACTGGGAGGGACGTTTTGGTTCATCAGATTGAGGTCCCTTGCACGGAAAACACATCCTGATATTATCTACTTTGTTTTTTATCTACTCCTGTTCAACTGATAAAACAACACAAGCACTTTACCTTCTGCTGTGATAAACCAGGCGTTGGGTGCTTCTTCATTCAGTGCTGAATCCGGAGGGAGGGTCAACTTCAATAAAAACTGAATTGTCTGGCCAGGAGCTACAGTCAGTGGATGAAGTTGAATGTTTGGTGCAGATTTAGGCAGTTTTGGAAGGTTTGCTCTTTTGTCCTTTTGCACAGGCAGATGATCTGGAACATCGCACATTTCTGGATTCAGGATAGGCAACTATCAGTAGAAAGCAAAGTATTAATTTTCATTTGTCCTGGTATAGCAAATAGACTTTCACAATACAATCACACTTTGATGGCTGACATGGACAAGGAAAACTAACACGTGACAATATGGTTGCTGTACTGAAACTTTCTGATGGAGCACAATAATACTGCAATGACACGAACACAAAGGAGATGACAAAATAACTTTTAAATGTAAGAGATAAAACTGATTGATATGGATAAAAATATTTACTATTAAAATCATAAAACCTAGAGCTACTTTACAAAATCTACTACTTCAAGTATCCTATAACTTTATTATTTAACATTTGCATTACATTTTTATTTTAAATAAAGTTTATAAGCATTTTCTCCCAATGGGGTGGTAATTGTATCCTTTGGCAATAAAATCCAAGATTCTAACCATGCAGATTATGCAGCAAAGTAAAGGACAATTTCCCAGAAAAGGCTCCAAGATATTACATGGCATGGAAATTTAAATATACATTAAGATTGCATACTATTAAATGCAAGAAGCTTAAAAGAATACAGTAAGATTATTATCTCATATACATACACATGAAAACACCAAGACATGGTATCATTATAAGATAGACAGTACAAATTTGTTTTGCTTTCATGTTTACCAGCAAATTGAGCGCTGCTGTATTTGAAAGTGTTTCCAATTTGACAACTTGAATGCCCCAAATAAAGAATATATAAAATTCTGCATGGCACTCATTAAAAGTTAAACACCATTTAAATGGAAATTTTAAAGTTCAGCAAAGAGTTCAGCACCATAACAGTAAAACAAAGACATTGCTGTATCAACATTTTTGTCAAATTTAGAAGAATTTGGATTTAGAAACTTGGGTTTGGAACTATAAAAGAGTGATGACAGCGCTTCTGCTTTCCCCACAGAAGTCATATTAAATAAACTGTTGTTGACTTTTCTCTCTAGATCACTGTTACAAGCTAACTTCGTTGTATTTTATATTCTCAGTATTCTGCATGGTTTTGGATATTTTTATGTGAAAAGTTTTACATGCAAAAGTTGCTTTTCTGTGAATAAGGCTATCAACAAGCATGCTAGCAGGCAATGCTTGTTTGCTAGATCATCATAAAACATTAGGCGAATATAACTACTGCCCCCAGAAAGTTTATTAGCTATATGATTTTTCTACCACTTACTGCAATAGTAATTTACAAAGAAACACCACTATCAGCCTGTTTAATAAATATTACTTGCCATGGAAAGAATTTTTGTTTCCAAATCCAGCACTTTAATCTGATGATTATTTGTGTCTGCAACATACATCAGGCGTCCATTCTCTTCAACGCACAAACCTCCTGGTTCATTAAAAGTTGACTGTGTAAAGCTGGAACCAATAACATTGCTTGCTTCCCCTGTGCCTGCCAGGGTAGCGCAGTTCTTCGTTTTGGGATCTACAACCTTAATCTAAAATAAAAACAAACAAACAAACAACCTCTCTGAAAAAACTACCAGAATGTGGAAGTTCTGCATTATCTTACATCCTGCATTTTCAGAAGCCAACATTAACTTTGATTATCTTAGGTAACAAGCATGTGTCCTGGAAGCTATGTTATCATACTTTATCAAAAGACATCTCCCAGCTTGCTTCCTGGTCTTCATTCAGTGTTGTCCTCCTAAGGCACCTACCTCTTTGGTATAAAAGTATGCTTGCTGATCAGCTTGGCTTTTTTTCCCCCCCCCCCCTAATATTTGTTGCCTTCCTGAAAACATTTTCAAAATAGTAAGAGCATAATAAAACTGTCACGGTAACTTTTTTTTTTTCCTAAAAATAGATTAATTTTTTCTTAACTTTTTTCTTAAGCTAATAGCAAAAATGTTGATAATGTTTTATACTTTAAACAAAATTTCAGATGGACCACAGATTTTAACAAGTATTTAATGATATATATACCTTATTCTGTAAAACAAGACAAACTACTTATTTTTTAATATATTTAATCAACATACAGTTAGGAACCTTATAGACATTAAAGCTTGAGAACAGTAATACAGAACAACCTGTCTCATCTTTGAATTCCATGGGGGTAACCCACAATACTTCTTCTCGAAACACGAGTGGTTTTTTTTGAGGAAAGAACAAGTCCTCTTGCTCTCCTGGTTTTATCAAACCTGCAGTATTCCTGACTAACCATTCCTAGCTGTTTTGCCCCAGATCAGTTTCTTTGGTAAGATATAATAAAAGGGTCTTTAGTTGGATCTGTAAGTTGGTACAAATTCACCTTCCCCAAGGGGCTGTCATATCAACACAGCAGCATACAACACCAAAACAATGGGTAAAGAGAAGGACCCATAAGGGAAGGAAGGAAGGAAAAAGAACTCACAAAAGAATTCTTATCCTTTCTTTCTTCAGCTCAACCAAGTACAATCTTTGTATGCTCTGAAAATAAACTCTCATAGTAGTAAAAATTGTAAAGCCTGCATATGTCAAGCTACTATATATGCTTACCTTATGATTATAGGAATCTGCCACATACAGCAGTTTTCTTTTCTTGTCCCATGTTATTCCTAGGGGATGCTGCAGCTTCGCATTTATGCCTGCTCCATCCACATCACCAAAGGCAAACAAGTTCTGGAAAATAATATTATTAAATTAAAATATTTGATTAGTCAATGTTGACATGAATTTAAATGATTGTTATTAAATGGAAATTCACTGAGAAAAAAAAAAAACAAGACAACTTTATAACAAGGATACTGAGAACTAGGAAATACGGATGCTAGTGATGGAAATGGAAATTATCAGTATGAATGCAGCTGGCTTTAATAACACCACAGTATTGTTTCAGTTTGGCTATTTTATAAGTAGGTGAAGTAATTTTTTGTATCTGAGGAGCAACGCTCTGCACTACAACTTGAGCACCACGACTGGTACACATTTGCATTCCAAGCAGTGAAGTTAAGAAACTGATGGCCACGGAAACTAATTTACCCTCTCACCCCAACAGTGGTTCCTCCAGGTCAGGCTTGAGAAATATTAGTAGGGCAGTGTGGGGAAGTTTGAAGTGATTACCAATGGATCTCTCTCTCCTCCTACAAGGTGCTTCACTGCTCCGTCTTTCAGAGAGATTGTTCGCACGGTGCTGCTCTCACTGTCCGCTACAAAAAGGCAGTTCCACGGTTCCTCAGAAGCCAGAGAGAGACCTGAAGGTTGTGCAAAGCCTGCCTTATGAGGGTAGGTGTTGTTTCTGTTCTCTTCATTTCCACTCCCGGCAAATCGAAGACAGGTTCCTTTCTTTAAATCACTAAATGAAAATAATACTCATATTCAAGAACAAGTCTGAAATACTTGTGACATTATGCATGAACAGAAATCACGGGAAAAGCACTCGTGAATTATAAAACCAACTGTATTGCAGCACAAGAAATTATTCCATGCCTTTATGCTAACTTTTTTTCACCTTAGTTTATCATTTATCACTAGGTAATTCAGCAAGTGCAATGAAAAGTACCATTGAATTATATGATTGTACGTTACCAAGTCATAGCTTTATAGCTAAAGCAGAATATTTCATTTCATCTAACAGACGTGGGTAAAAGCAGGCAGGCTTTAAAGGACACAAGCCTTTTAAGTCTGAAGAGAAACAGCAAGCTTCAAGCTAAGTACAGGTTGAGAAAAATTACTTTTAGATTAATTGGATTATCTCTCACTGTGGGGTTTGAAGGCTGTTTATCCAGACAAACAGCAGTTTCACGTGTCTTGTATTAAAACCGCTTACCTTCCCTTTGGCAGTTTTCCACCTTCCAACATCAGTGCCCATATCTGATGCGTGCCTGCCATCGCTATCCATAAAACATCATCTTCCTGGGTCTCTGAAACTTTTAAAGAAATGGATGTATAAGAACAGATGAAAAAAACTCTTTGGGAATGCTTCATAAAACAAGTCAAGAAATCAACCCTGCCATCCCCCTAACTCCGGCTCACCATTTGCCACAGGGAAAAACAAACAAACAAGCCACAGAGCGAGAGAGCGAGAGAATGTCTTTCATTTCTGAAGAAACCCATTACCGCTCTTTCTCTTCCTAAGGATATTAAAAACACAATTTTTATATCTTTGCCTGGTAAAGACAATACTTCAAACAGAATTTGATCTTTGCAAGATTTTGCTATTGGCTCCACATTTCACCTGTTATTTTGGCATCATACTGGTCAACAAATATGTACATGTTTTTCCTAAGCTATGTTTTTGGGGTGTTCTTTTAAAAACAAACAAAAAACCACCACACACTATGCTGGTGATACAATTAGATGTTCCAAAACGCTAATAAGAACTGTTAACACATTTTAAGACAAATAGCAATGGCAGTACCTTCCAGACCATACACTCATGCTAGTTCCTGGTCATTTATCCTGCATATTCTGATGTTCTTACCATACCACACGTAACAGTCTCACTGAAATCAGAGGTACTACTAATGACAGTAAAGAGAACGTATGTGATGTTTTTAAGATAACAGAATTGATGCTTGGGCATCATGGAGATTTACGCTCTGTAGAGCAACAACCACTGTTCAATCAGAGACGTGTGATGTGTGCAGTTACTGATTTTCTTCTGCACTACCTGTCTGGTTTCCAAGTAGTACTCCTTATTCACATGTGCTATCACAAATGAAAGATGCAGGTCCACAGAACAGCAACTTTCTCAAGAAGGTTTCAAGTGTGCATCTAATTTTTTCAACTCGAAGTATAACATCAATATTCACCAATCCAAATCTATAGAATTAAACAAAGCTTTTCTAGGTAACACTTCACAAATACAAATGAAAAGAGAAGAACATAAGTGCTCTACAGCTTAAAATGTAGCATATTACAGCATAAGAATGCATGGAGACAAATTGTGAAAGGATGTTAAAAAAAAAATTATCCGTTTCTGAAAAAGCTAAGGAACAAGAGAGTTGACATCTAAAAACTTCATTAAAACGTGGCCAGTGTTACCTAACATTTTAGTAGTTCATAAACATTGGATAGCTCTCTCTAATCTGGTTAAAAACAATATCAAAATCTTTTCCTAAATGAAAGTATTAGAATAGCTATTAACTAGTCAACAGAAAAACACTTAAATTGCTCACACAAGCTTTTTATTCACACGAACTTATAAAAACGTGCATCTCATACTTGTTCCTGCAAACAATCTCACGGTCCAGCCCCTGCCACCCTCCCCATTCCTTATCGGGGGGTTCAGAATAAAAGCAGTTATATGTAAAATGCTCGCAAACATTTTAAATCTGTGAAGTTAGTGCAAATCAATCTTTCTAAAATGAAATTGCCACCATCCCCCCAACAGAGATCCTGCCGCTTTTCTTTCAATCCTAAATCTTTCTCACATTACAACTGCAAGCAGAAAAAAAATAGTTTCCTATCTCCAGAATCAATTTCCTCATCCTGTGAGCCCTCCTCAGAGTACCATTGGTATGGTTTTAATGCAGTTTATCTTCTGCCTTTTCTGTTTCTTGGATCGAGATACAAGTTTCCAAGGCTGCGATCAAAGGAACTCGCTGACTCTCTCCTGCACTTCCACATGGCTCCATGTCTTTACACAAACTGGAGTTCCAAGAATAAAAGTCAGACTTCCAAAGCATGGAAAAGCTTTTTGTTGAGAGGGATGGTTTTCAAAATGAGTTGGAAAACAAATGTTTTAAGTCTCCAGACACGCTTCCAAAGTATTGGTAATACCAAGACACACACCCCACTCACCCTAACAGAACCCCAAAAGACAGAATTCCCTTTGGTTAGAGCTTGTTTCTGTAAGATTTAAACCAAGAAAATTGCTTAGGAAAACATTTCACTACTTTCCACACAGCATACAATCCATTTCCAGGATCTTGCTTCCATACTGCAGAGCTTGCATTTTTCAGATGCTGCTACTCTGAGTACCCCAAAAGATCTACAGTAGAATCCCCGGTAAGCTCAGAAAGGGAGCTCTTCATCTTGCTACGCGGTGCCATCCATTCTGAGGGATGTCAGAAAGAGCTTTGTTCATTATTTAATATTCACTTCACCCAACAATGAAATGAAAGAGTAAGACTAGAGCCGAGCACTTCAGAAAAACCTATTCCATAAAATCCAATTTCTGTAATTCCGCCCACTCGCACTCCCCTGTGACAGCTCCATGGTGAAAACATGAAAAGGTGTCTCACTCTAATTCCGCACACCAAATGCCTCTTCAAATAGGAGGAAAATGTATCAATATTCATTCAAATTTTACAGAATATGCAAGATCAATAGTGACAAGGTCCTTTCTTCAACTAGAGAACATGACGGGAAAAGTAAGTAGGAACTCTGCAATTGCAAATTTTAACACAAATATTTTCTTCTGGCTAGCAATTAGAACAAAGGGAATGGGTAGAGGCATGGGAACAGTATGAGCAGACTGAATTGCGGAAAATATGTCAAGAGCTTTCATCAAAAAAATTATACAAAACCAGAAAAGTAAAAACAATTCATATGGCTGCAGAGATAAGGTATTTTATCCCACAATGGTCCTGACACTACAGAATTTAATGTTTTATCTTCTGAAACAAAAGATAGAAAACTTCTTTGAGGATAAAACAATCTGGAGACATGCCACCATTGTCATCCTTGTACTGTGCTTGCAGGAGAAGGGGGACAGGGAGAACCAACATGTTAAAGTTAAGATAATGCCATCATTACCATAACTCCTTATCGTCCCTGAATGGAAAGAAATTATTTTTAAAGAATTTATTATAAAGCAACATAAAAGAACAAAGCATTTCTTTTACATTGATTCAATTAAGCGCCACATTCCAAACTATGTCGAGCTGTTTTAAAAATCCAGTTGAGTTTCTCCTTATTAGGGTATGGACTTTCTTATCTTCAGTGCTGCCTGTATCAAAGCAACGTATGGCTTACAAATACGATATACTTATGTTATAAAGATTCAATACTAATGAACTAGAGCTCTGAACGCTCTTGTGTGATGTAGGATGGTATTTCAGTGCTTTTCAAGTTCCTGAGCCCACCTCTGCTCTATATCCATGTTTTAAGAATTACCAGTCCTGTTTGTACACACACACAATTTTAAGCAGTTCAATAACGACCTTTTTTTATTTCTGAGTAAATCTGAGCACACAAAAAAGACTTTAACAGCGGGCAACAACACCTGTTTGGAGAGACCCCATTCCCAGGACTACTGCACACATCCAGCTCCCCAGTCTGGGGACTGCAGGCTAACTTCCAGACTGAGAATGCAAAGTCTGGGAATTAAAGTCACATTTGGTGGCTGGCACTACTGTTATTTTCTAAATAAACTGAAGTTTGAAAATATTATTCCTGTCTACTGCTTTTATCTTTTAAAGAAAGCAGTAACGAGGAAGAAGCCTGTTGCTACACTCATCCGCTGCAAAAACACAAGCAAAAAGGGCTGCTCAGCAGCCCCTCCTGCTCACAGACACATATGCTGCATACTTACGCATATGAATGCGAGTCTCGTCTTCACTTAAGTCAGTGGAAGTTTAGCAAATTAAATCCAAATCCAACTGACAAAACAACTAAAGAATCACTGGTCTTCAGTGAGACAGACGGCAAATCCCAAAAAGGAATGCTTTAGCACCAAGTCTGGACTGTTACACGTACACGTCATCCTTTTTGAAGGAGTAAAAATTCATTTTCTCCTTCTTCCTTTTTCCCTGTGCTACCCAGCACACTCTTTCACTTACTCTCGTATCATGCAAAAAGCACAACCCTTTATGAAACCAAACGTTTTTAGAATTTTCCTCCTTAGTCCTACAGTCTCATCAAGGGAAATCTCTTGGACGTGGGTATCGAGGGGATGTCATACAATGGGAGATAAAAGGGAGCTAAAAATATCTTTCTATCCCAAGTTTTCTCATTCAGGTCTTCCAACTGCAATGGCAATATATGCTTAAATAAATAAATAGAAATCCAAATTGCAAGCAATGGCATTTTTTAACGTGAAAGTACTACTTTAGATTATGTAGTGTTGGGATACATTACTGTAACCAGTCTTCACTTTCCTGTAGTTAGGTGTGTTATTCATTCCTGTTTCAGAGCAAGCACATACACCTGAGGGTACCTCAGCACTGCACTCCCCCCATCCCCAACAGACCTTGCACACTGGGAGCACTTTCAGCATCGGATTAGACCAGTTCAGAAGCGTGTCGCATTCTGACCCTAGCACGCCCAACAAAGCCTCTTTAAGACTTGTCAAAGATGTTTATTTTCAGCAGCTCTTCATCTGGAACTTTACATTGAAAACAGTATCTAGTACCTAAAACAACGTTTAGGAATCTGATCAGTAGTTTTAACTCCTGTATCACAAATATATATCTAATTCATGAAACAAAACATTCAGATTGTGGAAAAAAACGAGTAAGAAACCATCATTCCAGGTACAAATCTCATCGTTCTATACAGAGGGCACATAAAAGGCACAGACTTCCAAATGTTACTGACTTTGACATCTGTTAAGACGCTAACTTTGCTAATCCAAATGTTTCTTTTCCTGCAGAAAGCAATCATCATCATCATCTACTTTGTCAAGCTTTAGAGAAGCCCAATTTACTAGAAAATGAGCCTGTCAAACTAAATTGTGTGGGATTGCTGCTGGAAATTCAGTCAGAGCTCCCATCGCGTTCTTATGCTATGTATATGTCGAAGGCATGCTTATACTAAAATATTAATGCAAATATCTGATTTCTTGACCTACTTCTACAGGGAACATGTAAAAAATTAATAAAGCCTGTTGCTTTACAGTCTACTGCTGTAAATTCAGCAAATACCATCAACCCTTAATCTCTTTAGCTTGGTCTGGAATACAGGAATGGAGCATTCAGGCAACAGTTTAACTGGGTTACTGTACAGAAAGTTTGTTGGGGCGATCATATCAGCAGTTACTAGTTCTCTAAGTTTCTCTCGCCTCAATTTTCCTTCAAATACTTAAAGGTAAAAAAAAGAAGAAAAAGGAAAAAGCCACACAAATGCCAGTTTAGGAGCAGGAATGAAAGCTGCTTAGGGATGACAGAAGCTGTGCATAGACTTAGGTGAAGTTTTCACATGTCCTAACTTAATGTATTTGTCCCTCTTTGGGATTCTGCCGGCAGTATGAAGCTGACTGACCCACTCGGACAAGGCATGTAAGAACACAGCGCGCTTCAAAAATCCTCCCCAAACATTCCTCTATAACCTTCTTCTTCTCTGCAGTCCTTCATTGCAACTACTTAATGTCACATTTCTCAAAAGATTTATTCTCCTCAAACAGTCATTACACGGGAATGAAACCCTATAACATCTTCCATTTTACTTTAGCCTTAACATTAATAAGCTTCTTTTTCTTTGAAATTTGTCATATTTTATAGAAAAAATAATGACCTTTTGCAAGTAGATTTAGAATCTAGTTCAAGAAGAGAAGACAAACAATGCTTTCTAACGTCAGTGATGTCTCTAACGTGGTTTTCTGTGCCATTAACTTTTATAAGGACAGATTCAGCCCAAAACTGGGCATGGGATCTCTGAGCTTCTACTTTTGCACTGGAAACTGCTGAGGAGATGAGAAAGCCTTTTGCATTTCTAGTTAGTCTACGCTGACACATCATGCAGTCATAGCACATATGCAACATACATTTAGAGCAATTCAAATTTTGAGTTGTCAAGAAAAATGGTTCCTAATTAAACCCTGATGATCTCAAAAGGAGCTCTTTTATTTTCAGCTCTAATCAAGGAAGATTCCTTTCATAAGGCAGTGAAGGCTAGAGCCTCAGAATGAGACCAGCCTAGAAGGGGAAAAAAAGTGACATGTAGAAAGCATGCTTTCAAGATTTAAAAAAAAAAAAAAATTCAAAAAAAAAAAAAAAAGAAATAAAAGAAGTATTTCCTCCGGAATGCAGTTGTACTAAACAATCCTCTAGCAGAAACACAAGAAAAAAATGTACGTGCTTTTGCCTTTTAAGGGCTATAAAGATTGCACCAGTGTGATAAGGTACAGTACTTTCATTTCAATAATATCTACGTAAAACCTGTATTGACGTAAACATTTCCAACTAATTTGCTGAACACATGGGCAATACTGTGCTTGGGAGTTTCTATAAATAAAATACAACCATGCAATTTCAGGCTGGATTTTGGAATGTGAACCACAGAGTTATGTCACCAAGCACAGGTCATCGTCCTGTTCCTTCCAGCAAGAATGCAGCTATCAAGAACATTTCACACTCAGATCAACTTTGCATTTAAGTATCACTTGCTTTCAACACCCACTGAGTAAAAATAGAAGAGGACAACATAGAAAGCTAAAAAAGCACACAGTAAGTTAATAATGTATTTTTAAGCTGCTGGCCTCCCCCCTGCATTGTGTATTTCCTACACAATCTATGTCAATGCAAATTTCAGCACCACCTTCAACAGCAGAATTTAATCCATCGAGTTCACTCAAGACTGTTAAAGGGGGAGGGTAAAACACAAGTTCAGTAGCCACAATTAAAGAAATTAAAAAGATGATAAAGGAGAATACTGTCAGCATGAATGCCAGCAGTTTTTTGTCTTAACTCCCCTATCTTAGAGAGACATTTATCAGCTTTCTATTAAATTGTATTTCAGTCATTTAACCTCATGGAAGGTGGCTGGGAGGGGGGCTGGAATTAGATGGTCTTTAAGGTCCCTTCCAACCCAAACCATTCTACGGTTTTATGACCCACTTTGCCTCAAACTTCAGCAAAAATGGGGAAACAGAAGCTTATCATCTTGCAGAAATCCTGTGAGGATGGTTAGAAGTATGACAGCAGTATCTGTTCTAAAGATTAACTTGTCTATGCCTAACTTTTCTCCTCAGTATTTTCATATTTGAAATATATAGAAAGCAAATTCCAATCACACAGAAGCCTCTATCAATGGAGATACAACTGTTCTTGTCAAAGATGGTATCATATCCTTTCAGGTCTTGGTTTTGCTTATCAGATTAAATTAAAACTTTATCTTTACAAATGCTGATTTCCAAAAATGTTTTCCAACGTGATCACAGTAAAAACAGATACCACAGTGCTGAACTGCACTGAAGTTAAGTCTGACTCTTAGCATACTGGAGGGAAACTAACACACACAAAAAAGTCATTCACTATTTCCTGCATTGTCAAGACAGATGTCAGCAACAGATTTGATGACTTCAGTGGGCTTTGAATCAGGCTTGATGTCATCTGGAATCCATGAAATACCAAAATGTTACAACTTAGCTTTGTATTTACTTCACACCTTTGACACCTTCTGCCTCAAAGTGATAATGACTTGTGAATACAGTGCTGGAGGATTACTGAGGGCTTTTCTTGGTTCTGTGAATGGCATCTTTCAGATGACGATTTGAATTAGTTTAACTTCACAATAAACAATACATTAAAAAATACAAGCAAACAATGAAGCCTTTTAACATATATTCCTGGCTCCCTGGGCACAATCTGTTTGGTTTTGTGCTTCATCTCGAGACAGTGTCTCAGTGAGCACCATTTGTTCATCTGCTCAAACCTCCTCTGATTCTTCCAGTTTCCTTGCAAACAGAGACTTAATTGCATCCTGCAGTTTTGGCCCCGTAAAAACACCCTTATTAGATTAGTGTTACTGGGCTCTGGGACATTCTCTTGTTAACATTCTACTCAATATAACCTTCTGTTTTGACATCTCTCTCTGGTCATATTTTTCTAATGAGATCTATGTAGATATTACACTCATTTACATATGGCAGACAACTACCTTACCGTGCCACACAAAACCATATCAAAACTCTAAAAACAAAAAAAACAAAACAAAACAAAACAACCTGAAAGCAGCCCCCCATTTTATCTTTCTGGCCTTTTACCCTCCCAAATAAGAAAATTAAATTGATTTGATCTCCTCTTAAGTGATGGGTTATAATATATTTTGTACAGATCTGAATAGCCAACTAACTGGTAGGATCTGATTGAGTAAGAAAAAAAAAAGCATACTGGTCTGAAAACAGTACATCTAGAAAGTTTGATTTTCATATAAATACTGATATAAATTCAGCAATGTTAAATAGCTCAGATGACTAATCCTTCACAGGTGACTAATTCAGTGATTACTATATTCATGTTGATAACAATCATATAATTTAACATTTCATTTAACAATCAGAGCTCTCAAAAATGAAAGTATCAGTGGATACTGGTAGAAGTAGAAGAAAGCATCATGAAAATGGTAAGCAAAATTAAAGGACATTTTGAATAGTTCTATTAGCCAGCTTAAATTTCTGATGCACTCGGGCAATACTTTCTGAGTTAGTGCTCCCCTCTGTTACTGATCTGCAAAACAGCTCTGTGACAACATCCCACAGCGATCAGCTTGCTGGTTCAAGATGCAATGAAAACTACACCATCAAGTCCCACAGAAGTCTACTGGATCACAGAAGTGAAAACAGATTGGATAAAATTTATTAACAGCAACCTAGATTTGGTGAGATTCTTTTTCAAGTACTCCTATTAAGTAGAATTCCCTATTCCTTGACACCCTTAATTAGTAAGAATCATTGACAACCCTTTCAGTTTAGAGCGTTGTGTGTGTGTGTGTGTGTGTGGTCATGTTACTGAAAGTGTGAAATGTGAAATTGATGCCTGTGGCTTACTTTAGTAGCCAAGGCTTTTGGCAGTACACTGTCTAAACTGGCAATGTATTTCTGCCAAAAGACTTCCATACAATCAGCATTCATGAACTGGCTACATGTTTCCTTAAAGTAACTCTGAGTGTTTTTCCTTCCCTGATATAAGGGTTTAAAGCTACACTAAATCATTTTACTGTCGTTAAGAAACTTGCATTTGCAACCTTTAAATCATATTGAGATGGAAACCTAAGAAACATGGCAGTTACGTGATGTAAGTCTCAGGAGTGTGTTAAGTTGATCAGAAAAGAATACCATTTAAATCCTCAGAAGCTGATTCTTACATCCTATTACGCAAAGATTTTATTTTTATGCCCTGATGCTCGAAAGGTGTTTTCTGAGGTGTTCTTCTTCTATCTGTTTGCCCTCTATAACGGTCTTGAGTCTAATGATTTCACATCGTCTAAACAGGAATAAACAGAAGTCACCAGATAAAATTATTTTTATTTCCTGAACTCAAATATTTACAAGTGGTAAGACATATCTGTATAGTCAAGGAAAAGAACTTTAGACAATGTTCCCTTCCTGTAAAATGCATCTGCTGCTTAAGCAATCCTGACATAAAGCACTGGCACACCAAAGGTAATCACAATTCTCTTCTGCATTTGGATCTAATAACTACATATCTTGCTACAAAATAGTTATTCTTCAGGTCAGGTACCAGTTCACATTTTTTCAAGGACTTCAGAAACTTAGATGCAGCTGATAACTGCAGTGCAGTACTTGTACACAAGAAACCACTGTTTTTTAGACCCACTTGTAAAGTAAATATTTACTGAACTTCAAATTGTTACCAGAGGAGGAAAACATTTAACAAACACTTATGATGCATAAATGTGAGATGTTAAAAGTTCAACTGATACTATACCTGAATTACCAAAAACCACATCCCACGGAGAGCTGATAGGCTGCTCTTCTCCTTGTGCTCCACCTTCCTTGTCAACACCTTGTATCCCAATGCCTGCTACAGTAGTCACGATCTCTAAATCCAGGTCAATCTGCAAGAAGCAAAATGATATACACTAAATATACAACAGCACCTTGAGTTAATACAGAGGTAATACAGATAATCTGACCTAGCAATGTTTAAAACGGAGGATCTTGGCTTGCAACTAAAAACCAAATCCTAATACTCGTTTATGAAGGAGAATAATTATTTTTACCATAATGTTTGCTGCTGGTGGGGGACAGCAGGAAAAACAAGTGACTGAAATTTTCTTCCAGATGCACCAACAATGAACTGTCAAAATTTGGTCAGCAACTCTGGAAGAAAGTATCAACATTTTCTACAGAAGTATTCAGATGGACATTGGATGTGGATGTTTCACTTTAGACTTCTTCTAAAGGAATATGCTATAAAGAAAAACAGATATTGTAGAAATACTTCCTATGTCTACATAAAGTAATCTATACAAAACATTTTTGCAATTAATTTCATGCATTGGAAGAAAATAAATGTTTAATTTCTGCAGCCTAAATCCATTTATCTTTCCTTCCCCCTTTGTTTATAATCTAAGAGTTCCAATACTTCTCATGAATTTATTGTAATGATTATATAAAAAAAAAAAAAAAGGAGTCTTTCACACATGTAGCATGAAAACTAACTTTTGGAGCAGTTTGCAAGGCCTGTGTCCTGCACAAACATTTGAAAGGATGTCCTATAGCTGACAGATTATTTTAATTCTTGGATACCATGATGGCAAACTTAAATAAAAGGGAACAGCTACTTATCATGAGAGATGCTGAAGCAATATGACCCAGAACTTCAGCTGTTTCTGCACTCTGTTAACCGTAACACCTCATTATCTCTGGTCAACAGGCTAATGTAGTGAGTATTATGAAGATGAAGGCCTTGGACCAACAGGGCCACTTGGTCCTTTCCAGATTAAAAGCGGTAGCCAACAACAACGAGTACAGCGCAGAGGGCTTCTAGGCTAGTGCTCTGATTGAAAAACTGAATGAATGTGAACATACTGAACAGTAAAAAAAGCTTTTCGAATTGAGTAAGCGTGTGCCTCTTCTGATCATGACTCAGACATCCTACTGGCTAGTAAATATGAGTAAATATCTTCTGAGATGCATAAAAACTTTTATTAATAAGGTAATATGATATTGCTTCAGCAAACTTCAGATTATTCCAAATTTTGCCTAACTGGGTTTAAGATTCAACTCCTGTTTATACTGAGCAACATTCATATGCACTAAAAACTTCAAGTATTTAGTTAAAAAAAAAAATCAATACACAAATAATTCTGAAATTAAAGCAGGTATGCTTACAGGACCAAACAACTAGTTAACAAAAATTCAGATATCCACCAAACCATAAGAGTACAATAACCTTAGATAAGGATCTGAACTGTAAGTGAAATAGAAACAGCTTCTACTTCCAATACTAAGAATAGATGTTTCTCATAACAGGAAAGCAAGAGTCACAAGTTAAAAAAAAAAAAAAAAAAAAGAAAAGAAAAAAGAAAAAAAGCTATCAGTTATGCTAGAACAAGAGGCACATTCTTCATTTCTAGATGATCTTAGAGGTCCTTTCCAACCTGAATGATTCTATGAACGGAAGTACAAAAGCATATGTAGCCCTTTAAAAATGGAAATGCAAAACAATATTTATATTAGTCCAAATTTCCTTCCTGATGTTGAAGATATTTGTAGAATAATTAATTTGGTATAAATTTTCACCTGTTTAAGTAGGGGAAGTACAAGAGGTTGTTTCCTTATGGAAAATTTACCTTTCTAATTAGATGATTTTCTGTATCAGCTACATAAATAACATTATTTTTTATAGCAATGCCTTGTGGTGAGTTAAAAGATGCTTCTGAAAATCTTCCATCTTTTCTTCCACTGTTTGGACCTATAAATGAAACAAAGCAAAACTCAAAACTCATTTCAGAAAAATAAAACTTAAAAAAAAGTGTATGTTTTTAAACCTGTAAGATAATTACATATTCTAAAAGATGCTTTCATTGCACCTTGTATAGCCTTTTTTTTTTTATTCCTAATTAACAGCCAAACCACTACCAAAAGCAGCCAGCAAAGATTTAAAATTCCAAAACTCAATTACATTTCAATGATTTAGATTTTGCTGTAATTAGACTGAAACTAATATTTGATTAGCAGCACTTTCTTATTAATAATACAAGCTGACAAAAAGATGACACGCAACTAATTACACGGAAGAACAGTGAGAATGATGGAGTGACAGCCTTCTGTATAGCACAAAGAGGAAAGAGAGGGAGGAACATGACCTGAATAAAACAGTGTGAAGGTAAGCATCGCATTTATAGGGAGTAACATTTAAAGTGCATTAGCACTGTGTGTCAGCAAAAGACATTTAGATACATGAGTTATTATGTGTGCATCATGATTTGTGATGCAAATATAGTAATTTCAACCTTTGTGCATGCCCACATTTATTACAGTATTATCAACTTCGTTACACTATTTTCTGCCCACAGAATCACTTAACTGAGTCACTGAAACACGCAAACTTTTACAACTTACTCTCAGAAGACAATTTAGACGTTAACAGACATGAAACATTGAGGTGCTGCTGTTTCAGTTTCCGATAATTCCTCTTGGAACTACATCAGGATGCCCATTCATAGGGAACAGCACAGAGTGCCAAAGGAAGCAGGGGTACCCATTCAGAGATAACAAGACTTCCCTCCAAGTTGCTATTTAATGAATATCCCAGAATACTAAAGGGTGTTTTGTTGGCAGAGACTTCATCTCACATACCAAACAGAAAACAAATTGTCTGACTCTTGTCATAAGAAACCTTGTTTGTACTTCCCATAGAAGGGTATTAAGGTCTTTATCAGGTTAGCTTGGATAATTAGCCTGTCTATTCAATGCCCTGTTCCATCAAATAATGAAATATTTCCTTCCTTTCTTAAAACAGTAGTGCCACTGGTATTTTTCTGAAGTTTGTGAATCCTATTGAGGGATGTTCTTCATTTAAAACAAACAAAGAAAAGCTCCCCCAAAACACACCATCAAAACCAAAATTCCATGTTTGTTTTTTCCTCTTGGAAAGGGAAGTATTTTTATCTCTTTTCCCTATCTTGATGCTGGATGTGAATGTATGTCACTGAAATCTAAACACATTTGAAACTCTTTCAGAAGATGGTTGGACCAGATGATCTTGGAGGTCTTTTTCAACCTTAATGATCCTATGACTCTATTCTTTTGTAATTCATATTGGCTATCACATGAAAATACAAAACTTAGTCAATGAAATAACGACAACAAATAAGGGACACCTCAACCAGCTGCATTAACAGAGCCTCCCACTGATGGTACTACGCTATATTCCCTCACCTCCTGCAAAAGTGATTTTGTAAGAAAAAAAATTGTATCAATGAACTGCTAGGTCCTAGCAGCACCACTGAACATAATCTATGCCTAAATAAAATGCCTATAATAAAACTTATACAATCTTACCTCCAATAGTGTGCAGAATCTGCCCATTTTTTCGAGTAACCAAAATCCTGTGATGTCCAGTGTCTGCGATTACCAGCCTTTCTCCTGAATTATCTACTGTCACTTTGCCAGGAAACAGCAGGGGAGAAGGTGGGAGGGAGTCCCTGTATAGCTTTATTCCAATACTGTTGTCCTTGATTTGTCCTCTCTCCTTGTAGAATTTCAGTGCTACAGAAGTAAACAAAAACAGCTTCTCCTTGTGGCCTTCTCCAACAAGTGAAAAGAGCATGTTCCCACGAGGGCCAAGAATGACCAGAGTTGGCCAGCAGGACACTTCTAGCTCATGCCACAACGTTGCATCTGCATCGTTTACTACAGGGTGGACAATGTTGTATCTCAGAACTGCACTCTTGATGTTATCCAGGACTTTCTCATTCGGGAATTTCGCTGAGTGGACACCAATAATAACAAGGCCATCTGAAAGGAAAAATGAAGTATTGCACTGAAACATACCTGTAGTTCAATTAAAAAAACATGTAAGAAAGAAGCACAGTTATCCCACAACATTGCTAACTGCTTCCCAGAAAAGAGGAAAGGATTTGAACAAATAAAGAGCATAATATGTTATATATTGTTCTTACGCCCTGAATCTCTAAGGTAGAAAATTCTTTCAAAATGAACTGCTACAGCTCAGCCACGTTTAACTGATGCTTTGTTCTTTCAAGTGTCTAGGATACCTCTTTGACTTTTGCTTCCTTTACATAGCTATGTTGTTTACAGAAAACTAATTATTTTCCACTGTAAAGTAGTGATCACGAGTCCAGAGTTATCCTGGCATATCTCACTCTAGATCAAGTTAAAAAAACAAACAAAAAGAGGCACCTAAAATCAAAATAGTATCCTATATTTAAAATTAAAAAAAGAGAATTAATTATCATTTTTTCCCCTCCCCTTACAGTTTTTAACCTAATTTCTATATTTAGTTAATAAAGACAATGAAAAGTTCAGGTTTTCCCACAACAGAGGTAACTGCGCTTGAAATCCTAGTGTGAAGGTGCTGCACAAGCACCAAGTAATATAATTCAGCTTACATACACAGAATACATCGTATCGAGCCTAAAAATGATCAAAAAAGCACACGATTACCAGAGTCCTTGAATTGCTTTTTTTCCTCAGTTTCATGAAATTCAAACAGAAACACAAATGTATGGCTCAGACTTCATTTGCCTTTCTCTGTGCGACAAAAAAGAAATATACATCCACCCCCTGCAGACACTTACGTAAGCAGCCCCAAAATTTCCATTCCCCCTACCTACTCAACAGAAAAAGAATGACAAGCCTTCCTTTTAGTTGAGTCACTTTTTGGTACGTCCTAGGAGCAAAAAAAGGACCCCTAACAAACACACACACACCACTACAGCCTTTTTCAGAGCCTTAAATTACGTTTTACCAGCATAACCAAACGCAATGAGCTACGCACATGACATCAACACCGTATTTCGTCTCACTTTGTACCAGAGAACACTTAGCAAAGAGCATGATCTTGTTAGTCAGAATAACTTGTCAGATCTGTGATGATTTGGGTTTGGGAGTATTTTTATTAAACTTCAGAGATCTGAGCAAAATAAACGAGACTGTCTGAACCATGACATTTGATTAAATTTCAGAACATTCCATTTCCAGCGTCTGTTGCTCACTGCCATCACGAGACATTTAGGATTTTTCCTCACTAAACCAAGGAAGATAACAACAACAACCATGCAGTTGTAGGAAGATGCGATACAACAATTTTAAACCAGAACTGTTGATCTAATGGAAACCCCTACATACTGACCTTCCTGTGTATCCACAAATCTTTTTCTTTCTGGATAGCGTGAGCTTTTTGTACCCACAGATAACAACAAGGACCCTTATACTATTTTGTCCAATTTAAAGTTTTGAACTGTTATCTGATCATTTGTGTTACTTTGAGAAGGGTGAAATTAAGTGGGAAAGAAGAATATCCATAGAGCTGACACCCAGCTTGGTTCAATTCACTCCAGTATTAGAAAATATTTAGACAGCACCAACAAAAAAGTGCTTTCATCCTCCCCTCCAGTCAGGTCTAACCAAATAACAAGTATTTATAACACTTTTATTATAAACATTCAAGTATCTGCAGCATTTCCTTCCCTCCCCTAGTCATCCGATGTCTATAGGTGGATCCCTTGTAGCACCACAATTTTTTCAGTCATGCAAGTAATATGAAAAAGAAAAAAAAAAAAGACGACTTGGAGGCCCTACAGGGTGGCACGGAAAAAGAAGAGACATTATCCAACCTAATCCAATTCTCACGATGCTTATACTTTGAAATAAAATCAGTGCAGACCCCCAAAGAGCTTCATGAGGTTCTTAAATTACATTCACTTTGAATTACTGTGTTGTATCTTAAATTCATTTGTGCTCCTTCAAATATTCACTGCAATCAAAAATGTCGTATTGTACCACTACAGACAAAATAGATTTGGTTGAATAGCTATTAAGTTTATAAAAGCAGGATATAATTTGCAGTTTGAAAGGATAAAGGCTGACGTGCAAAGTCACTCAACTTCCGTCATTTGGAGTTGACTTGAATAATACGGTTATGTTTTGTCCTAAACAAAATCCAATGGAAATAGCCATCCCCAAAGGTCTCATATTTGAAAAAGACTAATTTTAGATAAATGTTTTCTCAGCAAAGTTGTAAGATTTCAGAGCACGAACTGTTTTAGTTACTTGAAGCAGCAGTTACTTAGTTTTTAGAAGACGATTTTTGCCCTTATTCAAAAACAACCATTTGTTACAAGGGAATGAAGACTTCATCAGTTTACCACAAATCTAATAGGAACAAAACCTAAATATTTTCAGTAACATTGCTGAAAAAATTATTTCTCATCTTCTAGATTCTCATAGGTTTCAGAACAATGCCTCTTTTCCCTCTCCTGTTTCTCTTTCCCTCTTCCATTTACAACTGCAAATATCAAGATCCAGAATCTTTAAGATGGGAAAAATTACAAAAGCAATAACTTTTGGAGCTTGCACGATAATGCATCTTTCTCCTTAACAAAGACATTCATTTTATTTAACAGCATTCTATCACTTTATTTTTTTAATTCACAGGAAATGTGTATTTTTCCACAATAACTCACACATCACATATTTTATTTACTTTACGATCAACTAATATGCCACAAGTCATTCTGAATTGGAAATGTGCATGTCAGATCATTCCTGTTATTTGGCATTTTCTATCTTATCCATTAAAACACCTCCCTAATAAAACCCTGGGCACGTACATAAAAGCAGAATGCTTTTGTACAGCCGTTCTCTGAAAGCAGTGCAGTTACAGCCAGGGGAGTTCAGCACTGCAAGAAGGGTAACACCAGCCCTCTGAGCAGAAAAGGGCCCAGAAGACACCTGTAAGCAACCACATGCAAGGAGAGAGGTTTGAACGGAAAGCAGTATTTGGTTTTAGGTTTTCCTCCTAGCTTTATGGTAGGGGTGGGGTCTGGCTAGCTGACGTATCTTTCTTCTGCCCCTGCTCTTCCCAGGCAGGAGCCAGAGAGCTCCACCACCATGCCTACACCGGCTGCTCTCAGTTACTTGACCATTTCTTTAAACCACTGTTCAGTTCTGTCATTTAACCAAATTTTGACCAGACTGGGCCTTAGATTTAAGCAAAATTTCAAATCCTGCTTTCAGCACTTAAAATCAGCGAACAGTCCCACATTATGCCAACACTGAATGTGACTAAGTTAGACTAAAAGTGAGGTTTTTCTTCTCAAATTCACAGTCCTTGACTTCACTGGCACATGAAGAATGCTTATTTTACAGAAACCCATTCGAGTTCAGAAATCTTTGCTTTGCTTCCAGGTAGGGATTATATTCAGGCATTCGCTACGTTTCGCCATTGTTTTTTCCAACAGCATTCCACATTCCACAGGGCCTGACTGCCAGCACAGTAATCCATGCTGAATTGGTCTGAATTTAGGATTGCAGCCTCTTTCTTTAGGTTGCTCTTCTTCAGCCTACCTAAACATACAGCTGCAAATCTCTTCTTTCCCTGTTGCTCAGTGGATCTTTTTTTAAATTCAGTTTTTGTAAAAAACAAAACCAAACAAACAACATGAATAATAATGCCAAACCTTCTTCTCACACTCTTGAAGATTTCTACAATTTGGGTGATATGAAACCATGACATTCCCCTAAAGTTTTGCCATATGATCCTATCTAAACTCTCATCCCAACGGTTTCATTTCTAATACCATGTTTTCTACCCAGCCATTATAAACATTTGATGTGATAGGAAGATACGTCCAGCTTGTTCTGTTCTGCAATGCAAAAATCCAGATGCTGGCTTTGGAAAGCATTCCTGTCATGAAGAACTCTACGCCAATTTGTTTCTAGTGCCTGCACTGTTTGCTGTTTTTTGTGTTGTTTTTCATTTTGAAGCTTAAACCAATATATAACACGGATTATTGAATAACTCTATATTACCACAAATGACTGGGGGGAAAAAAAAAGCTTGTCCTTTTTTAAAAAAAAAAAACAACGTATTATAATGTACAAAGCCAAAGCAGAAATAATCCCTTTCTCAAAAAAGAAAGTGTTTCAGGATGCATTATGGTTGTCTGACACCTGCTGAAGGAAAGAAGTTTTCTACAGTAATGCACACTGCATTGCTAGCATTTGATGAATTAGCTCTGTAAAAATGGAAGGCTGCCAGAGCAGCTATTGTTTTGGCAGCACAATCCGTATTTAATTTTTATTTCAAGTCAATTATTTTAATGGTTTTGTGGTAGAAACGCAGGAAAGGCAATTAGTTCGTATCTTAAGCAGTTGTATTATTGAGCTCAGAGGAGTTTAACTAATTTAATGTCAGATTGGCTTTTTATTTGGAAATTGAGAACTATTTTTCTATTTTGGCCCTTGTCCCCAACTGTAAAACAGTATTAATGGAGAAGAATAGCATCTGCAGGAATGGTAATATTTCAATATGAGAACATTGAACACAGTAAGATTCCGCACATTAATTGAATAAAAAACAAGTACACAGATAAATTAAAAAAAAAAAATCACTGATACTGTCTTTGCCAATCCTGCCTGCACAGTACACTGCTGTAAAACAGCTCAAACTGTAGTAACATAAACTGTTGAGCTCTGAACAGCAAGTCAAACATTTTAACTACAATAGGATCAGCAGCAGTACATATAATTTGTCCATCAAAAGTATCGCTAGAGCTAGAAGGACAATGCTATACTGGACACCTGTATAGCACATATATGTTATAATATCCTCTCATGAAGAAAACTCGTGTGGAAACTGACAGATGCTACACTGTGATATAAAAACATGCACACCATTTAAAACACTTTATTTGAAGGATTATAGCAGAGCACAACACTGGACTTATGCCAAGCTATTTCTGAATATTAAAAAGTGCTCCCTCTTATAGAAGTCATTTCTGGACTGCTGATAACATGAACTGAATACGCACTGGAGTTTAAAATAACTTTCTGAACGCCACTTGAAAAACAGAAATAGCTCCACTGAAGATAGCAATGAGAACGTATCAGATAAAGATGCTAGGCGACATTTAATCCTATGGAAAGCAGTCTTTATTTTGAGACAAATCTCCTTGAGTTCCAGACAATAGAACTGTGTGCGTATATACTAAGTCATTTAATGGCTTAGAAACATCTTAAAACTACAGATTCTCAGGTTCGGACATCTCACGTCTGATGATCACAGTGAAACTTCAGCAACGTATTCCACATACGCCAGTATTTGAACCATGTGAACAAGAAAAGAATAATCAGAATATCAAAAAACATCTACAGAAGGTACAATCAAAAACAGAAACTGCTATTAATTATATCAGTATTAAGGTTTGTTCTCAGTTATGCAGAAAGATGGAGGCAACACTCCTTCAGCTGTTCAAACAACAGATTAAGATCCAAATGCACAGTGACATAGATGTTTTGTCAGAGTAAGATGCTTGTTTTCACTCTTACACTGTCTGCTAGATCAGGACCTTCTGTCACTACCACAGCACTGTAAATATGTAGATGAAACGTGTATATAAATGCTATGTTTACAAAGCTGATGTTTAATAAAGTTACAATTTCACTACATATTTAATCTTTTTTTTTTTTTTTTTTTTTTTTCCCCAGTTATGAGGAAACAGATTGGGGAACCAGCTGAGTGAAAGTGAATCTGCCCCCCGTCCCCTGAAGAAAGAAGGAACTTCCATTAACTAAACATAACAGCAAATTAAAACGTAATGAAACTCCAGAATCAGGATGAATATCAAGATACCTGCATTAATATATCTTGATATTCTTACAGTATTTCTGGTACACCTGACATCCTTTCAACTTCAGTCTTATTCTTCCAATTTTTCTCAAATTTATCAAGCCAAACAACTTAACTTTCCAGAGCAGGATAACCATTTAAACCTACAATATATGAGTGAACAACTTAAAGTTGTAATTTCAAAGATGGTAATTTTTCTAGTGGGAGTAGGTAATGCATGAAAATAAATGCTGGCAAAATGAAAATCAAATCAGAAGAGCAAACAGAGAACCAGAAATGTAAACATTATAAGGCAAGGTTATTTTTATTATAGTATTTAATACAGGATTTTAAGGACCAAAAGTTAACACTGTTCATCTCATCATTTAGCCTACCAAAACAGCCAAGATAGCAGCTGATACATTCCTGGGTAAGACCACATCTTCTCTCTGACAAGTCATCAGGATGACAAGAGACTAAATTCTAAATAGCAGTTACCCTGCATTTTCATTCATTCAGAGAGAGATTGAGATTTTATCTCAGAAGTGAAATTAAAGGGATTAATTCCCTCTACAGAACAGAGGATTACTAACCGAAAATAAGGCAATGCAAATACCAAAAAGTAAACATTAAAAAATCCTAAACCATGTTTATGTATTTTGCTATTTCAGTTAGAAAGGGCGGAAAAAGGTCATTAAACTATATCCGTTCTACCATCTGTGTAACATTTTGCTCAGAGCTGGTTACTAAGTAAAAGTGTATATCTATCAACTTTGAGCCCGCATCTTACGTCCTCGCATTTTGCAAACCGCCCTATTCATGAGGATATAGGATTTGGGCTTCAAGCACATATCCCATTTCTTTAATTATAGAGACACAACAGATGCCATATTTAACCCCATCTAGAAATGTGATGAAAGCATAGCCGGTAACCTTTTTTTTTTTTTTTTTTTCAATACTTAAAGTATTAGAAGACATTTTTAGGCACCCCTGAAATGTTGCCAGCTGTTTAGTAACCAACAAAGTGACTCAGCTACTCCACCTGCAACACTGCCAGGAAATTTTGTTCCAAGCAAGCCAAGGCTCTTTTACCTTTATCAGAGTACTGCTGCTCTAACTCGTGGAGATCAGGCAGCAGGTGCAAGCAATTGATACAGCAGTAAGTAAAGAAATCCAACACCACCACTTTTCCACAAAGGTCTTTGTGAAGAGAAATAGGACCTTCGGTGTTCAACCATTGTAGATCTGCAATTCAGAGAGCAGAGATACCCAGTTAGGGGAATAGTAGGGAAAGACACACCTAATTTGCATGACAACACACATTCCTAGTGTATTTCATTAAAGAAAAGTTACAACATAACTTTCTAGCAAGTACAAAAGCAAAACAGAAGTCTCATATTTATCAAACCCACCCTTGTATTATACAATTCTTCAAAATTAGTAAATGAGAATATTAACTAAATGTAATGTAACAATGAACGAGCTGTTTATATAGTTAAATTGTCACTTTTTAATCAAAAGAACATGAAAACCTCAGAACAATTCCCATACATTTTGAAAAATTATCTACATTATTCAACACCTAACAAAGTCATAGGTGTAATACCTATTTACTTAAACTTCAAATAAAAGCAAGTAAGTTGATAACCCATTAAACCCTTCATGATTTTGTAAGATTTTGTAAAGAGCTAGTTTCAGAAATGACAGCAACATTTTAGTACTTAGAGCTTTGATCTTGATTTTCAACAGTTTCAAATGACAGGTATGAAATAACACTGCCACCTGGGAATATAACCCCCTCACACATAGCCAGTAGTACTCCTGGACATTTATTTCAATTACTTGATGAGACATTAAGGCAACGTTTCCTCACTGGTAACTTCTTATGGGACCAATTCCTTTGGTCCCATAAGAAACTGGTTATCAAGACATAAATGTCCTAGATTACAGTCTGCCATTATTTCCATCCAACTCTTCTGAAAATAACGGGATCAAAACCAGATAGCTAAGTCCCATTGTAAAGTTGAACTAAATTTTTGAAGAATTATTATTTTTTTAATACATAGATTTACTCTGATTAATCTAAAAATACTCAAAACTTCCACCCTGTCAGTTTCGGCAAACCAAGTTCTTACTGCCCCAGGAGAAGTTACAGCTACTCAAGTCAGCAGGTTTGTTTCCTTCTTCAGTAATAAAAAATTTGTTTCCTACCTATATAGTATATACATATATATTTAAAAGGATAAATGAATGCACAAACGTTCAGATTTGGTGACAGTAATTACAATAATTTATGCATTATTTCCACTGTGTATAGACAAGACTTTCCACTTTGCTTTTTCAAAGGAAAAGAGCAGGTTATTTGTTTTATGATGTGTCTTCCCTCTTCAGTAGAATTGGGATATCTTTCCTAAAAATAAACTGGAAATAAATAACTTTGGCTACTATATGAGCTGATTTCTGGAGAAAATAAGCTTTGACAGAAGACAGAAACATAAATATTACTGATGACGAAAGTGAAAATTCAATTCAGGAGTCCAAATCCAGACAGAAAACGCATTCGCTTTGCTTCACTGGTTAAAAGTCAGAATTCACTCCTATGCTACGCATGTGGTTTTAATCCCACAGTTTATCTGCTTAAGCCTCCGTCTTGCAAACCCCTTAATCTCTCAGGGTCCCAGAGAGCCTCGCTCAGGTTACAAGGCCCCCGAGCAGGACTTGCAAGACCTTTACGTAACCCTCGATTCACACTTTTCACAAGAAGAGGTGGAGAAATGTGCGAAACACGAAGGGGAAACAGGCAGAGCCCTGAAGGAGGAGGATGTCTCCAGCACAGCAAGCCTTAGGGTGCAGGGATGGAAACTGACGAGCACGGGGAAGCCATGGAGAGAGAGCTGAGAGCGGGAGGAAGCTTCCTGCCAATACACTGGAGAAAAACGAAACACTTTATTGGAGGGAAAACAAAAAGAAGAAGTTAGTGAAGCTAACAGAACAAAGAGGATTTAAAGAACATGATTTTTGCGACCGGTACCAAGCGAGCATCCATAAGGGGCTTCCCTTATGTTGCCCTTTACCCCCCCGGGGGTGCTTTTGAAGACTCAGAGCCCCATAACCAGATAAAAACACCTTTAAAGAGAGCCGCTCCGGGCCTCATCGCCCAAGGCACCCCCTCAGGGTGAGCCCCTCACGGCGAGCCCGGGGGGGCACCGGGGCTCATCGCGGGCCCCTCCACCCACCTCCACCGAGCTCGGGCACCGTCAGGTCCCGCTCCCGGCTGTCGGCTTTCTGCAGGTAGCCGTAGACCAAGGCCTCCTTGTCGCGGGGGCTGTCGGCGTCCAGCAGGCCGTACTCCAGCTGCGTCTGGGCGGGCCGCAGCCCGGGCAGCGCCCCCGCCGCCATGGCGCCTCCCGCCCGCCGCTGCCGCCCTGCCGTTTGGCCGCCGCAGATTCGACACGCGGGCGGCACGGTTGTAATTAAACAGCAATAATTAAAAATAATCGCCAAGCGCCGCGCGCGAGCACGTCGCAAACTCGACTGTGTTAAAGGGGGGAGCTGATAATTCCTCCCCGATTTTTTTTACAGGGCTTTTGTTATCCGGAGGAGCATATTCGTCAGGAGTAGCCCCCAGCGCGCCAACGCCGGCTCGGCAGATTCCACACATCCTTTTATTTTCCCGCCTTTCTCCTTTTTTAAATAATAAAATAAAATACATTAACAGATGTGAAAAGCGGCGCAAATCAGATAATTAGGGCGGTGGGATATATATATATATTTTTTTTTTTTTTTTGGGGGGGGGGGCGGGGAATGCTGCGGGAACGGTGACGAAACTGCCGTGGAAAGCCTCGGCGGCCGGAGCCGCTGAGGGGCAATGGCGGCGGCCGGGGCTGAGGGGAGAGAGGGAAGCGGTGGCTGAATCCTGAGGGGCTGAGGGGCCACCGTGCTGATGTCCCCTCACGGGCTGCTGCTGGCTTTGGGGCCCGAGTTGGGGTCGTTAAGATGGAATCGGGGCGCTTGGCTGCCGGGCAGAGGGGAGAGAGGGCGCCTTAGGGGAAGGCGGGCTGGGTTTGTGAGGGGTCCCCTCAGGAGGGCAGGGAGGGGGGGTTGTACGGGGCCATGTCTGAGGAGGCTCTGCTGGAGGAGGACATTTGGGAGTACAGGTCCGTCAGGAAGCGCAAGCGACAGAGCGCTTCGGAGGGGCCCTCGGCTCCTCTGCAGAAAGTAACCGAGGGCAGAGGCAGGCTGAAGAGGAGAAATGGAAATAAAAGAAAATCGGTGGGGAAAAATGGTGCTGTTCAGGAAAGCGAGCCAACATCACGGCCAAACGAGGATCCAGAGGCGAGTAAAGATGACAGCAGCCTGCTCTCCCAGGAGAGCGCGGGCAGCCAGGCAGAGCACGGCACACAGAGCGCGAGGCCGGTGCACGACGGGCACTGTCCCAGCTGCCAGATGCCCTTCGCCTTGCTGCGAGTCCAGACGCCTCGGTGGCACGTTGCCGAGTGTTTGGACACCCCAGGAGCCACTGAAAAAGGTAGGAGTAGGGTAAGAGAAAAGCTCTTCAGGAAGCAGTGTGAAAGCTTCAGTTTTCATAATTGGTTCACAACACGAGATGGTAGCTGGTATGATTTTCAGAAAGTTGTTGGTGATCATCTATTGACATTTTCTTACCAAATTTTCAGCTCTTTGTGAAGAACGTGGAAATCTGATACGAAAATTTCAGAATCTAATCTCAAAACTTTGTGATAGAGATTCATGATGGTTTAGCAAATCCCACTTTTCACTGGCTTGAAGAAATCGAAGGTGAATATTTACCAGCTTAAAATATTAGAATTCCTTTCAATCATTCAGTCAGTGTTCACCAAAAACCTCCTTCAGCTGAGACTTCTCTACTTGTAACACTGAATTTCCTGAAGTATAAATGTTATCCTATATCCATGTTGGTATGGGTATCAACAATAAATGTGTGATTTGTGCGGTTCTCTGAGGACAGCTGTAATCAGAAATCAGTCTATTAGGTTAATTTGCTTGAAACATTAGCCCCGGGTCAAGTATGCTTTAGAAAATTTATCCAGAATTATACATGAATATTCCTGTATTACAAGGTAACACCGTTTGGTTCACAGTTCTGTTCAAGAGGAATAGAGATGGAACCATTCCCATGACTAGTTCCACGTGAGGAAATACAATGTTTATAAATAACTGCAACTTACCTTTTCATATCTTTTTTACTTTCCTTGAAGTTTCTTCAGAACAGTGAAATCTGAGCCCTTATTCCTGATGTTGGCAGCGGTTTTAACTTGAGGCAGATGTGTTAACACCTGATTTCCACCTCTTCCTCCCATAATTAATGGATGAAAAATACTGATTGATTTGCATCTGTCTTTAAATTCTTAAAAGTTAGGCTACCAAACTCAACAAAAATTGCTTTGGGAACAGCCATGTTGTTTTTTTTGCTGGCAAATGGATCCTGAATACTTTTAGGACATAAGTAAATACATGACAATTTTCAAATTTAATATGTAACCTAGCAGACAATTTTAAATGCAGTTTCAGTTTGATTCAGAACCTAGGCTTGGTTTGTTTTGAAACATGTCTTGGCCTTTTCTGGTGCTGGTGCTCTGAGATCATTGCTTGTGCATGACACAATTCAAAACCAGAAGCCATGTAACTACGTTAGCACAGTACTGAAACAGGATGCTGTGCTCTTCTTGTTAGAAGGGTGAATGAATTCAGGCTTAATGCTGTGTTAGTGTCAGCCTTTCAGTTTTAGGTTGGAAACACTCTCATTCTGGCCTCGTCTCTGGAAGATGTGGCAGCTTGAAAATTACTTTTTACTTGTGCCTTCTCTCCTCCAATAGCTGCATTTATAAGAAACAACTAAGTTGTATGCCATGTGTTTTTTATTTTAACGATTATGCCAATAATATATGCAAACATATTAACAGAATTTCTCTTTAAACTGTTTTCATAGAGTGTCCTGATGGCTTACTCTGCACTTCTACCATTCCATCCCACTACAAGCGCTATAGTCATTTCCTACTTGCAGCGAGCAGGGCAGGAGAATATCTGGTAAGCTCTTCGGCACACGCTTTGGAGGGGAAGTCCACATGCTCTACTGCTGCAAAGTCTGGTTGTTTCCCAAGTCATTCAGAAGAAATTTCACAGAATGAGAAACAATCCAATAATGTAAAAAACATCCTAAAATATGAGTGTGCATCAACGGTACAGAGCTCACCACAAAAGAAGACTCTAAATATAACCAGTGAAAGTACTTCCTCTTTTGCACATGCTCAAAACTCTCAACAAACGTTTCAGTTCACACAAACCACAGATAATAGTTGTAAATTTGAATTTTATGACTTTGCGTCCTCTCAAGAAAGTGTTACAGGAGAGGATCTGAGTAGTCAAAAAGATACAAATCAGCCAAGTCTACTACAGTCGAAAGTGGACTTCAGTGACTGTGAAATTTCTTACTCTCCACTGAGTACTTGTGAGGAAAGTGAAGAGGAAACTGACGAAGAGGAGAAAAAAGCAAAAATATCACAAAACAAATTATTCAAAGGCCAGAACTTTGAAGATACAGAATCTGATTCTGTGGAGGTCAAAAAATGCAATGGACTTCTTTTACAGCAGAAGCATCAGTACAAGCATATTGAACAGGGAAATTTTGTATTAAAAAAACAACACTGTGAGGAAGCAAATACATGGAACTGTCAACATTATAGCGGAATAGCTGCTTCTCAGAGTCACGTGAGCAGCAACTTCTGTAATTCAGCATGTGTAGGTAATCAGCATCATCAAGAGGCCCTAGTGGCAGACTCCTCTTTTCCTTTTAGTTGTGAATTATTTGAGGAGGAGGTTCAACAGCCAGGATTGATTTCCTCAGCTGCTGATGCAGGTAACGCAGATTTGAAAGGTAGTGGTGCTTGTGCTTTGGATTCTGTGTGCGTGGGTCTTACAGGTACGCCACTGGTGGCAGTCGGGGAAGGTGCTGGCTCTCCTCTGTCACAAAAAAGTAAGGTTAGGAGGGACCCAAGTAACGGTTTAACTGATCCAGGTAAAATGGCTGCTAGTGCAATTGAAAAAGCTGCTCACCAGGAGAGTTCGCAGTCGGTAGTGAAGAAAGAAGAAAAGCTTAATGCAGCTGATGTATGCTTTCCTAGCCCCGTCTCTAAAACAGTGTCATCTCATCCTTTAGCAAGTGTGAATGCCAAATCCAGTTCTGCCAAAGAACTCAAACAAATGGACATTGGTGTTTTCTTTGGGTTAAAACCCAAAGTAAAAGAGGAAGGTAAGAGAGAGGTGTGTTTGAGTGAGGAAAAGCAGACACCAAGTTCAGGAACTCCCAATGGAAAGAGGCCCAGACAGCAAAAAAGGAAAGCTGAGAGAGAGGTGTGTTTGAGCGAGGAAAAGCAGACACCAAATTCAGGAACTCCCAATGGAAAGAGGCCCAGACAGCAAAAAAGGAAAGCTGAGGGATCTGTGGAGGACGTAGAAGGAGCTGAAGAAAGTTCAAATAAAAATGGAGAGCTGGCAGATGTAACTTCTGGTGGCCGCAGAAAGTGGAGAAAAAAATTTAGAGAATTACCTGCTACAGGTGAAGGAGCAAGAAAAAAACAGTGTCCTTTCTACAAGAAAATACCAGGTGAGAGATAATTACTTCTTTCTGTAGTGATTAACCAATTTGGGTTGGTGTATTGTGTTTTTCCCTAATGTAAGCTTTCAGCGTGTTCGCTCCCCATAGTCATTTAGTGTTGCAGTCTGTAACGAATTTTCCTTCTTCCATCCCAGTCAATGAAGTCTTGTTTGGGTGCAGATAACCAGAAGAAAGTGATGGTAGAACCAGAGTCAGCAGTAGCCTCATCAGTAAAGCACACTGACATAGTCATCTCAGGAAAATGATTTCAGGGACAGACTTTTGCATGTGTTTGACAGAATAAGAAACATGAGGAGTATTTAAAGATTGATACACATTCTTATTTTTTTGGATATATCCCTTATTAATATGTACTTATTTTTTGCCAGTGAAAATAGGGCAGTCAATAACAATTATTTCCTTACAGTAAGTTAAAAAAAAAAAATTTGTTTTATATACGAAGCTCACAAATAGTAAAAATACGAAGTGCTACAAGTATGTAAGCAAAGAAATTAAAACCAAGCAAAAAAATTAGCTCAGAAAAACAGACAGGAGTCCCTCAGTCTTTTCAAGCTAAATACAGAATAATGCATCAGGAACTTTAAAAAACAAACAAAACTTCACATACTCTCAGTTCTGTTTACCACCAAAGGATTTAGTCTTAATAAGGTATCTGAGGAAGCCAAATAGAAATACATCAGTGATTCCGAGTGCCAAGTTGCTGCTTGAGGATTGACCTACAAGTCCGTGTGAGGTTACACCCATATCTTGGGTTCTGTGGGCTGAGAGCATTTCCCATATGTAATAAATGTGAGAAGCAGAGTTCTGTGCTTACAGTGAAATTCTAAAGTTGCTTTGCTATTATCTATATTATTTGGTGTTCTCAATTTTATTACTATACTTCAAGTGTATTTGACTGTGTTTTATATGTTGCTAATGATACTTATCTATCCCCATGGTCTAATATAACTCAGCCTCCCTGATGTTTCGAGTGTGGTACCTCTCAAACAGGTTTTTGTTTGTTTGTATTGTATTGTTTTGGTTTGGTTTGGTTTCAATTAGCAGACCACTATATTTCTTTGGACTTGCAAACACTTGAGGTTTGATCCTCCAGTGAGTAGAAGTATTTCTAGCCCTACTGGAAGATCTGGGAAATTTGCATAACAGACAGTGAAAAATATTTGAGTGCCACCAAATACAGTAGTTCTGTGCAGTATTTGGTGGTTTTACAAAAGTGTAACCCAATGTGCAAGGACCATCTGTCATACATTTACACTTAAAAAATTAGATTTGCAGAGAAGAGAGCTGTCTTTATGCAACACCTTTATGCAAACAGCACCTCACTGAGAACGTGGAATAGCTGCAAGTCGGTCAAGTTTCATCTCAACAAATTTTTTTGAAGACCCCGGATCGCTTATTTGGTAACTAGTAACTTGGTAGCATGTTTTAGGAGGAATATTAACCATAGAGTAATTGAAAAATTACAGTTTGACAAAATGCGTTTTTTGTTTTTTTTTTAAGCTGTCATTCTCCATTTTATCTTGTGTTAGGATGCTGGTATTAGATTTTAATTCACATGAACTTTCAAAAATAATAGCTGAATGCAGATAGATGTTTTCTGTTTGCTTTGCCATCTGTGTAGGATGGCAGCTGAACAACAGATATATGGAAGGCCTTTGAACATATTTGCACTTGGACGCTTTGCTAAATCTTTGTTTTAATGAGATAAAATCTTTTTTGTGACTGTTGACTCATACAAAACATGCTCATCCTTAAATCGTCCCTAAAACTTTATATAGAGTGTAACTGTTCTCCCTTTTCAATTTGGAAGAAATAAATAAAAAAGAATAACATTAAAAATCTAACTAGAAACTTGTTCTGAACTATGCATGTTTACTGACGAGGTTCTTCTGCCTTTTTCCTTCTGCTGTAGGAACTGGTTTTACAGTTGATGCTTTCCAGTATGGAGAAATTGAAGGCTGCACAGCCTATTTCCTCACTCATTTTCACTCTGATCACTATTGCGGGTTGACAAAAAACTTCATGTTTCCAATCTACTGTAACAAGGTAAGGGCTTTCAAGATTAGTGGATGTTATCCAACTATTTGCAACTCTATTTGCTTCTACAGTGGTGAAAATAAATAGAGGACCAGAAGTTCCATTGTTGGGGCAATTAGGCATGGTGGATATTTATAGGGGAACATGGGATCCCCTTGCAAGAAAGCTTTGGGGTGACCTCATTGCAGCTTTTCAGTGCTTAAAGGGAGCTTATAAAAAAGATGGAGAGTGACTTTTTCAGTCAGATAATGACAGGACAAGGGGGAATGGTTTTAAGCTAAAAGACGGGAGATGTGAATTAGAGGTTAGGAGCAAATTCTTTGCTCAGAGAGATGTGAGGCACTGGCATGGGCTGCCCAGAGAAGCTGTGGAGGTGCTGGAGGCCAGGATGGATGGGGCCTTGACCAACCTGATCTAGTGGGTGGCATCCCTGTCCGTGGCAGGGAGGTTGGAACTAGGTCATCTTTAAGGTCCCTTCCAACCCAAACCATTTTGTGATTCTTGCCTAGTCAATCTGTAACAGATGTTTGCTGTGTTGTTCCTCCGTGTTGGCCTCCTCTTGGATTCCAACCCATAACGTGCTGACAGGCTTTCAAAAGTTTATTTGTTTTTTTTTTTTTAAGACAGCTTTTCTTCAGTTTGCTTTTTGAGAGGTGAAATGCTACTGAAAGGCTTGATCACATGCAGGATCTCATAGTTTCTCTCAAAGCCAGGCTGTCTGGCTTTGAGAGCTTTTGTTTCTAAAATAAACAAAGGCTTTTTTTAGATTCTGTTCCTATTCCACATTAAATCCTTTTCTTGTTACAGATAACTGGCAATCTGGTGAAGAGCAAACTTCGAGTCAAAGAGCAGTATGTCCATGTGCTGCCGATGGACACGGAATGTGTCGTGAATGGCATCAAAGTGGTGTTGCTCGATGCCAACCAGTACGTATCACTCCATTGGTTGGATAGAATATTAAAGATAGCTGTACAGAGGCAGTTTTTATTTCTGTAGTTCTTAGGTTTTAGTGCATCTGAAAAAACAAGGGTAGAAATTCTTCAGATACCTGACGTGACTTAGTAATGTGTATTTTCACTTCACAAGAGCATTAGGCATGTAGAAACCTAAATGTATAGCAAGTAGTTAGCTTTTGGAATAGGTGAGTTGTTTTTTAAAATCAAACATAGGCTTTTTTGATAACTCTACCTTATTTTTATTTTTGCTTGCAATGAGTCCATCAGTGTTAACCACACATAGCTCCTTAATTTTTACACTTCTGAGAGCTTGGGATTTTCCAGTGGTCTGGACACTTCAGTTTTTGTTATCTAGCTGGGAACATCCTAGAACTGGTTATCAGATCTGTTAGGTTTCAGCTGAAGATAGTGAGATCTTCAGCTAAAGAAAAATGTGTTCCTTTGGATCCTGAGAGAGACAAAACCTAGCCAACATTTTTAAAATTGAATGATAAAGAAAACCCTGTTGAAATCTGGAGGGGAAAAAAAATATCTACTGGATTTGGTGATAAAGGGTGAGATCTTTGCCCAGCATTGCACTGTCAGTGTGTGGTAATGCTGGATTTAGGGTTCAGTAGCTGCTGGATTCCAGCCTCGTGCTCTTGCCATTCTGTCTCTTGGTACCTTATTTGGCTATGGGCTCGAAGAGAAGTCCTTTTCCTAAACTATATATTGACACACAGCACTGTGTCACAGCTGGTTTGAATATTACTTATCTTAGGCTTTGTTTATAGTTGGAGAGATAAGATTCCATGAAGTCCTTTGAGAACCCTTTCTGGGAATGAAGGAAGCCTTGTTTCTTATGTAATTTGGACACTTTTCATTTTTCCTGTTTGCCTCCTTGATCCCCTGCCTTCAATTTAAAAGGCATGTAAACCTTAGGTACAAAGTTCAACTTCTTGGAGAGTTTACCAATTCTGTCATTTTAGCTCTGATTCATGCCAGTTTTCCTGGTTTCTGAGATTTCATTTACCCTTTACAGATGATTCATGTCCAAAATAGTCCCAGTCTGGTTTTCCAGTCTGCACTTGCCCTTCAAACAGCTTTGGTGAGGAACTGCAGAAGGCGCAGTGGATGCATTGTGGCCAACACAAGAGTTGTATTTGTAACCACTGAATTCTGGATGTTGGATGATGTTTAAAACCTGCAAATAGAGTTTAAAAGGAAATGCTTCAGTAAGTCCTACAGGAATGAAGATACATCTGAAATAATAATGTTTCCCCCAAATAAGAATGCTGCTGCTTTTTGGTGTGCTATTTCTTCTTTAAATCAAGTCTAATAGAATCTCAGAAGTTGCAACTGAGGCAGCATCTTTGTTGTACCTAGAAGAAAGAACATCCCAAAAAGGAAATAATGCTTGATTACTTTATTTTTGGTAATTTTTCTTCTTTCTGTCTCAGCTGAGAACTCAAGGCTACTTTGAGGCAATAAGGATAGCTTTAGGATTCCTTATAAAACAAGAATTTCTAGCTAACTTAGTCAGCATAGTAGCCGTGATTTTAAAATGCTGTTCTGCATCCTTTCATGCCACTGATAATACACTGATAAACAGTGGTTTATCTCTTGTCTTAAGGCACTATAACTATATAGAAACTAACATCGTTTGCATGGTGTTTTCTTGTTTTTTGTTTTTCCTTTCCAGTTGTCCAGGTGCAACAATGATCCTTTTTTGTCTGCCCAGTGGAACTGCTATCCTGCACACAGGAGACTTCAGGGCAGATCCTTCTATGCAGCGCTACCCTGCTTTGCTTGGTCAAAAAGTCCACACCCTTTACCTTGATACCACGTAAGCTGCATTTAACATATATTTTTTCCATATAATCCTCTTTTCACTTTAGTAAAACTTTATGTGAACCACATAAATGTAAGTATAAATGACCTTACTGTTTTAACACTTGTTAGCTAGTGTTATACAGACTTCGGAAAAACATCTGATTTTATATATGTCTGCCTTGTTCATCTCCTATGCTGTTACGTGAGAGATTAAAAGTAGGTGTTGGAAAAGATAGTCAAGTATTTGTTGAGATGACCATCTTATTTATACATGGTATTAAGTTCTGGGTTGCAAAATTTGTACATTAAGTGTTTAACTCTAAAAGTAGAAGATTGTGCAACGTTGCTTTTATGAGTATTCAGCTATATTATGAAAGGGGTCGGGGGAAGAGAGAATTCAGAGAGTGAAAGAATGCCAAATGGTTGTCACTTATCCAGGTTTTCATTAGACCTTTCTGTGACTCATGTATATAAAATTGTTTTTCTGTATATGATGACTAATGCCCAGCTGCAGTCTTTCATTTCTCTTCCATATGTTTCTGCGAATGAATAATGCTTTATGTTATGGTTTGTGTGCATGAGGAAAAATAGACATAAGGACGTAATTAGTACGTGCTGCAAATATCTAGCTTGAAAGAGCACTTGGTATTTATAGAGGAAAAAAAGCTACAGAATTGAGTGGCAGTGTCAGACAAGTGAATGGTTGTAGAGAGAAGACTGATATACTGAGTGTAAATTTTATTCCAATAATTTTATCTGAACACTTCAGTGGTTTCTAATAGATTTTAAGTAGACTGAAGTTATATTTCAGAATAACATCTTTGTCATTACTTTGTGTAAGTGTGCATGCAAGTTGGAGGTCCTTCTTGGTAAATTCAGATTTTTTCCATTTAGTGTAATGAACTGGTGTCTTGTTTCCATGCCCCAGGTACTGTAGTCCTGAATACACTTTCCCTTCTCAACAAGAAGTTATCCAGTTTGCTGTCAATACTGCCTTTGAGACAGTGACTTTAAACCCGCGTACTCTAGTTGTCTGTGGCACTTATTCCATTGGAAAAGAAAAAGTTTTTTTAGGTATGTAAAAAACCTGTAACTGATCAAATAACTAAATGTCTAAATCAGTGTTAATGACTTTTTCTTGAAAAACATAAATGGTCCCTTAGTCTTAATAATCAGATGTTGCATTAAGAAATCAAACAGATTTAATAATCCTACTGCTAGTTCTTTATTTTTCTCATCAGTAAGTTTAAACTTTTTGATAGAAGTGTTTTTTTGCCATTTTCACAACCACCACCCCCCACACACATATGAGAATACACATTTGAATACCACGTGAATTAACCCGTTCAATTGAAAAGGGCTAAAGACAACTTAAAAGCATAAATGACATTTTCAGTTTTAATAATTTTATTCTGTCAAGAGAGCATGGGGATGTAGTTATTCTTCAACTTCTATTATTGCTAACAGTTTTTCCTTCCAGGTTTACATTATGCATTTTCATGAATACGTATAGTAATCAGTTTTAATGAAATCTGTTTTAACACAGCATTCCCCAAACCAAAACACATCTTTTCTGTCTTAATGAAAATCTTGTATGCTATGCTTCACTCAGTTACAGTGTTAGAAAACAAATTGATTGCCCAGATGTATACCCTGGAGCAGGCAGCTGTGTACCATTTGTGATTTGAGTATATTTGAAGTCATCAATACAAGAATTTCACACTGAAATTTAGTTTATTTACATTGTTTGTAGCATATTCCAAAAACTAAGTGTTTCTGGCTTATTTGAAATAAATAACAATTCACCCCACTAACATTTTACCAAAGAAATATGACTTAGAACTTATCAAAGTGCTTCTATTCTCCTTCTCTTTCCAGTTGTCATACTAAATAATGGTACTAAAAAATCTGTTTTTTGTGTGTTTTTTTTTTTTGTTTGTTTGTTTTTTTTAAACAGCCATTACAGATCTTAATTTTAGGATATGAAATACCATTCATCTTGTTGAATATGGATTTTTTTTTTTCAATATTAAAAATAATTGTAGAATCATAGAGTATCCTGAGTTTGAAGGGACCCACAAGGATCATCAGCTCCAACTCCTGGGTCTGCATGAGACCACCCAGAAAATCAGACTCTATGTCTGAGAGCGTTGTCCAAACACTGCTTGACCTCCATCCATCAATCTCAGTGCAATGCCCACTGCCCTGGGGAGCCTGTTCCAGTGCCCGAGCACCCTCTGGGTGCAGACCCTTTCCCTAACCCCCAGCCTGACCCTCCCCTGTCCCAGCTCCATGCCGTTCCCTCGGGTCCTGTCGCTGTCCCCAGAGAGCAGAGCTCAGCGCCTGCCCCTCCGCTCCCTGTGAGGGAGCTGCAGGCCGCCATGAGGCCTCCCCTCAGCCTGCTCTGCTCGGGGCTGAGCAAACCAAGGGACCTCAGCTGCTCTTCACACATCTTGCCCTTTAGGCCCTTCTCCATCTCCGTAACGCTCCTTTGGGCACTCTAACACTTTTATGTCCTTTCTATACTGTGGTGCCTAAACCTGCACACACCACTTGCAGTGATAATTCAGTACAGTAACTAGGAATGTCTCCAAAACAAGTAACAAAATAACTCTTACTTTATATTTTTTTCTGTGTGTTTGGTTGTTTATTATTTTTTTTCCAATTAATCCTAAAGCAATTGCTGAAGTTCTGGGCTCGAAAGCAAGCATGTCCCGTGATAAATACAAAACGCTGCAGTGCTTGGAGTCAGCAGCTGTTAATTCCCTCATCAGTGTGGACTGGGCTGGTACTTTGCTTCACATTCTTCCCATGATGCAAATTACTTTTAAGGTAAGTTCTGAAAATATACTCTGTTAACAGTTAACTTGCTAGCTAATCTTACTGTTCCTCCCAGCCAGTGTTGTTTGGTGCTTTTTACCCTCTTGTCAGATCATATTCATTTAGTAGAGTTTTGACATACTGCAATACATTGAAAATGAAATGCAATTAAGCATTAATAAATGTCTCCAAACGTGATGCACGGAAAGTGTAACTTCAGTACAGTGCTTGTACAAGATAAGGTAAGGTTTGTTCAAAGGCTGGCTCTTTGCAGGCCTTTTTGAAGTAGGTTTATGTAATGACTGCAGGATCTATTCTATTAGCAATTAATATATTTTGACATTGAGTCCCTGTTTTGAGCCTGTCTTTTACTTTGTGTGATGTAGGAGAAGACCAGAAGGATTTTCTGGCTGAGACTTCCTCTGTTTTGAGGCAGCCCACGAGAATTTCCGAATTTCAGCCTAGGGTTCTCCATGTTCATCTCTCAGGTCAATTTCCTTGGATTTACAATCATTCTTTCATCTGTTAAAAGAAAATGCTTTCTGCTCTGGTGCTGAAGAATGTGAATATGGATACTTGGGGATACACATGGGAATACAGATATTGGAAAATCAGCGAAAAGCCCTCCATAAACAAATGCACTCAGTAAATGAATTGAAGGACACTTCATACATACACGTGCTTTGGTTTTTCCACATGCAGGAATCTTCTTTTATTTGTAGCAAAAGCAAGTAAAGCAGTTTTTGTTTAAGACATTATTTCTTCTTAGATGACTTTAAATACACATTTCAGTCAAGAGATTTGAGACAGTAGGATTTTCTTGTTGAAAGTTTTTGTGGGGATTTCTTAGTTAGGAAAGGTGACAAATCCCTGGGGGGAAAAGGTGTTTCTAAGTAGACCACAAAATACAGAATGACAATAAGGCAAAGCAGCAGGCTCTACTTTAAAGGTAACCTGAAAGACAGAGAAACAGTGGTCACTTAGGCCTTACAAACTTGGATTTATTTTTCTGCTTTAGTGCAGGCCTGCTGTGCCATCCCAAGCAAATTCTTCAGAGCAAGATGGTATTTAGCTGCAGACCCAGTCAAGGTCAGAGTTGACCTAAAAAGGAGAAAAGGAGATGGTGTGATTTGGACAGGAGCTCCAGGAAAAAGAACTTAGTGTTTCAGCATTCTAAGTTCTATAATCTTTTCGGTGGTGAGACAGGAAATGAGTGATAGGAATATACATGGATATTTTTTTAACGTGTTGTCTTAATAAATAGTGCTATATGTTAGTTTCTTCTGCAGCTTTTTGGCTTGTTACACAATTCTGCTGCTGCATCCCAGTGTGTGCGGCGTACTCACATAGTTGGACTTTTTTGGGCAGAGGGCGTGATTATACCACAAGGATGTCTTACGCAGCGTTACTTGTCAGGGTGAGGCAGTTGTATCGTGTGCAGGGGCTTATCTCTGAGTGGGGATTCTGGACAAATTGACAGCGTGCCAGAAGCGATGCCTGGACCCTGCAAAGGGCCGGGAAGGGCTAAAGGCAAAGAGGTTCAGAGGACAGAGATGGGGGGCCTGGGGTACCAGCTATGGTCCTCTGCACTGGGACTTTCGCTTCATTTGTGAAGTTGTTTGAATTTGGTCTCACCCTCTTGTTAATAAGTTTGTGTTCATGTGAAGAAGGCAGCCGAGTGGTCTTCCAGAGGCTGAGCTGATGAGGCCAGTAACTAGGTGTGAATGCCCTGGTGAAATGTAGTATCAATAAAATGTGAGAATGATAAGTGCTTAAAGATGAGTTCCCATCGCCTTTCATCTTATTTCTGTTCCAGTAGCATCAGTAAACATGAACTCAATATTTTAAGGATAAATTAGCTGATGAAGTACTGCTGATTTCAGCAACACTAGATAACAGCCTGTCATGGCGATTGAAGGAGGCTGATTTAGCAGTAAAATGTATTTTCCATTTTAAAAGGATGAAGGTTTAGGATAGTGTTGGCCAAAGAAATAAAAGAAGAGATTGGAATGTGTATTTAAAGTGAACTTGTTATGAGCAAACACTGTAGTCATTTGTTTTGTGGAAAGAGGCCGTCTTTTCTACAGTGCTTGTGTGTTTCTCTTGAAACAAAAACAACATTTTATAAGTCAAAAGTTGGGACTTCTGCCACTTGAATATAGAGTGGAAGATTTCCAGAGGACTGGGGTCTTCAGGTCCATGCACCTCCTTCACGTTGCTTGGCTCCGTAATGTCATTCAATGAAAATTGAGGGGAGATGTTGAGAAGTATCTGTGATTGAAATGCACAAATTGTTTTTGATGGGATTGAAATTGCATCCTTAGTGTGAATGTAGCACACTTGATTTATAACAAAAATTGAGAACAAATTAGCACTGGTTACTATCATAATCGTTGTGTTTGAAGTACTGGATCTCAGTCAGGCAAGGGGAGGCAATACAGTTTTTGTGAATTGTTGCCTTAAGCCCTGTCAGTCTTCTTAAATGAAGTGTGAAGAAGCAGGCTGCTGCAGTTATATTTGTAATCTAGTGAAGATTGGACTTCTGCAGTGCATTAAGAGCCGTGGAGGCTGGCCCTGATTCCTGCTGCAAGCGTGTTGTAGTAGGGTTTTTTGTAAGTCTTTCACGTGCCCAGATTGATGGGTTCTGTGTGTTGCTACTGGGCATGGTACTGAAGGTGCTGCTAAATGCAGCAGTGTCGCAGGCAGCTTTCCACTTCCCTCTGTAATGATTTTCAAGTGTCTGGCAGGGTGGTTAGTGGTTAGCGTTCTGTCACAGCCTCCCCATCTCCACCCCCCTCCCCTTTTTTATTCAGCAGTGTTTCTTTTTTGTATTCCTCTTCCTGCTGCTGCTGTGAAGTTTATGATTTTGAGTTCTAAAATCTCATAAGTCTTTCAAATGAAGAATATGCCTTTAAGGTTTTATACAGGACACATGAAATTGATTTTCTGCTTTTGGTTTGAAATAATACTGACTTCACTTTATCCAGGAATAGGATTGTACATTCCTTATACTTCTCTCTCATCTTGTTCCTGATCCTAGCTTAAACAACATCGAAGGCTAACTTAGCCAACTTGGAAACTATTTAAATTTCAATTTATTTTATTTTATTTTTTTCTTAAGAGTGAAGAGATGAGAGCTAGTTTCCTTCCTACCATGACTGTAGACATGATAAAGCACAGTTAGTTGTCAGAGCAATACTCTACTTGTGCACTGGCTTGCTGTAATTTTTTGGGTAGTTTACTTAATCTTTGAGTGCTTCTGGAAACAGATAGCAAGATGTCAGTGGTACTTTAAATTAACCAGATGATTTTGCACTGAAGCTGGCTTTTACTTTCTTTTATCAGAACTCAGCTGCAAGAGTGCTGACCTCCAGCTGAGCGAAGGAAATGAATAGCTTGGGGGCAAGATATACAAGATGTAATTATGCCTCGTGTTCTGATTTGTATTGCGTAGCTATTAATATGCGCTTATTCAGATGAAGCAGTTGAGATCCTAACGTACAAGGTGTTCTGCAAATTTAAATATTTATCATTATTAATTTGAAGGCAGGTGGTATTTAAAAGAAAAAAGTTCTTATTCATGAAAAAATAAAATTTAGTCTGAGGTGTCTCCGTCATAAAATCTCCAATATTTAGACTAAAGAGGCGTTTAATGGGACTCGGTATGTGCTATATTCTTTTAACAGGGCTTGCAAGACCACTTAAATAAGTTTTCTGAGAATTTTGATCAAGTTCTGGCTTTCAAACCTACTGGATGGACCTACTCTGATTCATGCCTTTCTCTGCTGGATATCAAGCCTCAGACGAGAGGAAGGATCACCATTTATGGTATAAGTGTGGTAACGATTCAGTGCATCTGGTTGTGTGAATGATTTTCTTATTTTTTGTTCTGGAAACTCCAACTGTTCATTGTAACTAACGTTTTTTTCTGATAAATTGTTGAGAAACTGAACAGATGGATCTCTCCAGGAGAAGAGTAATCGAGGACACTGTAAATGTAGATTTTTATGTACATTTTGCTCATGTCCTCCTCTTGCAAACAAAGGTTCTTATATGGTATTGCAGAAACTTCAAGGATGAAATCTTGGCCCTAGTGATGCTGGTGGCAGTGCAGTTCCAGAGCCAAGATTATTTCATCCCATACCATACCTCACTCCTACAGTGGGGAGACTGGGGATCTTCTTCTCCCTCTCATTTCTTATCAGTGGATGGAGTTGAATCTCTTAAAAACTTTAAGGTTCATTTAATTGAATGTTAGATACAGCTCATTTTGCACAGATGATTGATTTGGTAACATAATGCAAGGTAACTTTACCAGAAATGAAATCTGGATTTTTCCTTTTACCTTAGCTATATGATTTAAATCTCCAGTTTGATTTTTTATTTATTTATTTATTTAATTTATTTATTTTTAATAATTCGAGTTCTTCTGAGCTGAAAGTTTGCAAAAGTATTTTGGCAAGAAGTTAAGTGGACTGACAGATCTCTCTGATTTGCTTTATTTCAGGTATTCCTTATAGTGAACACAGCAGTTACCTGGAAATGAAGCGTTTTGTTCAATGGTTGAAGCCACAGAAAATCATCCCCACTGTAAATGTTGGTGACTGGAGAGCCAGAAGCTTGATGGAAAAGCATTTTAGAGACTGGATGACTGAGGGCAGTGGACATAAATAACTATAAATAACATATATGTATGTCTCAAAAGAGGTAGGCTGAAGGGGAAACAGAGTTCTGTGAAATTGTGTTTAATTTCTCCTTTTTCCTTGGATCTCTGTTTGGGAAGGACTATGCTGCTATTCTTCTGAGAGAGATGGATTTGGAGTGGGGGGGAAAGAGCACCTTTTTTTCTGATGAAATATTAAGTTATGGGAAAATGAATTAGTAACTTGTTTGCAAATGCATGTTTCAGGTTATTCAAATTAACTTCTTTTTCCCATTCTTTTCCTCAGATTTTGGAGATGCCTACATGTACAATGCTGGGAGTGAAACCACCTCCAGGTTCATCATTTTGGAAAATAATTTATTGTAATAAATACATACTTAGAAGAATGAATTTTATAAAAGATATTGCTACCTACATTCTACTCAAGACTTTCTATGTTTTTGCTTTTTTAAATAAAGAACCTCCATGAAGCCTGTGTGTTCTTTCTAAGAGCAAAGTACGTTTCTTTTCAGTACTGTAGTTGCTAATCTGAGAAAACCCTTTAATGCTTTCCATAAATGTTCCATATATGTTGCTTGTGTTGCCCTTGTAGTGCAAACTCTCAACACATGGTCAAAGCACAGAAGTGCTTCCTCTTCCTGTAGTACAGAGCTTCTGGGTTTGCAGGGTTGTATGTACAGGTCTGTCACTTGAATTCTGGAAAAACAAGAAAGGCAAATAGCAGTGCTGCCAACAGAAAACTGAGTTTCACTTTGCGTTTTCCTCCTGATTCCTGACAGGTTCTTGGTGCTGCTTTTTCTGTATCTACTTAGTATTTTTTATACTGAAGTTGCATGCAGGCACACTAGTATAATTTTAAGCACTAATATAAAAATAATGCCAAAGTTTCAGGACTTAAGAATTTGGATGATGCATAAAGAACTATCCTTCAACTCCCTGGAATGGCTAATCTGGAATTTTCAATGCCTTTTTTTTGTCAGGAAAATGTTTATTTAATGATCAGTGTAAGTATAAACAGATCCGTGTCTTTGAATGATGTGCTCTGTACTGTGATATCACTTTTTATCTTCTCGGAGAAATAACCATGCAACACTGACAGAAAAATATTCTTACACTGATTCACAGTTCTGTCAGTACGTTCACTGAAATACGACATTGTTAAATGGTTCTGCTTAAATAAGGCAATTAAAGGCATCTGAAGTTTTTATCCTACATAATGCATTATGCTTGCTCCCCTTATCACAAGAACTGTTCACTATCTTGGATTTGGCATACCCATTTCTACAATTCCACTCCCTCTTGGAGTAGGTGTGTTAAAAAATTATCTGTTAAAAATCTTGCAGCTACTGAGCCTGAATTACTGTCTTATGTGTACAAGTAGGAGCAAATTTGAGGGTACAGCTTGGCAGGTGAATGCGTATAACAGTTCAATCATTTAGGAATTGTTCGTGGCTTGGGGCTCCTGTGTCTTCTTCTTGACTTGTTTTGCACAAAGTATGAGGTGCTGGAGTAATCACACTGAGGTCAAAATGGTAATTGCATCTCTGACATCTTCTTGCTTCCATAATTGCATTTTCAGGAATGAATATCCCTACAGAGAATGAGTGTGTGCGTGGGCTCTGACCATGCTGGTGCGGTTGCAGGTTTGCAGCTCAATTAGTGAGCCTTTATGCAAATAGTAGCAGGGAACCAAAATAAACTGGCTTTCACTGCAGATGGTAGGTGCGAGACACCTGTTGCCTCACGGTGGCTCTACCTCATGCTATCAGATTCTACGCTGTTATCTAGAGTAAAGGGTTGTGTGGGTGTGTGTTTTTTTGGGGGGGAGGGAGAGGCAGGGGGACTAAAGCAAACTTATTTCTGGAACTAACCACAAAAATATGTCTTGGAAGACGCTGACATCGACATCTACGAGATTGACTCAGTTAATATTGTTCTGATTTGGAACAGATGCTGATAGGCTCACAAAGCAAAAGCAGAAGAGGAATGGCTTTTGTACCAGATTCCTTTTTAGTCTTTATGTACTGGAGTCTGTTTTCAGTTGTCTGCTCTGCTGTAGGTATTGGTGCATCAGCCCTCTGATTGCTTTCATTCCTCCTTTCTGGTTTGTATTTGTACTTCTACCAGCTGTTTTTCGAGGGTAGCCTTGAATTCTGCAGCATTTCATCCTCCTTCATGTTAGGCGTGCTCCATGTTACCATTTACTTGGCCTCCTTCATATGGAAAAAAAAAAGTCTTCTCAGAATCCAAACTCAGGAAAGAAAGTGTGGTTTTTATTCTCCATATTGTAAAGGAAGAATATTAATAACAGGATTAGATTTCTTAGATTGCCAAGAAGAGCGGAGCAACAGATGTGGAAAACCATTTAATTAAACAAGATTTTTGTGGGAAGATTTATTGCAGGGCCTTTTCTCTCTCCTTTCCTAGATCGTTCCTTGGGCATGCTCTCTGATCGCAGCTGATGAAGTCCTGTAGGGGGCACAGATCTATGATAAACCTTATTTCAGAGTTGTTGCTCAAGTGTAATTAAGTAGGACATGGGAAGTAGCTCCACTTTTCCTAATGATGGAGAAAATGTTTCCTGTCTTTTGGTAATGTTGACATTAGGGATATATGATTGGAGTGAAAAAAATATATATTATTTTGGTTACAAGTGTTCACTCTAACTGAGGATACCACTTTTTCAAAGTCAATAGGCTGGAGGTTATTTGGGCTTTGTTACAGCAAGACTTGACCCGAGTCCCCCGTGCAGGGGATAGATGAGGCAGGCTCTGTACTTACCTCCACATCAAATGAGTGTCACATGTCAAATAACAGATTTTTCTAAAGTAAGATGGGCTTGTGAACACCCTGGATCTTCTTCTAATTTATTAAGTGCTGACAGACTTGGGGCAGAAGGCAAAGCAGGCAAAAGGGCAGCTGTAACCTCCTCAATCAGTGCCCACTCTAAAGAATCACTTTGTATTTCCCATCAGGACTCCCTGCTCTGATTACATATCACCCCAATAGGCAGATAAATGAGCTAAAAGCAACGCTGTTTGAAAAGGGCAGCAGGAGGGGAAAGGGGAGAGGAGGAGAGCAACGTGCTCAATGAGCTGAGTCAGGCAGTGGGGCTCAGACGGGCTGTGAGAAGCAAATATCACAGAGGAGGGCTGGGTGCTTTCCACGCACACCTTGCTGCCCACGGGCACGCTGCCTGCAGGCTTCCACACTTCAAAGGGGAGCCACCACCACCTACCTGTGTGAAGCCAAGAAGTCCCAAGGGCCCAGAGGAGGATTCCTCCAGCTGGTTTGTCTGCTCTGAGATCACCAGGGAACAGAAGCAGAGAAATGCTGAGGTTTGTATGTGAACAGGAGCTCATTGCATAAGTGAGCTTGGGACCAACTCACTGCATTCAGCACAGAGCGTGAGATGCTGGTAGGTTGAGAATGAGACCCTAAATCCCTGGCCAGCACAGCCACTGCAGGCTCGTGCTTGCTTTCAGGCAGAGGGGTGCTGCACGGGTGGACCATTTCTGCTGCAGAAGCCTGGGAAGCCTTGTGTGGAGCAGCAGCCTGCAAAGGCAGAGCCCGCACTGCCTGGGTGCCTTTCCTGGTTCCACTTTCCCTGAACCCTTACCCACTGTTGTACAGTGGCACCTCGTTATCGAATCTCCAGCAAATACTTTGGCAGGGAAGGGTCTTTTCCACTCGGTCACATTTACATGTGCCATGGTATCTCCGGGCAGATAGCATCCTGTTTGTGCCAGTTTCCAGCAAGTGCTTATATAAAACAGTTTTTAAAAACCCTAAGTTTTCCCATTTTGCATTTGAATTTAACTTTATTCACCTTTCCTTCTGTACGCTGTATTGGTTGCTATGGATAGAAGCGGAGAAGGTGCACCATTTCAGGTGATAGAAGAGAAAAAGATACGAGTAGTGCATGTGAGGACAAGGTGACACGAGGACACAAATGCAAACAGGGTGACATCGGAGCTGAGTTCAGCAAGATCAGGGCTGGTGATGAGGTTCTGCTCGCGCTGCCTCCTGCCCCTCCTGGCTGCCCACCAGCATTCGTGCAGGGAGACGCTGCTTTTGGTGAACCGTGTTGCGAGAAGCAAACCTTGTATTTTCTGGTTGGATCTGCTAACCAGGGAGCTGCACCTGAAATCCAGTCCTCTGTGCTGCTTCCCAGGCCGAGGGAGTGAGCTCTGGGGCACAACAAGAACATGGTTTTCCTCTAGCTCCTTCATGGTCACTCACGGAAGAGGTAGCGCCTCCCAGCAGGGCCCATGAGGCAGTGACTAACAGCCTGGGGAGGCTGAAATGAGGCCCTGAGTGGTGGGCAGGGACACTGGGGGCTGCCGGGGCCTCTGGAGAGACAAATGTCTCCAGCAGGGTGTAAATGTGCCTGGATTTCTGCCGCGTAACAGTGAGCCCTCCGATTTTGACAGCAGAGACAAGAGGAGAGGGGTGAGGGTGGTACGGCAGTGGGGCACTGCCTGATGGCTCGTTAAGCAACGGCTAACTACCAAACTGCCCAAACAGAGGGACAGGGTGGGGGAGCAGGCCATGGCCTGATTTATATCCCTTCTGTCAAATGCCACCTGCATGGAGCTGTCGGTGATCCACTCACTCGTGAGTGAAACCAAAAGGTCCATGAAAGAGCCCAGTGAACCATCAGGCACAGCACGCTCACAAAACATCTTGCCCACCAAGCAACCAAAATCAAGTCATTTCCTTTCTGTTGACAACCCATTTATTTCTTCCTTTTTTCTCCCTCTCCTTTTTAACCCCTTCAGGAGTACTGTTTGCAGTTTGGGATGCTAGCATGCAAGGCAGAGTCCAAGCCAGCAGCAGATACCACGTAGAGAAGGAGCTCAGAGCACCACAGAAAGTTCAGGAAAGGCAGCAAAGGGATCTGGGTGCACCTGGAGCAAACAGGGCAGTGGTGAAGCTTGCCAGAGCAGCCGTGAAATGTGATGCCTAATCAACTGGGGAAATTTCAGGGATTTCACAGCGACAGAACTGAATGGTCAGTGACTTACTTTCCAGTCAATGCCAACAGACGTGGAGGCTCTCATTTCCTGGTTTGGTGCTTTCCAGTGCCCTCCGGGGATGCTTACTCAACGAAGCAGCCTGATTCCTATGCCCCCTGGGGACAGAAAATGCTTTACCTTTGGCTGCTATAAACTTGGCTGCAGCCCCAAGCTGCTGTTTAGGAAGCTCGGGAATGAGCACGAGGAGGTAAAGGTGCGCAAGAGCCGGCCAGGCAGGATGGCCACTCACTGAGATGAGGCTCAGATCATGCCCTCAGGTACACCTCCATCTGCTGTTTTTCTTTTCTTATTCTTTACAGATGTTACAATAGCTCCTCAGACCTGGGACAAAGCAGTTCCATGCCAGAAGCCCAGACACCGGGACCTACCAGAGGTGCAGGAGACTCGCTCCAGCAGAAGCACACCATGGGCGGGGGACACTGCTTACTGGCCCAGGGATGAAGAGGAGATGCACTTCAGGGACCTGGGGTGGTTGGTGTCCCAAACCTGCAAGGGGTCCTGCGAGCAGCCAGACCACTGAAGTAGCATTCAGGAGTTATCCCAGAGGTTCCTGGCCAGCTGGATGCCCAGTAGCCCCTGGACAAGACAATTGCTTATTGACTCTGTTCTGCAGGGGTACACCGTGTTACATTATCCTCCTGTCTTCTTGCTGCAGTGCCAGAATCTCTCCGCACTCTTCCTAGCCTCTTGATCTCCAGCATCAGCAGGACTTAAACAAGACAAGTACAAATGGATGGAAACTCTCAGGGTGCCAGGAGCTGTTGAATTTAGCAATGCTTCATCAGGCTGCCAGAGAGACCGGACACGTATTTACTGTGAGTTACTTTGATGCTTCAGCTGGCCTTGAAGAGCCGGAACTGCCGCTTGTCTGATGCTAGGGAATAACCTTAAACTGTTTTTGGTGTTTTGTATTTTTGTTCTTTTTTCTTTTTTTTTTTTTTTTTCAAATCACCAAATACAACAAAAATGTATTTACAGCAGAGAACTCCACTTTTACTGCCTTTGACTCAATTTTCTCCTACCCCTGTCCCTCTTTCTGTTTATAGTTACTCCTCATGACTCAGTTTTCCTTCCTCCATCTGCGTTCTCCCCCCAGCTACCCTTCCACTGCTGGGAATTTCTTAGAAATGTTACACTACCAGCATTCACCTTTGTTCTCAGAAAAAGGAGCACAAGAACATTGGCTTGGAAGCAGAATGACATCTCTGAGGAATGACACAGGCTTTGGACATCGAATAAAACTGAAGAGGGGCAAATCTGAGGGGAGAAGGCCCGCAGGGCATCTAATCAGTCCAAGGGCATTTAGCATGTAAATGAGGTTGTTTTGGCAAAATATGCCCTGGTGAGGAATATGCCACTGATTAGTAGGGGCTGCAGAAGAGCAAGTGCTTAAAAATATGGGCTCCTCTTGGGTGCAAAAGCTGTGCCACCTTCACAGCTGGCAGTGGTGGTATCCTTCTAACAGCCCTTGGAGGGAAACAAATCATGATTTTGTGCTGGCTTTTTGTAGACACACACAGGAACCAGGAACAGGTATCATGGGAAAGGTTGCAGAGCCAGCAGGAAAAAAAATGGATGTAGCTCTCCTGAAACCCACAGCCACGGCGGTGGTGCTCAGCTGGGCTTCAGGAGGATGTTCTATGGTGTTTCAATGTCCTCTCAGCCTTGAAAAGCCTATAGCTCCCCTCCTCTGTGCTGCAGCTGGGAGTTTCAGGTCAGGTTCCCCAGCCAGGACTATTTGCACAGTCGCTTTGCTTTGCTGGCCGTCAGGGGTCTGCACAGACTGCCTCAGCAGCACAGGCACGGCGGGACGGGTGCTTCACAGAGCACTGGAGCTGCACGCCGCACGGATTTGGGAAGCTCAAGTGCCCAGAAATCCTGGGCAAATGTACAAGATCCTTGCAGTCTGCCAGAACAACATTTCCAGGTGGAGAAGGACATGTCTGAGAAATGCGAACATGTGACGGACTCTTCCAAATGGGTTTCATGGCATACCACTCATAATTCAGTGCTTTTTGCAGAAACACAAAGGCAGACAAGGCACATGTCCTAGCTCTTTCAAGCTTTTTTTTTTTTTTTTTTTTTTTTTTTTTTCCCTTTCTCATTTTTCTTCGGGGATTACAAGAGGTGGAGGTTTAGATTGATTTGTTTTTCTTTTCTGGAGCAAGTGTTTGGGGATTTCACTTTTCAGAGGAACTTCTGCTATGTGGAGAAAGGTCAGAATTTGTGTGTGTGTGTTGTTTTTCCAGTTCCCAGGGCCGCTGGAGACAGGCCTACACTGAGCTGTGGTGGCTCCAGAAAGATGCTGCCTAGAGCAGAGCTCCAGCAGAGGAGGGCTCCCAGGAAGGACATTTTCCTTCTCCTACTAACTGGACAATGTATACTCACAGCGACACTACTGGAAGAGACGTCAGTATCCCTAGTGCTCACGGCAGTGGCTGCTTCAGATTTTCAGGTAGATTTGATTAGAAAACTGTGTAGTTACCATACAGCACTGCCTAGGATTATGTTTGCTTAAAACTATGTTGGGCATAGTTTCCAACGTGCTGGTTGTTGGCACAGTCTGTGAGGACAGCCTCTGTCGCTGCCAGCCCCAAAGCTGGAGCATGCGGGCAGGTGCCTGTCCTGTGAGCTGGGGGTCACTTGCTGGACTGTGCCCTTTTCTTCCTTAACCTGCTTTGTGGACAGCATTTTGAAATGAAACGGGGTAAGGAACCAAACCAAGAAGGAGACTCTGGGGAACTTTTTGGTGCAAGCTCTGCTCTGATGCAGATGTTTTGCTTGCTTTGGTTGAAGCTTTGGTTGACTGGGCTCTTCAGGGGAGAGACCACTGGGCTGGGAGCCTGGTTGTTGTAAAAATCAGTTTTTACAATGATGATAATAACAGACATGGCATTTTAAAACATGACGTTGCCACTGATAGCCATGGTCTTAGTGCTCCCACTGACTGCTGAACTTCACTCTCCACTGCTGGGTTACAAAAGAAACCAACTCTCAGGCACAGACCTGGACTCAGGTACCCGGTGTGGAAAATCCAACACGGCCAGGCACTTGCTGCTGTACATCCAGTCCTGCTGCCACCACAGTGGCTTTGCACCTGCTGAAGAGCTGGTCCTGATCTAATATCAGGGAGGAGAGGCTGAGACTCTGTCAGGCACATTGCTGCTGGCTGCTGAGCATTCTCCCTGCTGAGCATCCTCAGTGCTGCGGGGCACAGAGACACAATTTCTCTTCAGGTGCTTTTGCTGAACGTAAGATTTGCATCAACCTTGGCTGGCCTCTTGCTTTCTTCAAATGATGCAATAAATTAGAAAGTGATAAGGGACCAAAGGGAACGTTTGAAATTCCAGTGGCATTTCTAGGAACAGCCCGAGACGCTCCAAGTTCCTCGTGGTGACCTGCTGGCCAGCCTGCGGGAGGGAAGGGGCTGGCTGCGAAGAGACACTTCTGTGGGAGGGCTGATCGTCCCTGGGAAGCACACCAAGAAAGCCCTCAGCGCATCTCAGATTATGTTGTCAGTTCCCCTGACCTGAAGGTCCTGTGGTTAAAGCTTTCTGCTGAGGATTCGGTGCCCCTGCTCTGACCCAAGGAGCCCCAGCAATGAAGTACCCTTATAAATATTAGCGTACCCCTTAACGGGACATGAAATACGAACTACCTAATGTGTCTGATTGAGAAGATTTCCGTTTGCGTGGTGCACCTCTCCATAAGCAGCACACAACCAGGGTGAGCTCCCTGTGGGGAAGCAGGAGCATCGCCGCATGTTCGCTCATGTCTGTGCTGTCTCATGTTCCTGTAGGGCACCAAGGGCGGCTTCTCCCTCAGCACTGATGGGCACATCAGCACCTCCAGAGGTGCTGATACAGGTAAGTACATGTATGTAAGAGATTGCATGATACAAATGTGTGTGAAATCACTTTTTGAATTTTACTGTGGATGAAAGAAATGGTTCTCCCAAGGGCACCCAGAATGCTGGGGGCAAAACACCAACTACAGCCTGGTGTCCCCAGATCACCACTGACCTATTTTCTCTCCAGTGTACAAGGTACCATTGCTCTCCATTATTGCAACTTCTTCTTCCACTTGCTGAAAGTGCAGCCATGCCAAAGCATGCCTGGCTGGGTACCCCAGGTCACAGGGACTCTAAATCACACCTAGCCCCATGGGCAGGTAGCACAGATCCCCTTCCCTGACTGGATTTGTTCTCCTGCAGGGCTTGGGCTCCCTCTTATCAATATTTGACTCCAACCCTGTTTCTCAGCAGTGTTGACCTGACGTAGAAGCACTGGGACTGTGTGTACTGCTTTGTGCTTGCTATACATATATATATTTTTTTAACTTCTGTGACATCACATCAGTCTGGGGACTTCTCTTCCCATTGATTTTAATCTGTTCCGGGACTTGCTTTTCTCCTGGACATTTGCCACTTTCCTGTTGTAGAAGGTACCAGAGAGGTAGAAAGTGCATGACTCATATTTGGGAATTCAGAGGGAAAATCAGCGGCCAATAATGAGTGAATGTAGCCATGAACTAACAGTCAGGGAAACAACCTAAAGGCACAGGAATGAAATACAGTTACTGCCGAGCACATTAATCTTTAGCTAATCATGTAATCTGTGTTGCAGTCTGTTGGTTTCTGTCTCTTGTAGACCCAGTTTGCAGGTGCAGAGTGATTCAACTGGCATGTGTTGCATCCAACACCAGCCCCTGCTTCCACACAGGTAGCTGTATGTGGTCAGTGGTGCAAGAAGACTTCAGGACTTGCAACCTTCTTTCCACTGTTTTACACGCAGGTGCTAGTCTGTGGGTTCACTGAATTTCAGCTCATGTCAACTCAAACAGCTGTGTCAGGAGCCCTCCACAGACCAAAAGTTACCTGGGGACTGGCTAAGAAGATTTTTGATGCCACAGAGTGTACTGCAACAAGAAGTTACAATAGCACCTGTTACTTTAAGTGTCCACTTACATAGCACCTTTACATGCCCACAGGTAATCTAAAAACTTAGCAGCTCCATGCCAGCTGCCATCGGATTAAAGACAGTGTCTTCTGGGGTGGCTGGGATTTAATGGGAGCACTGGGTACTGCTGTGCATTTCTAGAGGCAGCACAGAGATTTAGCAGAATTTGCTCATTTGAAGAAAAGTAAAATTTTCATATTGGCAACAAGTGTTACAAAAGCAGGTTGCTCTTGTTTTTTAAGAGTAGGTTAATTTTTATTTTTTTTAAAGGGCTATTTGGTGTCCCATCTACAGGCTACTGGAAAGTTAAAGGTGGTCTTTGGAGGATGAAGAGGGGCTGTATTAGGAGAAAGTGAGGTAGTCAGGGAACACAATATGTGATGTAAATTGATAATCCATTTATTGATCACATGTGCACAGACAACTTCACACATCCTACCAGAATTTACTATACTGATGTCACTTCCATGTTGTATATCTAGCAAGTGTTGTGAATCAGCCAATATGTAACATTAATTATCTGCATTTATCATACTGCAAACTGACAGGATTGATTAATGTAACACATCTGTAACTGTTTACAGAAGTAACCCCCCAGTTTTCTGAAATATTCTGGAATTGTCTCATGCTTGATATCTCTACCCAAATCCTGTTTTTTTCCAGAAGTAGCATCCTTCTATGGCTGAGAGGTGCAGCATACATTGCGCAATGTCAGCTTCAGCAGCAATGCCACGTGCAGGTTCTGTGGCCCTGGCTTTCCTCTCACCACTGCATACAGTCTAGAGCTTCTCTTTGTTCATCTCTTCTTGGAAATGTTTCTATACAAAGTTTCAGGAAATTGCTTTAAGACTGTCTGACTTCTTTGTTCACCCATAACTGGAAAAAGGAGGTATTTGTTTTGCAGGTCAGTGACACAGGAAAGGTTACATGAAATGTTTGGGAAAAAAATGTTGAAAGAGTGCAGGATATTTGGTCTAAAAAATGGAAGGAAGAACAGGCATAAAAAATATCTTCCAGAATAAAGACTTCTGTGGAAACAGCGGAGCAATTCCCCATGTCTGCTGAAAACACGCAAGAAAAATCCCAATTATACAGCCAGATGAGTCTTTGAACAAGACAGGAAGGCTTGGCCTTTTCTAAAGTTCAGAAGAATTTAGGCAAGCCTCAGTCAGGAAAGTCAAGGGACACGTCATCGGTGGGTGCTCTTGACCTAGATGATTCATGGTTTTAGGATCCCGGCCTAGAGGCCTGTTCGAGCAGGCCGACATGGTTACGGAGCTGGCAGTGCCCCGTACAGCGATGCCCTTGGCATCCTCACAGACTCCTTAGGCAGAAGAGGATTTGTTGGGCTCAGAGAGAGAGCCCAGAGCAAAGGAATCCCACAGCAACTTTGGAGGAAGGCTCCTAAGGAATTTCTTTTCTTCCATTTTCAGTCTCTGTTGTTCCGGAACCGGGGTTTCCCTCAGTCTTTATGCAGAATTCAGCACAAGTGGGCCTTTGAACACCACTGTAACAAATATTTGAAAGTGATCCTTTCCCATCCTGAGAAATAAGCATATCACAAACACTCTTATCTCCAAAACAGAAGAGAAAGGCTGTGTGAACAGTGTGAAAATTAATATTTTGAACAGGAGCTGAGTCTGAATTGTTTGTATAAATGTTTTTGTTTGTTTGAGTTACTGATACTGTTTTCATTTCTGGCTGAATACAATTTTATAAAGATTTTTTTTTCAGTCCAGGTTGGATTTTAAAGCAAGTATAGAAATGACCTTTGTCAAATTTACTACTGCATTAAGTGGCAGAAACTCTGATTTTAATATGTGTAGTTTCTTGATTTGGCCTAATTCAACTGGAAGCTGGACAAATGTCTTCTCTGGGCCAAATCCACCTTAAATATGCTAATAACAGTAAATCTATGCCTGCTAAACACAGTTTAATTTATTTTGGCTATTTAGCAAAATAAAATGATCTGTACTCAAAAATGGTTATTTAGTTTGTTGTCACAGTGTTGTATATTAACACTATGTAACAGCTATATATATATGTCTGTAAATACATACACCTGTATGTACAAATGTATGCCTATCCATACAGAATAGGTATAAGCTCTGTGTACATTCTATATGCACATTTGTGGCTGTAACGTGAGGGCCATAGCAAAGAGGAGGACCCCCAATCTTCCTTCCAACATTATAGTTCTCAGCTCGCTTTTGCTGTTCTGAAACTGAGAGGAAGAAAGGGAAAAGGTGTCTTTGTTCCAGATGTAGGTTGTTCCCACATCCCTAAATGGTTCAGGAATTAGGGATAAGCCTATATAACTCAGTGTAAAGAGGCAAGCAGAGGCATGAACCACTACTTTCTACAGAACTGCAAAGTATATACAGTGCAGATGTTTTGTAAATGCTTTGACCTTCTTGCTCATGCAACTGAAATATATGATAACATGAAACAGAACTAAAACACAGCTATTCATGCCACCGAAACAAGTTATTAGGACATAAAATGAAACCTACATTCTCTGTTCATTGTACTTAGCAACAAAATCTGTCTGGCAGCTCCAAAAGGTACAGATCTCCATACACTATACATCACATTCTTCTCCTTGATCCTTTCCCTTGAACTTCGGCACTTACTTGGTTATTGTGGTCTTTTTTTCAGGAACATGAGCAGCCTTTAACATGGAAAGTATCTGAATGTGGAATCCTACATACAGTAAGTTTCACCTTAAAAGAAAAAGTGGGAGACACTGCTTTATAGATTGTTAAAACATTTGTGCTACTATCTGACTTGTGTTTTAACTAGCTAAATAAAAAATGCCCTGTTAAGAGAGGTGAATAGTTTTTCCTTATGGAGACTTGCTTTCTTTTCTTTAGAGGGCAACAGCATCTAATGATCTTAACTTTCTCAGCAAAATTAAAATGTGAAGGTGTTCGTGTATGGGTCAGAGAACCTGACTATTGAAATTGGGGCCCATCTGAGAGAAACGTGGGTATAAATGTGTAGCAGATTGTGGTGGTGTTAAGGTACCACTTAGAAATCTTCCACATACTTCATAAAAGTGATAATAGCTGGATAAGGAGGTAGGAGCCTACGGTTCTGCCCTCGATGCCCAAAACCACTATAAGCAAATCCATTGGAGACAATCATTTACTTCCCAAAGTTTTCAATGCACAGACCTCAACCAAAACATACCAAGTAACTTTAAATAAAAGTTTGAGTTGCTCAGACTCTTTGAGATCAATCCTCAAACACAGCAGTGCAGACCTTGCATTCCCCAAACAGCACAGGAGTAAGAAATGCTACATCGAGTGATGTTGAGGCACTACTTGGTACCAAGGTTATTCACACCACACTCAAAACAGAGTGAACTGGTTTGAATGAAGCCATCTGAAAGGCAAAAGCAAAGCGCTTTCTCATTTGGCTTGATTTACTTGACTATCATTTTTAGGTCAGTTGAACATACCTCCTTTCTAATGGACCTGCTGATGAACAAGGAGGCCTCCTCCAAGTTCTGAGGGTGCAGATCATTCACAGCCACTATACGGTCTCCGTGGTTAAATAAACATCCCAGGTGGCAAGGACCAGTCCACTGTGAGACACTAGGGTATTTGGAGGAGAAACAACAAAGGAATTGTGTCAAATATTGAATTACTGTTAACAGAATGGGAAAGAGTGAACAGAATTGCATTTACCACACTGCCCTCTGGAAATGACACGGGCTGAATGACTGCAGCCTCTTGATCTGGTTCTAGCTGAAACCCAGGTGCTTCACCCACACCTTGTAAAGTGTGTGTGATGCTGACATCCCAAGCCATTAATAAGTGAGATTGCTGCTAGAAACATCACCAGTGAAATCTGGGGATTCCAGTCTGAAAACTGTGGGCTAGATTTGGTGCAGGTACGTACATGTGTATTCATGTTGGAGTGAGATAATTTTCCCAAGACATCCCAAGAGGATGAAACTAAAATTTATTATAATGTGTTTTATCTTTGATATAATTGCAAGGATCAGAGATCTCTTCCTGTCCTGACTGGACCCTTATGGAAATTCCATTATCTCTTTCCTGCTGGTCTCCGATAGACTCTCTGTGATGACAAACTGTCTAGGATTAGCTAAGCTGGCAGTCAGACCTAGTGTTCTGTTCCTGCCCAGAACCAGCCCCAAATCCTTTCAATGTGAATTTCCACTGGGAAAGCTCTGTAAATTTAGGCACAGATCAAAAAAAAAAAAATTGGGGGGGTCCCATTTCTTGTCCCTTTTGCAGTGCTAATTTCTCTTGCTGATTGTGGCTGAAAAAAAGTGACCTGGTTAGTGTGAACAGAGAGCAGTGGCAAAAGGCAGTCTCAGTGTTGTGTGGCAGTGAAAGATCAACAGAACCATGCAAAAAATATATTTTTTTTCTGTGTTGTCTTCCTTTTTCTAGTAATTGATATTAAAGTTCTAGGGAGAGCAGTAATTTCCAGTGGGACTACTAAGAGGATATATGTGCTAAAGCCTTAACACCTACGTTGAAAATCTCTGCCTAGCAGTGATTCCTAGCACTGAACAAGTGCTGGAATTAGTTTGGAGATTACTTTATGATGACATCAAATTGAAGTCATCTTAATTTATGTAACGTCTTTTAAATTTTCACTTACAGCTCACATATCTGTAGACAGTACTTTGCAGGTGTTATTACTTAAATTATAGATGATGTGATGTAGGTCAGTAATATTTGGGCTAGTAGGTTAAAGGGAAAAAGATAAGAAAGGATTTGATGAAAGAGATCACTGAACATACTAGGTTTGGAAATGGCTTCTCCTGTGCTGGTGGGTTCCATGTTGTCATTCTTTCCACTGACAGGTTTATGGCTTTTCAAAAAATTGTCATCTTTTTCCACACATCCCCTTTTTCTTCATAGGACATAAACGGGACTTGAAGTCTATCCCTTGTATGTTCTTCCTAATTTTCATCTTTTTTTTTTTTTTTTTTTTGTCAATAACAAAGGGTTACAAATTATTAGCCACCAAACTCTGTAAGATTTTTGGCTGAAAGGCCCTATTTACACTGCCACAAGATAATGTCCCCTCACTGAGACATGCTTTCATTACGATTCACCAAATCAAAGACTAACCTGAGTAGCAGTAATTAGTTGATTTCACACCTATTAACATTAGAAGATTAGCTTTTGGGGTGGGACTCCATCTTGAACTATTACACAGCAAGCTAAGGGATCTCAGTGCTACACAGCCCTTTTCAACAGCAGTTGAAATAGTACATGAAATACATGAAAAGTCAGAAAGCAGAAAGGAATTTCTGCAGCTTGAGCACACACTGACCCTGTGCTGTTCTGCACTGCTAAAACTGTGCATGGATCCCAACATCGGTTGTGTCACTCATTCACACCTGATCTGCACCATCACAAAGTATCCAGGACTTACCATATTTGTCCTACTGCTTCCGTAAGTTGTAGGTAACTGTTAATGTCAGCCAGGGGGATGAAAATATCCAACATCTGCAGCTGCGTCTCATCTGTAACTTGACTGTGAGAGAAAGCATCAGGGACCAGTGCCTTAACTGAAACCTGTGAACATATCTGTCTTCTCTGCAACGAAAAATGGAGAAGACGCTTACCTGAGCAGGATAGACAACTGAACCACTGAAAGTGGTGATGAACTGTGCCTTCCTTGGAGGGTGAACTGCTGTGTGGTGATGCTTTCTGGGAGTTTTGGGTCTCTGTTTGCCTCCATGTCTCTTGGACATGTACTGCTTGCCCAGCGTTTGGGAGGAGTAGGGGGCCTATCACATCCACACGTGAGCTGGCAACTCTTATCCAGGAGCCTACTGAAGAAGAATGATGATAAAAACTGAACTGGTTTGGCCATTCCAGACACTCCTGCCAGATCAAATGGCTGTCAGTGAAGCAAAGAATAACAAGTTCTTGTAGAACAGTCAGTGGACAAAATTACAGCTAAGTAAAATAAACAGTCCTTCTAAAAATGGACCATAAATCCTAAAATAAACCTTTTCAGCGTTTAAAGACTATTTATTAAGCCTGAAAACATTCCAGCTTACAACTTGCTTTTACAAAGAAATGAGTACAGATTGTTGTCCTTGGCTTTACTGGATTTTGTCAGGATGTAATGCTGTCCCCTGGGGGATACAGTAACTCAGAAATGCTTTAATACTTTTCAGGTTATTTGACAAGCCATATAATGCCTGGAGTCAACTCCCTTCTGTGCCTCAAACAACATTTGGGTTAGTAGCAAAAACTGCTCTTGCTGCATATATGAACTCAGATTGCGTAGGCTTGTGAGATTTTTATAGTGAATCACTCCATAAAGACTCCCAAAGACATGGATGAACTCAAATAACTCTATTGTAATAAACTGGTTTGTGGGTCTGCATTTCTAATTGCCTCCCACGATGTGAAATAAGACCTGACTGTCTGTAGGTGGCAGGCCATAGCCAGCAGCTATCTACCGCTCTGTGCCTCAGGACTGGTGTTACCATGTAGGCAGACGTCCCTTCAGCTATATTGTGCTGGTTGTGAAGTTTCCTGGTGGCACTGCAACTGTGAAACAAAGTTCAGGTCCTTCTCTGTGGCATACCAGACACTGTACCCCCAACGTACACAGCATCAGACCCCTATTTCCAATGGGAAAATGGAAGGAAGGAGACGACCTACTGGGAACCATATTAACTCCTTACTGGAAAAGCTGGGAGCTGTTGCTGCAATTCTTCATTCCTCTTTTACCCACTAGGTAACCGCTCTGGGGTGGACGTGTCTGAATCGCTGCTGAAACTTGGCTGTGGTGTCTGAGGACAGTGGTGGGCTGGTATGTTGTGAGAACCTAGCTAAACTATCAGTCACCAAAACCTTCTGTGTCCTGTAATCAGAGCCTGTCTAAATGCATGAGTTGCAATGTGAGCTTAAATTCCACTTTGATGAGTCTGAATTTCACTCTGGGTGAAACTCACTCCATGAGTTTTGAACTTTCTGAACCAAGACTGAAGAATTCATTCAAACAAGATGCAGCCTTTAGATACCGCAAAGCAAATCTTGCAAGCGACAGCTCTAGCTATATCACTACGTCACTTGTTATTTGCAGAACTTTAGTGGAGGTGTTACTTACAGTGATTCCATCGACACATAGACATTCTCCTTTACTGGCTTCCTCTCCCATGTTTTCTTTGGCACAGGGACATGGGATTCAGCTGTAGGCTCAGGTTTAGATACTTCAATATTGCACTGTTAGAAACAATTAACAACATAAAACATAGATATTCTTGCTCTTCCAGCAGAAAAAAATCTTAATTCTCCTGTTCAGTACTCGTGCTCTTTAAGACCATTGGTTAATACAGCTTGCTTTTCCTCAAATAACTCACTTCCCAGAACTGTGAGCTAGAAATGTGGTTGAAAATCAGAGGTTCGTGTTATCTGGTACACTACCATTTGCTTTCCTTTTAGGTTGGAATATAACCAGCTATATTTGTAAGTACCACCACATAAAATTTGTTACATTTTAATTCAGAAAAACAGATTGAAAAGATTCTCATCTTTTGTATGTGCTTAACTTAAAGTACTTACATTCTATGATAAAAGACATGTTAATGATGTTCAGTTAGCTGTACAGTCTTTGGAGAAAGGCTGTGACTTCTGCAGAAGTCTGGCTTAACTAGCTTCTTATGACCACTGACTACATGAGAAGCCTAGAGAAATCAGCCTCCCAAATTAGGCACCAAAATTTTTTTTAAATTACCAGTGTGATTCCTCCTGCTCCCTTGTTTCACACTGAAATACACACACCCAAATGTGTCACAGCATTTTTAAATTACTGCATGGTACACATGGTTTTATGCCACTTACTTCAACAGAATTACATTTTAAAATCTATAATGCACAGATATATTTTCTAAATGAAGTTTTCATTTTTGATAAAAATAACTGGATACAATTGGCAAAAGCCATTTACAATGAAACTGTCATGTTGGGGAATTTCAACAAAAACGGCAATGTTTTTTGTCAAAACACGTCTTTTTAGCAGAAAGATCCTTTGAATCAAGCATTTCTCCTTGTATGCATTTAAACTATTACCTACTGCTCTATCTACATATTTCTTTGGCAAGGTAGTATTGGTTCCTCATACCAGTTCCTCTTTGGTTCATTAAATATCTCCATCTCCTTGGAGCTGTTAACAAAACAAACCACAACAGATAAATTACCTTTGCTAAAAGATTGCTGGGAGTTTCGTAATAAGCTTCCTCTTCCTTTTTGATGTCTTCATCTGAATCCGATGACAGCGAATTTTCGTCACTCTTTCTTAGAGTTTTACCCTGTTAAAAGTATGTTTTTATATTTAATAGGTTCAGTTATATGGATCGCTTAACATGTATTTGCCAATTACTAATAGTAACAGAATCAGCAACTATCCACAGGAAAGATGGGAAGATGTGTTTCTCCTTGAAGAGTCTGTTCAGGTTGTTTTAGGAACAGGCTTCTGTAGTTCTGCTCCTACTTGAATTTTTGAAATCATGCACATGCAATTGGCTGCTAGTATTAATATTTCTCATAGATGAATCTTTGGTAACCAGGCAGCTGCAATTGACTGCTTGTTCAAAAACTGTTATTTTGTTTAAAAATCAGGTGGGCTAAACACTTCAGGTATGGTTCTGCATGCATTTCCATGCTTGTATGCAAAAGATTCTTTATTTGCATTCAGTCTTAAAGTTCTTACACTAGGAAAAAAAAACTGTAGGAAATCTAGAAGTGGATTGGGAGGTATTTATCATTTTTAAGTATCTTTTAACTGCTCTAAAGTAAAGAATGTATTTGGGACTTCCCTTACAGATGAGAAGTCTATAAACTCATACTTCTCCATGAGCTAGAACATAGGCCAAGGGGCTGGAAATCCTATATTGGGTCCTTTGTGTCCTGAATTATATCCTCCCAGGTTCATAAATACCTGAAATATTAAATTTGTGGCCATTTGGTAAATCAAGTAGAAAATAATCACTTCGCCGAATTTACCTTTCTAAGTCACAATGGCAAATTATTTATTTTTGTTTCCTTTCTGACTTCACTGCAGTGAAGAATATAGTAATTAGTATTTTGCTGCCTCCCAATGCAATTCTCCATGCCATGTTTGTGATACAACCATTTTTTATCTCTCCACTTACATCCTTGGTTTCTATGGTGATCATTTTAGTAACTGCTAAATATGTCACAGAATATAATACTGTTTTCCAGGTAAAGTAAATTCAACTAATTACTCTCATACATGTAAAGAGAAGATACTGGCATTGAATTGAAATTAGAGATGATGAATGTATTTTTGTTCCTTGTTGCTATAAATGACATAAAAAGGAGCCCATGCTGCAGTAGCGAGAACAAGCCTACAAATGGTCCTTCAAGAAGTGCATAACAAAACTCTTTCAGGAACAAGACTGACTCTGTGGTCGTGATCTAAAGTCAAGAATGAATTTCCTACTGATATTCTAGGGGCTTTGGATCGATCAAAGAAGTTAACATCTGGGGAAAAAGGGAAAAGGAGGTGATTTTATTAAGTCTTGAGATGCTCCAACTCCTCCAAAATCTCAAGAGAGTACACAGCACTCATCAGCTTCCCAAACTGAGCCTGCAGTCAGACAGTGGCCACATTTTGCCAAATGCACATGCTGTTTCTCCTTGGCACCATCACAGATTATGGGGACAATAGGAAGTTGAAGGTTAAACAGCAGCACCATGGTGTTTTCCTGAAGGAGTTTGCTGACATCTCTGTTCCTCCGAGTGCTTTACAACCAGAGAATTGCAGTTAACTTCAGAGTAAAATTATTCTCAGCTGTACAGCTAAACGAGTTCTTTAAGGCTGTGGGGAACCATGGCTGGATTTACATTAGAGACAAAAAATGGGTTATGGAGGAAATTGGCTGTAGCAGAAAATGAAAATGAAAGTTGGAAAGCAATTGAGTAATTGTTAGTTTTAAGCTCTTTAGGGAAAGGGTCAAAATTTACATGCTGCCCTTGGACAGAGGAATTTCTCTTTCAAAAAAATCATGTGTGTCTAACGTGTTGAAGCCAGACTCTTGACTAGTATGCCTAGGTACCTGCAGGACAGTAATGAGCACCATGATACAAGCCTGTGCTCTTTATTTTGATGCATTTTACATATTGAGTGCTGCGTGTGGCAATAGCTGATACTCAGCTCCTGAGTCAGGTGTGATTTGGTAGCGCCAAAATGTGGGTTGAAGTGGAGCCAGGTTCTCAAAGCCCTTGAAGGTGGCTGGGTCCCGGCCTGTTTGCATGAGCAATGGCTACTGAGCAAACAGTTTTCAAGATCAGGGCCTGGATGAGGGAACGGCCAATAAATAAGTAAAGCTAATCAGATACTAGAAATATGGAGTCATACTGCTAACAGGAAGTAAATACAAGGGCTTAATATGGGAGTCAGCTGTCCAGACATCACTGAGCAAAGAATAGATCTGGAGATGTTAGCAGATGCTAATCTTATGAGGCAAATGAAGTATTTTTATCAAATGAAGGCACATTTTTGCTCCTTGTTAGCTGCATGGCAAGGTTATTCATTTTCACACAGGCTGAAACAGATTTATGAGCTTCCTGCCACTCCCTTTGCTTCAGGCTAAGGAGAACAGGTAAAATCCAAATTCCTTATCTAGGAATTTTAGTGCTGCTTGTCAGTCTGTCCTACTCTGACAAGCTGCATAAATACATACCCTCTGAGTCACTGTAAGTATGAGAAGGATTAATGTATGAGACAGAAGCGGCAAGTGTAGGAAAGGGGCAGAAAGACAGCCTTGGTAGCAGCACCAGCTAAAGTCAAACTAAGGCTGACCCAGTGCATTTCAGAGCTAAGACTCATAACTGAATGACTGCACCTCCATAAATTACAGTGCATCGGCTGAACTGTGGCAATAACCCATGGCATTGCAATGTAATTTCAGCTCTTTTCACTTCAGTCCACTAAATCAAACTGTATTATATCATACCCACCGCCAGCCTGTGCACACGGATGGTGACTGCAACATGTGATTCACTACCCTGTGATAGCAGCAGAGATTCTTCCCCTACATCTCAGCTACTCCAGATCATAGTTCAACGCTTAAACTGCAATTAAACATAGGTTTATCCTCAGCTGCCAAACTGCATGCTGCGTGGTGGAGCCTTGGTTGTGCCTTCTGCTCTGTTGACTGCTGCAAAGGCAGTCAGAGGGTGAGTGACAAGCATCTGAAAGTGCTGCATGTCTCCTTGTTCGGGGAACATAGGTCAGAACACTCAGCTGATAAAAAATGATAACACTAATTATTGTATCCTTTTAATCAACTCCTGCAAGATAGGGAAGCTAAATTACTTGAAGTTACAGTTAGGCTAATAGAAGGTCAGACTTGAGGTGTGCCTCAATTTAAAGGCTACTTGCAAAGGCTGCAGAAAGAAGCCATTTACAAAGAGTGTGGCACAGCTGGGAAATATGACAGGAGGGACAAATCCTCAGGCAGTGCAACTTCAGAGTTTTCTTCACCAAGCTTGCAAGAGCTGCCACAAGTTGCAATCACTGCACAGAAATTCTGAGGATCTGCCCCCAAGAAACAAAGTAAATAAAGGGTATTTCAAGCATTTCAAGCAAGTTCTTGGAAGGTTATTTTCAATGCTTTACACGACAACTGACTAGCTATATTTAGGAAATCCTCATAATGAAATCCAGCTCAGTGTGCTGGGGAAGTAGGTGAATAATCTATAGTTACAGACAGCCAGGTGAGATAAGAGCCCATAGTCACTTCTGCATACCGAACAAGTCAAAAGCAGTTTTATTTGTTCTGCTCACCAGGTTTGGAAAATCTCTCAGTGAGTCATTCTGGGGCTGATGAGGGCCAGGATCTGAATTGGGCCTGTTCTTGTCTTCTGAGGGACCATCACTCTGCATTCAAAAGAAGAAAATGTTGACTCCTCCTGGAGATGTGCTCTAAGTGCTTTTCCTGCATTCAGCTTCCTCCATCAGGGCCATTTGCAGCCCTGATGTCACCTTGTGACTGCAGAAAGCCAACACTTTGGCAGCTATTCAGTCTGTCACCAAAGGACAGGCTGTAGTTGCTCTAGGAATTCAGTGATGCTTCCCTTTCTATTTAAATACTGATGGGAGAGATCTGAAAGGCACAGAGAGCAAGGATTGCAGGCTCCAGTGGACAGCACTGGACCAAATTCCCCTAGGCTTGAGAGTCTGAACAGAGAGAGACAAAGACAAGCATAATCATAGAACAGGAAGAATGGCAAGCAGCTGTTGAAACAATCATCCCATGGCTTTTCCAAGGCATGTCTAAGCTAATCTGCAGCTATTTTCTTCCCACCAACCTTTGCTGGTCATTTGAGGTGGCCTATGAATATCAGTGCTCATTGTCATCATCACCTGTCTTTACTGACATGCAGACTCCTAAACTAACACGCCAGTACCGGCCCTTTGTGGGGACTCTGCAATGATGCTATCATCCTGCTCTTACTCAGGAACCCCAGTACAGACCAGAACAAACCACCTGGGCACCCATTGCATGAGCTCTAAAGAACTTTCTATTGAAACAATCCATGATACAAATCAAATTTCACAGACATCCCTGGCAACAAACCCATTGTTAAAGATGGCTGATCCACTTACCTCCAGGTAGCTTTGCCTTTCCAGGGAACTGGTCACATCTACAGAATCCAAGAATAATGGCAAAGACAAGGGCCGGCTTTTGACTTCTGGATTTGCAAGATTTTGGTTCTACAAATAAGATAACAGCTGTGTAAGACAGGCACCCGAATGGCATGAGCTACAATGTACCAGCACTTCATACAACAGTGTGATTTTACTCCTAATGGCTCAGGGAGGTTGTCTAGGTGGCATTTTGCAGGCAGATGCAAATTTGTGCTTCTAGCACTTTGAGCAGACTGGAAGCTGATGGGGTGTAAGAGGCTTAGCACTGGCTCTGAACTAGGTGGCCTAGCTGGCTGACATGGTGCAGAAATTTGGGCTGGGCCTGGAAATAACAGGGCTTCCAGCTTGCTCATAGCATTGACAGACTAGATGTGGATCGCTTTGTAAAACAGCGTGTAGATATATCCAAAAAGTACACGGTAAGAATTACACATGCATTTTCATTCTGACACATCAAAGGTGCAATTCGTTGTAGCACAGTGTCAATCACCTCCTCATTTCCATGTGTTTTACTCTTCAAAGAGATTCTTTCAATGTGAAAACAATCCCTGCACAAACAGCCTGTGCAGTGCCTGCTTAGTGCATAAGCCCAGGGTACAGCATTTGTATGGAAAATTAATTTCTGATTAACCAAATCAAGAGCCAACTTGCGAAACCAGGACAAGACAATTCCTTGCCTTTGCACAGGTTTCTAATGAGATTACAAGTTTATTTCTTTCTAAAATCAAGTATAGAAACGTCACCTGAGGGCAGTGTCCATCTATTTTGGCCTTCATGACTGAAGATATCGCAGTGACCCAGTCCTCTATTTCCAGGCTGTAGGTTGGAACAACAGAAATGAACACCTACTAACAGGTGACTAACACCTACACAAGGAAAACCCACTTGCTCACCCACTTCCTCCCATGGACCCAAAACAATGCTTCTTGAAATCAACAGGGAAAATCTGCACCTTCCTTTCAAGAGCCAGATAAGAGCCAGATGGCAAAGTCTGGCCTCAGAGAGGTGCAGCGTGGGGCCAGGAGCTACAAGGCACAAAGAGGCTTTTGTAGGAAAGGTGCCACGGTGCTTTCTGCTTCATTCTCGGTGTGTAATGCTGCTCTAGTGGGGCTTTGGAGCTTGGGAATGCAGGGTGAGAAACTTCTCCTGAAAGCGCCCCTGAAGCCCTGTTTTTTGTGAGTGGATTTCGTTGGATTAATTCTGCAGCTCTTCCCAGGGAGGGCTGGCTGTGAGACCAGTGCCCAGGGGGAAGGCGTGGGGTGGCACGCTCAAGTAGCACATAGGTATGTGTTTTCCTTCTGTGCTTATCAGCATTTCACACATCAGCTGCTCTTCTGCAGCAAGGCAGAACCCCCCTGACATGCCTGGGACTGGGAAGGCAAAGAAGAGAGGAAGGGAAGCAGCAGCAGAGGAGCACTGTGCCAAACCCCGGCCTCAACAAGCTTTGAGGCTCACATGTGTGGCAGTGATTTCTGCCCTTGCTGCAGTCCAGCCCTGAGTCACTCCCCTCGGGACCTGCTCTCTCTCTTGGGAATCCTCCCCTTCAATCTGCTTCCCTTGATTACTGATCTACTTTCCAGAGCATGACTATTAACTGCAAAAGCTGTCTTGGCTCCCAGGAGCTGCTGGGTGAGGAGGCAAAGCCCTCTGCTCCTCCTCGACCCTAGTGGGTACTGGCTGACGTGGCACTGCCACACTGCCACTGCCTTTGTGCTCCTCCTTTCACGTGTTGGACTTGTACCAGTGTGGCTGCAGGGGAGCTTAGTCCAGTGGCCCAAAACAGCAAGGAATTAGCCTGGCTGCGGGGGATAAAACAGCACACAAGAGAGCAGTTTTCCCTGGGATCAGCCAGCTGAAACCTTGTGTTGCACACTCAGTTGCACAGACACGGGCAGGGGCTGGCCAGAGCTGCAGGGAAGGAGCAGAACCATTCCTTGGTCTTGGTCTTACATGAGCTTAACTGCAATGTTACATTGCATTTACACATCTTCCTCTGCCTACCTGCTCTTCCCAATGAGGTAGTAACATCTGTTTCCAGTAGTGATGGACATCACCTCTTCAAGAAAGCATCTGAACATCTTCTTCACCGTTGCCATGATTTCGGAACTACTTATTCCAATTTCAATTTTTACAATCCTGTGTAGATAATGATACGAAACATCCTATATAACTGTACATGCTTACAAACATACATACAGACACACATATGTTTATACCTCTCTGTAGGGGTGCATTTTAATTTAAGCACAGCGTGACATGAGGAGATCTACATGGAAAAAGGTAAACATTTTTCAACAGAAAAAATTCTCAGGAGAATAAATGCCCACATTAAAAACATCTGGACTTTCATAGTGAAGAACATTTCCAAACAAAAAAATAAAATCAACTTTTACAAAGATTCATGTCTAGATTTTGGAACACCATTTCTGAAAATGGGGCTGTTGTTCTAATACAGAAATGATAGTAAGAAAAATTCATGGCAGATGTTTTTGATCCATGATAGAACAGTATATTTGGTTTGAAACTAATTGTATATTAACAGTATTTTAATGGAGTAGCTCTGGAATAGAAAAGATGTACTCTTAATGCATTCGGAAATGGAAGCACTACTTTCAGTAACTTACAAGAAGTTAAATCAGTACAAATAATAACAACAATAATGATAATGATGGTAATAATGCCACCACATATTGCTGAGCAAGCTGGACATTTTTCAGAACTTCATAATAAAAATTCTTTTAATGGGAGAAGCACAACACCAATGAGTCCAGTGAACTCCTAGCAGCTCCACAAGCTTTTGGCTCAAGCTCCAAGTCTGGCTGGTAAAATCTTTACATTTCTTTGCCAGAACTGTTTTCCTTCGCTGTGTCTTACACCATAGCTGACATGGTAATGCTGCTAGCACAAAGCCAATGACACCCAGACTTGCTGAAGCCTGTGGTGGATGCTGTGCCATGAGGATGAAATGACCAACCCAAATGAGCCAAGCAGAGCAATTTCTTGGCAGGGTAAGAGGCAGGGGCAGCCAGCATCAGCCCAAAGGGCTATGTGAAAGCTGGGAGACCTCTGCACAACTTACAAAGCACTTTGTAAAGCTGTAAGGTGGGAAAGGTTGTGTGCCTACACAGTTACGAGTGCCGTAGCCCATCCTTACTCTTGTGTGAGTGAATGCATAGCACTGTCTTCACAGAACACAAAATGTCTTCTACTGCAGTAATACTGCCTTTGGGATCATGGAGCCACCCTGTCTGCTTTGCAGGTTCCACATCACCACAATTGCTCACGTAAATGTATCAAATTCCATCAAAATCATTTAGAATTTTTACTCCTACAAAGAATATACACTCTAAGTTGCACCCAGACCTTACAAGAGCCCAAAGAACTCTTTTTCTGTCTTCAGTAGGATTTGGATGAAGAACCTCAATCAGGAACAAGTATCTGTACAATCAGTGGCCAATTAGGAGGGTTGATACATGATTTAAAATAAAAAAGTGATGCATCTGGGTTACATACTCATCAACAGGTATGGAGCCTTTCACGCTCTGGCCTTTTAGATACTTCAGGACGTAATTGCCCTTGCTGGATTTGGACAGGATGAAAAAACGCCTTTTCCAGGATTTCTGCCGAAGAGAAAGTAATTTGTCTCTCATTAAAACTCAGGATAGCAGAAAGAGCAGATATTTGTTGAAGGATTGCTGGAACATGACTAATCTGTGTTTGTATACCTGTGAGTTGAAAAGTTGAAGAGGTGGTGACTTGATGAGGAATCCATGCTGGCAGATTCCACCTTCAGAGCAAAACGTCTTTTGAGCTCCCACTAATCAAAGAGAAACAAATGGCACCATTACTCGTTGCCAATTAATCTCCTCCAGGGACCTCCTTGAATTGGAAAATGAAGCTGAGCACTGGGTTTCTGTGCTTAAATGGCCATAAAGCACATTCAATTAGAGAAGACAGACAGAAATCAAAGCTATAAAACATAGAGCCAGGCCATGCTTCCTTGATGTCCCCGTTACTGCTGACAACTGGCCAAAACTGTAAACAAGTGACAGTGGCAATGTCCTGCATTGAGGGAGGTGGCTCGGAAGATATCAGAAAGCTCTGTCTTATTTAACTGATCTGACTTAAGTTCTGGGGTCTGGTCTTACTTAACTTCTTCATTAGCGATCTGAAAGACAGTAAACAGCACCCTAATGAAATTTGTAAATGGCATTCAGTATGGACAGGCTGCAAACACCACGAAGGAGAAATCGTCTTACTGTGCAGATCATGATGGAGCAACAGGAAGAAGTCTTACAAGAAAAATATAAGCTAGAAGACTAGGGGTAAAAATACCTGAATGCATTTCTTCATGACCCTGCGTATTCCGTGCTCAACTACAGTTTAAGATTCATGTTTTTCTTCTAACCACTGATGGATTTCTGATCAAAATCTTAGAGCACTTGAACACCCAGTGAAAGGAGTGACAATCTTATTCTATTTTTAAGCTGTAAGCAGTGTATGGGAAATTAAGACTTTTAAAGAACCCAATGAATGACTGAAGAACGCAGTCAACCTCCAGCAGCCTGGGACATGCCTAAGTTCTGGGAAAGGTGGCAATAAAAAAACACCCAGCTTTGTGGTGACTTCATCATCAGCTACTGACAGTTCCCAGTTGATTTTTAAGGATTTTAATGTTTTCAGAAATCAGTCCAGCCTCTGTCAGGGGCAAGAAGGATTCTGCTCTAGAGGGAAACGCTGCGTTTAAGACAGATTCTTTAATGAAGGAAGCAAAGGAGCAAAATTAACACACAATGTAAGTCCAGCTGAGCTCTCTGAAACTTTCAACATACTGTTTTCCCCTGTTTTTCACCCATTGTTTATGACAAACTCCTTGGCAGTTGGAGGTGAAAGAGACAAGTATTAAATATCGAAAACAATAGTTTGAAACCTCATTCTACCTTACTACTGGTAAATCTTAGTAAATGACATTTTGTACCTGCAGAGTATTTCTTGCTTCCTGAAGCCATCCTGATTGTGTTGTTTTGTTTTGTTTTGTTTTGTTTTCTTCTGAGAACAAAAGAAAGAGAACAGCAAACTTGAAGCTAATTCCTTTCACTCTGTTTCTTGCCGAGCAACGTTTCACTGCATGGATGGTTGCTTGAGAAAGTATCAGAGGTGTTTATTTTTGTTGTGGTGGTTAAACTATATGAAATTAAACATAGAAAAAATCCATAAGAAACTACAGAAACAATCATAAAATTATTAAATATATTGCTATACTTAATAAGATTATATATTATAAGTTACATATATCCTATAGGACTGTATTTATTCTTATATTGTAAATTTGAAATGATGCTTAATAAAATGTCTAAATTTCTATAAGTCAAAGGAATGATTTGCTTTGGATGTGAGGAGAGCTGCCAACAGAAGCATGTTTTGCCCCTTCCTTTGCAGGAGATACAAAACTGTAACTGAGGAATGCTGCATCCCACCTGTTCCTGGCACTGCCTTGGCAGTGTGGTCAGCCCCGCGTTCAGGAGGCATCACATGCCCTGCAGAGTTTAACATCTGAAGGTATTTTGAAAACCTGTTCAGAGTGCTATGGATAATAATCTAGTCTGTACTAATTTTAATACAGTGCTCTCCCAACAATTTATAAACAGCGACGGATGTGGATTAGTATCATGGTTTTTCACAGTATCTGTTTTTGTTTATGTCAACCGGTTTTCACAGTGTCTCCTCCAATATTAACCAGGAAACAGTAATCTTCCTGTGAGCCTGAGAAGTTGCATTACCTGCTCATGGCACAGCCAGGCTGAGGCAGAGATGGAAGCAGGGGCTAGGAGGGAGGCAGAAGGCACTGATGCATTGCCATGGATTTCGCCAGCATTTTGTTAAATTACCCCACAACGAAACATACGAGCAACAACCTGTGGGACTTGGACCATTTAGATGGTAAAAGGTGGCTCTGGTTACTGACTTCCACAGGCATTTTCAGCTCATTTGCCTTTCAGTAATTTCCCTGTCAGCTACAAGGTGACACAGTCCCCAATGTGCATGCCACACGAACCTGCAGAGCCTCGTTAGGAAAATATGGTGACTGCAAGTGCTATCCTCAAGTTTTTTTGCTGCACTCCCTAGCTGCACTGAGAGATTTAAGGTGGTTCCTTTGTGTTTATTTCTTCACTGATTTATATCCTGGTGCTAGAAGTAAACATGGAACAGCCAGGAGTGGTGAGCACTGGCCGTCACCTGACACAGAGGAGGTTACATACACAGTTTTACCTCCACAGTTTTACAAATCAAGCTGTGAGCTTCCATACCCAGTTCCAGGCAAAGCTGTAGATGAGAACAAACCACTGCAAACTCAGGTTTGCTGGACAACTCTGTAGAGCATTTCTGCTTGTACTTTTTTTTTTTTTTTTTTTTTTTTTTTTTTAGGGAAACCATTACAATTTTGCCTTTTGGGGAGAAAGATTGGTTGTATGAATGCTGTGACAGACTATTATAAAATTTACTGCCTAGTCTTTTCATCTATTGCCTACCAAAAAAAGGACAAAAAAGCTATTTCCAGAACTAAAAGTGACTGCACACAGTCAAACTCTTAATGTCAGCAGTGGGGGAACAAGTCTGGGGTTGCAATGAAGTGCAGTGTAATATTCCTCTCAGTGTGACTGACAAAGGCACCACGACGGGCAAGCGATGCATCTCAAAGCAGCATTCCAAGAACCTATAACATGATAGAAGCCTCCTCCAAGTTTCAATAAAAGTCAAGGTTTGCAGGTAGAAAGATGAAAACCCATGAGATTACAGTAGGCTTTTCACCATTTGTGCTATCTCACTCTGCATTTTGAAAAAAAAAAAAAAGTTTTTAAGTGTTGTACTTATTTTTTTTCACTTCAACGGAAAGCAAGCTTTTAAATGCATTATGTCTAATTCAGAATAAACAGTGCCGACTCCAGGATTATACCCTTCAGATTTTTTTATACCTGACATTAAGAGATTTGATTGATTTCAACCTGTGGAAATGCAACAAGGCACTTCAGTCAAAATGTACATAAAATGCTGCAAATGACCGAGATGTTGGCTATTACAAACCTTCACAAATATAATACCAAGATAAGGAAAACAAATGGTGTCAGTACTTACAGGCAGATGTCTTTATAGCGTAGAAAGTCTTCAAGAAATACACCTTGAAGTATTTCAAGATTCCTTGTATTGCTTTCTGCAGCCAAGCATGGTGTCCTCACCCTGCCTTGTCACTGCCTTCTTATAGCCAGGTTATAAATGCAGGTGAAATATGACCCACGAGGAAATTCCCGTTTCTGCCCGGGGAAGTAAATTAAAGACTTTTCTGAAAGGGGAAACCCAGATTAATATTCACATACAAACAAATAAAAAATACACACATTTGAGGCAGCCATAAATGTCTCCCATGCAGGAAAACACACAAACAAACAACAAAACCCACAACTCTTTTTTAGCTTCAGCTTATTAACCAGTCCCTTTTTTTCCCCCAGAACTGTGTCTGAGAGATCGTATCCACCCACTACTGGAAGATAAAGCAACATTAACAACCATAAAAGACCATAAAGTGCCATAAAATGTAACCGAGTTTTGATTTAAAGAGCTGTACTGACTAACACACGAGGTGGAGCAGGCTCTCTTACGCTACCTACGTAATGAGAGTGCACTTTCATTCTTGGGTCAATGTCCATCTTGGTTATAGGCTACTATCTGGGTTCTCTCCAGAGACATCCAGCATAATTAATGACACTGATTTTATGCAGTAAACCATTTGGCTAATCCTGCAAAAGGCAATGGAAGTGCTTTTAGACAGAAAACAGTTTTAAATTTGAATGGGAAATAGGCTAAAATGTCCTACAGCTTATAAGTCACTGCTCAGCTATCTGGCCTTGCTTGAGCCAAAGGGTCAGGCTTTCTTACTCTGAACGGATTCCTGCAGACTGCATAATATTAATGCTTTTTGGATGTGATCTAAAGCAATGCTCCATCTAGCAGAGACACTGGCCCCTGCACAATGAACTATATTTTTATCTCTTTCTTTCAGTGTTGTCTTTCCAAGTTGCTTTCCTCTCTGGCAGCGTCTTCAGATGTTTGATGCTTGATCTTTGTATACTTCACATACCGGACAAGCCTGAAGGTTGTTTAAGATTCAGCCTTAATTTCTTCCTTTCATTGTAAGTCAGCACATAGAATTGCTGTGCTCCTTTGTGCGTTTTCCAGGAAAACTTTGGTCTACCAGGAGAGATCTCTTGCAAATTAGAGAACTGAAGAGCTTCAAATAACACTACTATTTTGCCTTTTTTCTTAGACAGACAGCAACCATTTCAGCTATTAGTTGGAAATTCCCAAGCGGTCCTTATTTAGTATCCATTAAAATAAAAGTACCACAAAGTCTAGTAAAGACCCCCTCTGTCCACTTGTTTGTTCTTTAGGACATCATGTCAAATAAGGTAAGAAGCTTTTCCTACTCTTGGAATAAACTCATAAATATTAACTCCTCTGTTTCCTTACCAGTCACAGGGAACCTCACCAGTCACTGACTGAACCATCTGCATTCGTGGCTGAGATAACTTTTGGGAAGTATTTTGGTGGGTTTTCACTTTGCCAGATTAAATGACAAATAGGCAGATATTCATAAGAAATTAAAAAACAAAACAGGTCTTTATTGATGTCACACTCAAGACTTCCACAAAACAGTAATTCATTTTATTCAAACAATTGTAAATTTGACTTATGAAAAAATATGCCTCATTATGCCACAATTCTTGTAAGAAAATTAACTTAATAATTTGGTAATTTGGCCCTAGTAACATGTAACTATTTTCTTAGAAGATTTATAAAATAAAATAAAATAAAAAAGTATAGAATGCATTTGCTGGGAAAAGGGTGAATAACTTATCATTTAGCAGTCTAACTAAATCATAAAACTTACTTTTCTGAACTAGCTACCAAATTTAAACAGAATATAAAAAGTAGGAATATGATCATCATTGACATACCTCCAAAATACAAGATCAAGACAATACAGTAACTAAAAAGGCACTTCTGGTTTCTGATTCAAGTAAGTATTTCCAGTCTTGGCAAAATTCCTCACAGACATAAGTAAAATCTAAACATCCACTTGTAAACATTCACATAATTCTATCATTTCAACATTAAATCTTTTTTTATTTTTTATAACAAAGCCTAGACATTAACTTTCTGTGGATTCAAAACTTCTGAATCAACAATCAGATATTTTTATTTTTGCAGGCAAACAAATTGCAATACCACTGTTTCAGGCCGTTCTAACAGTTAATTGTCATTTGCAAAGCAAAAGTCTCCAAAGTGGCAATTTAATAAGGCATCATCCAATTACAATTTGCCCAAATTTAGAATAAAATAAAATTAAAATGTTTGTCACATTTCCATACTATTCAACTGAATCACCTACAAATAAAACCACCTTTTGCTAGAACGATAACTAAGTAAATTGACTTCCATATTAAGCACAGAGCAACCATTAATCATCATTAATAATGCTCATAAAAAAGGAAATGAATAAATTAGACTATGAACCACCCTTTTAAAGAGCTACAAGATTAGTTTTATCTCTGGACATTCCCACAGTATGACAGTCTTCAGAAATTTCCAAGGAATTTACAGTTCTTTGAGCTAGTAGTGAGAGAAAAGATGGAGCCTCATTGATGCTTTTTAAAATAAATTTTACAATCTGTTTTCTGGAATAAACTTTTATGGATCAGGTAGGTAACTCTCAGAACATCTTCAATATCCATAAATCAAGACAGCCCCACTAAGGAAAATCAAAATAATTTGTATTAGCTGTAGGGTTGGTCCAGAGCATTTATTTTTTTTAAATCTTGCATATTGTCCATCCATCAGATACTCCAGCTTATGCGATTTATAAATCTAGTGTAATTGAATTATATAAAATAGTGTTACTTCAATTTATAATCCAATCTCCACCCAAAAACATATCCTGATCTCACATCATTGGTTGCATTAAAATCTGCTTTCAGAAGTAAAGTTCCTTAGTGAGCATAGACACTACGCAAGGAATCTGCTTCTTCTCACTGAAGCGTGGATCATCAGATTGTGATTCAAAATTTGTGGCAACCACATAGTTGACCCGTGTGAGGATCTGCATGATCTCAAGTTGTTTTCCATGTTCATTTAGCACAGAGCACAGAGACTGCACAAACCAGGAGCCTCTTCCAGGATTCCTCCATGAATAATAACCTTGCAGGAAAGACAAATAAAAAAAATACATTATTTTTCCTTTTGTCTTATTGTCTTTCAGTGAAGAACGGAATATCAGAGATTTACTAGTTTCTGTGAAAGATTCTGTATTTACAGTAACTGCACACACAAAGTTAAATTCTTACTAGTTGTATCACCTATCCTGCTTTATTAATGTGGAGAATTAACATCAGCTCCCCAATCCGTACGATACCATTCTATATTTACAGTACCATTCTGTATTTTCCCATAGAACCTTATTTTTGTATTAGCTTCATGCCATAAACTATCCTCTTTCTGCATTCAACTCAAATTCAACATAGTCACTAAAACAGGCAGTATCCCCTTCCTTTGCCATCTGTAATGTCTGTGCCTTCTTACCTGCCAAATCTGGGCTTTCTTCTGTCTTAGCGGTAGCTAGCATAAAAGGTGCAGATACAATAAATTGGCCCAACATATGCTGGGTCTTAGCTTTTTGCCCATCAGTGTACACCAGCTTATCAATGAGGATCTACAATGCTAGGGCTAGTACTGCAGCAGCTGTGATGGATGCATTAGGGGCACAGACACAAGTTCTGTAGAAATACATGTTTTATCAGAGTAACTACTACACTATGGAGAACTGAAGATAGGACTTCCAACTTCTTCCGGCTATATTAGCAATTCGAATCAAAGATTAATTCCCTGCCTACAAACTTTGTCTGTGCTGTAATAAAGGAGTTCAGATCACGTGTCTTTATCAAGCAATTTTAAAAACATATTTAATATAACTTATTTCTGTTCTGCATGATTATAGCCTCATAATCAGATTCACACTCTCTATTTTAATTATGTACCTCCTACAAAGTCAGTGCTACTGTGACATGCATGCTATACTTTTCTCTCCATAGCACTACAGTAGGAGTATGTCCTTTAAAATCTAGCTTCCTGTTAAAAAAAAAAGGTTGTTAACCATAGTAAATTAAAATTCTGAATGTTAGTGAAAGTCAACATATACAGCACATCTATTTGCACTTCTGAAAATAAAAATGTTACAGTTGCTGAAGACAAAAAAACAAAATTAAAATTCTGAAGACAGAAAACAGAATTAAAAAAAAAAATCTAACGGAATATAACTGTTTCTTTTTTATTCACTTACACATACCCGGTTACTGAAATTTAAATGTAAAAATGCATATCTAGTTTACAAATAGTGTGTAATTAATTCATATGAGCGATAAGTTGTCAGGCTTCTTTCCTCCCACACTTTTTTTTTTTTTTTTTTTACCTGGCACTGTGGAATATGCAAACAGAAAATCTGCTTCGACTGGAATTTTGTATCTAGGATTGGCATCTGTTTCCAGAGTGTCATTTGCAGGTCCAGAGTCAGTTTGTATACCTTCATCAAATTCAGAGCCTCGGCATGCCTGAAATAGCCGTGAAGATGACAAGACCAGACACATGACAAAACACGTCTTCTCTGCTGCTGCAGTAGGGTATTATATTTACCTTAGAGCTATTACCTGAATGAAAAATAATTTGGGTTTCCCTATAAGGCTTTTACATTTGTCTCCTCTGAAGAGTGCAGTCAGATGTTTGATAGCCATAGGTCCATCGGTGCCATAGATGAGGCCTTCCTCCCCATGGCTTAGAAGGATACAGGCAAAGCAAGCAGCATCACTGTGATTCTCTTCAGCAGCTACAAGTCAAATACTTTTTAACCAAAAGGAAGTAAAACTTTAAATGAAAATTTCCTGAGACTAAATGTACAGTGGGCCTCTGTTGGAAGGCATAAGAAGTGGATAAAGATGACACAACCCACTTTTTAACAATGTACCTTGAATAAATGAATGCAGGGTCTAGTCCACTAGAGTAAGCAGGCCAAACTCTTCACTAAATGACAACAGTCTTCATTTACTATGACAATAAAACTGTATTTCTGAATTGACTTTGGAAGAGGTGGGGAATTAAAGCTAATCTGTTCAGAAACCCAGTCCTCCTACACAGAAAACTTCATTTAGAGGGGCCTAAGCAATCTGCTCTAATCTGACCTGCTCTGTGCTGTGCATAACTTGGGTGACCTCCAGAGGTCCTTTCCACAATTATTCTATGATTGTAAATTTTTACCTTGCTTCAGTAGTTTTTTCATATCATCACAGCTTCGGTCATTGTGTATGTGAACCTCAAAACCTAAGTTTCTAAAACTCTTAGTTAGATCTCCAGCATCTTTATCAGTGCCATTGCGTGTACCCATTCCTGTCAGAAAAGAAACAATACAGTTGATTGCACGTTAGACAATTCAGAATAATTTACATATTGAAAGGTGACAAATTTAAAACAATCCTCTAGCATTTTCAGCATTTAGAACAGTTGTGAGGTTCTTTTTAATGTAAAATAATGCAAAGTTCAATGTTAACATGTATCTTATCCTGAAAAATGGTGCTTAACTCCAGAATCTTGGAACACGGAACCTCTGTGGAGCATTCTATCTCCTTTTGGTTATGCAGACTAACACATGCATAAAGCACCCCAAGGAATTATTGTTGAAAAAGAGTCCCTATGATATCCACATAAAAGACACTGATGTAAATTCTTTGGAATAAGCTCTTCATTCAACGTGTTTGCCTAGTTTGTAGGGAAAAAAAAACACAACTATGAAGTTGACTATAACACAAATATCATCTGCTTCAAAACTGTACACAGTCTAGAAAGTTAAATGCATCTACCACAGAGAAGTGAGCAGAGCATAGCTACAGATACTAGCTTTTGTAGCATGGCTACAGCTATTAAGTTATTGTTCAGGGATGGGAAAGTTATAATACAGGCTGCAGATACCAAAGTTCAAATTTTAACAACACACCCTTAAAGTCTGGGACAAAGGTTTCGTTTGAAGTTGGCAGAGCAAGGTGATGTGCTTTTTGAAATATCTACTGCAAAGGAACTGTAAAGAGGTGCTCCAATGTAAGTATTAGATACCAGAAAAAAACTGTAGGAACAACTATTTCTCAAATAAGGTAAGTATAGTAATTAAATTCAATACTCTGAAAATAATAGGTTTATTGATAAATGAAAGAGTAAAAAATCTGAAATCTGTAATGAATGTCATCAAAGGAATCACAGAACAGTTTAGGTTGGAAAGGACCTCTGGAGGTCATGTGGTCCAACCTTCCCTCTCAAGCACGCAGAGAACATTACCTGTTTTGTCTTCAAAATTTTTGTTGTTTATAATAATGCATTTGCCAACTTTCTTGTAGTCCATATTATACTGGAATGTGGGCGTAACAATTCGGTACTGATTACTGAGAGAGGACTTTGGCTGCTCTTCTTCTCCATTCTTCTTTTTTCTATGTGAACCAAACGAAAATACTGTTAGTGGCCAGTCACATGCAACGTGCCTATTTATCTTGACTCAGACTATTGCAGCAGCCCGAACTCGTGTTTTTATTTCTCTTGTATCTGTTTTCTTCCTTCGTATTTCAGACAGAGATGTAGAGATATTAATTCATTGCTTAAGTCTTGTCGTTTCCATGCAACGATTACTGTACACTATTGGATTTTGATGATGGTAAAGTCACACTTGACTGAGCTGTGGTACAAGCAGACCCTGACCCAAATAGCACGGATAAAACAAAACAAGTTGGGCTTTTGCAAACTATGGTTCAGGACATAAGTACTGTTTTACTTTTACTATAATTAATTAATGGAACTACATTAATTTATGGATCTTCCTTACTAACTATTCCACACATGACAAGAAGATACACAGTATACCCCATGGCATGATAGGATTTGTTTATTGAATCATTACCATCCCCAGATTTTATGAAGATTGATAGTTTCTACTGAGAAAGGTTATAGATATGAACAGGTCATGTGTTAACTTGGTCTGTCAATCAATGGTTTGAACCTAAGCAAAATGTAAGTAAATTTTAAGTGTAATCTCATCAGAATCTGAACCTCACATTAAAAAAAAAAATCCCCTATATTCTCCATTCATACAGCTGTTCACTGACCTTTCTGCTTTGTGAGAGAGCCATAGAGTGAATGACAAAGAGCTGCTGAGAGATAGCACGGACCTTACCCACCAATTTACTCTAAATGAAGAATTATAGAACAAACTGGAGTACAGTCACGAGGGATTCAGCAGTACTTGATTTTAGAGGTGGACTTTTTGGTCCAGCCAGGTGCCTTTTTTTGAGATCTCCACAAGCAGAACTGAAGCCAGTGAGAACCTTTAAAGCGTCTGATGATGCCTCAGAAACAAAACCAAGCTCTGAAATGGCACAGTTAGAAACAACGCTCAAAAAAGGGCAGAAGAACGTATCAACAAATCTCTTACTGATTTAGTCCGGCATCCTGCTTCCAATAGTACTTACTGCTGAAGTACGGAGGAAAACATAACCTGTTTTCTTAGCACAATTAACTGCACTTTACAGTTTGTTTTAACCCCATGAGATTTTTCCCATAATTTAAGCTCCTCATTCTGACATCTTTCTAGAGAATTACCAAGCTATTTGCTTCAATAACAGCCTGTAGACATGAGATTGCTGCAAATTGATTAAATGTTGTTTAGGAAACGTGCTTTCTTACCTACCTGATCTAATGATTGTTTTGGCTCCAAGTGTCCTCTTTTTTATGACTAAAGGATGGGCCTAACTGGAAACCGTAACAAACCATCTCTGGATGATTCATCATGTTTATATACTACTGCAATTCGATTTTAAAACTGTTTCTTCTTATCTTTGAGTGTTGTTATAAAGGACCAAATCAAATAGCTGCACCTAGCCAGTGGTGTATTGTTTTTACACATAACCCTTGTAATGTCATCTCCTCTCTTAGAGTTCTTTTAGAGACCACGAAACAAGGTTTTGAATTGTGCCTACTTGAGGACTGTATTTGATACTCTGAAAGTACAGTGTTTTTTTTTCTGGCAAATCACAAGTATTGGTATTCTCACTACATACTACTTCTTGAGGGCCCTGGGAGCAATAATTAAATATGCTTTGCCTCAAAGAAAAAGAAAAAAAAAAAAGATTTTAACCATTTTAAAGAATTAATCACAGTTCTATGGTGTTAGTATCACATTTGAGATTCAAAGAGATCTTGCATTCTTATTTTAGCCTAAAATTCCCCCCTATTCCGTATCACTAGACTACTCTCTAGGAAAAAAAAAAAAAAAAGAGAGAAAAAAAAGTTTCAAAACAAACAAGCACCCAGATCAATGAAGAGGCTAATTTCCTCAGTCCACGCTGGATTCAAGTAGTACAGATTTCCCTGGCTTCACCAGCTTCCTGACAATGCTGTATGACTAGCAGTGGCTGTTACAAATAATAGGATGTTTACAAGGGTGTTGTACACAAATTCCTTTTTTATGTAGCCCATGAAAACTTAGGACAGATCTACAGAAGTGGTGCAGCGTTGTGCTTGCACTGACTGCTCTCCTAAAATGCTGGAAGTGATCTAACTGTAGACCAGAAGTCAGGCAGTCACGTAACCCCACAGAGAAGCTCTCTGAGAACAGCAGCTGGGTGAATTGGCCCCGGAATGTAGCCCCACAACTTCTGCTCTGAACAACAACTTCTTCACTTCCGAGTTCAGGAGTTTGCACTCATTCATGCAGAAAGCATCGGGTCTGTATGGGATGCAGCTACTGCTGGCATTCCCAAAAGCAAGCCAGAAGCTCTAGGCTGTTCAATGTCAGAATGTCACAGACGAGCCTTGCCAGCATGGCAGTCCGCACGAACCCTTTATTTAATTTCCCCATTCCTTTACAAAAGATAGTATGGCTTTGTTCTAACCATTCTTTCCATCCTGAACAGGATAATCAGATAATAAGCAACCACGGCGTATCTTGCAGGGTTCCGCCTATCATTTCTTTACTGGCAGAACAACAAAACAGTTCCAGAAATCTTTTGGTATCTGTCCAAGCTGAATGAATAAGGTTGTGCTATATACTTATCCCTGCTCTGCAGTCCAGTGAGAACTCTTTTTTTTTATTTTTATTTTTGGCTGTGCCAAAACAGTGCAATATGGGAATTGCCTGAGTGACCTAAGCTGATAGTATAAAATCCCACTCTTCAGTTTAAACAAGCTAAATAATTGCAATAATGATTAATAATGTAATAAATATGTACTTATCAGCCCTTAAGGGAAATTCCTTGTTAGTGAGAAGCTAGCTTATGACTAAAAGGATAAAGCTTTCCAGAGAATTTTTTTATTTTATAAGCGTTGAACTGGACACATGTTAATAAAAATGTTGACTTGTTCTCTAGGCATCCTAATCACAGCAGATTCTGAAAGGGTTTCCACGGGTTAATTATGTGCTGTTATAAACTGTTTTCATCTATCTGCTGTCAGCTTTATTTCCTTCTGCTTCTCTGACATCCAGTGTCATCCCTTTTTTTGAATTCAAACTTGCCCAGACTAAATAGAAGCTTGAATTTTATGACTCTTTCCTCTTTCTTTAGCCTTTAATTACAGCCATGCCTTAATTCCTCACTCCACTAGTGGTCAATGTGATCTTTCCCTTGGACAGAAATAGTCCTTCAATCAGTGCTCTCACATATTTCATGTTCTCTCCTTTTGGTCAAGAGTTCAGGAAGATCGAAACTCCACTATAGCACCCTCATATAGCTTGCATGTTTTCATCCTTACCGTGTCTCTAAATCGAGGGCTTAGGCTTGACAATGGTCTGTCTGGGAATGGGACTTCATCAAGTCTATACTCAATTGGTGTCAACAGTGGAAAAATCATTATTGTCAACTTCTTACATTTCAAATATAAAATTAAAGTTTCCCATACCACTTATCATTCTCTTTCTTGAGTTTTAAATAGCAGAGGCCAAACTTCCCATCCCTATTAGTGGCCAGAATTCTGTCAAAGTCAATGGAGATAAATTCATTTGCACCAGTAGTAACTTTGATCTTGACCGTACAAAGGAATGCTAATTATCACAACAAACTTTCCTTTCTGTTACACTTTGGGTAAACTATGGTGTCACTATGTAAAGATATCAGGATTTAAGGATAAAAATACCACTGTTAATGTTTAAATATACTTAAAGATTATTTTCAATAAAAAAATAAAATCTTGTCAGTTATACTGAAAGCAGTGTCTCTTAGCAGTCACAATTGCCTTTACTTTGGCTTTTTTTCTACTAGCGTCACTCCTGCACTATCTTTGCTACCAGTATGCTGGTATGACAAAGCAGAATCTAAAATTATTTAGAAGAATAAAAACAAATTGCAGGTCCTGCACCTAGGTCAGGGCAATCCCAAGCATGAATACAGTGGGCAATGGATTGAGAGCAGCCCTGAGGAGAAAAACCTGGGGGTGGTGGTTGACGAGAAGCTCAACATGAGCCAGCGATGCACACTTGCAGCCCAAAAAGCCAACCATACCCTGGGCTGCACCAAAAACAATGTGGCCAGCAGAAAAGCTGGGGAGGGGGCATAGTGATAGGACAAGGTGTGTTGGGTACTCTTCAGTTGGTACCCTCTACTGAAAGGGGGTAGATTTAGATTAGATATTTGGGAGAAATTCCTAAGAAATTAGGAAAAAATGTCCCATCCCTGGAAGTGCTCAAGGCCAGGCTGGTTGGAGCTTTGGGTAACCTGGTCTGGTGGGAGGGGGGTGGGAGCTGGGTCATCTTTACGGCCCCTTCCAACCCAAACCATGCTATGATTCTGTGATCATCACTTCCTACTCAGAGGATGGGAGGGGATCCCTGTTTCACAGAATGTGAATCGCATTTGTTTATTTTTACATTTTTTTCTTTTCTAAGAGGAATTATGGTGTTAATTAAAAATTAATTCTAACAATGATATTACAGGGCATACCTGGGCTTTGAAAACAGCAGTATTCCTTTTTACTCCACAGAAAGTCAGGGACTTTTGGTGCTATACTAAAAGATGTAAGTAGATTTAAAAAAAAAAAAAAAAAAAAAAAAAAAAAACCACCAAACCAACAATTAAGATATTATTCAATTTAAGGAAGTTTCCATTCATAGGAGAGTGGAAAAGGTTAAATTGATTCCATGTATTTCTATCCTAAGTACACATACACACAAAAGAGAGAACTCTGTCTTTTGTTCTATGAAGTTCAGTAAATTTAAGTTTTATTTGATTAGGACTGTCTCAGAATATTGTGATAGCTTTTTTTTTTTTTTTAGTCTGGCATGTTTCTTTAATCTGATGTGCAGCCATATATCAATTTTGAATGACTGGTAACAGGTTTCTATTAAAAAGAAAAATTGTTTGTCTAAAAAAAGCATGCTTATTTTACACAATACTTCATCTCAGGGTTGCTTCTGGAGTCCCTATACCTTTTGCCATTGGAGAATACATTTACTGTTGTTTCAGGTTGCCAGCCTTTCTGTTGAGTCCAGACAAAAAAATGACAGTAGTAGTACAGTGACAAAGTCCACAGTACAAATCTCTGTTAATCCATCAACATCCAACAGAACCTTGATGCACTTAATGTTGTGGGATGGAAGGCATCTTAAAACTGCAGTGCTCTTTATTTATTCTATTACTAACCACTAGGGTGTCTCTCGCATTACTTCTGTATTTGTTGATATCTTAAAATACTGCATTTCAATAAATTCCCCACTGAATGGAGTGGGTAAGCATGAAGGACAATATTTTACTTTTAAGACTTCTACAGAAACTTTTGTAACCTATACTGCTGATTTTCCTTATATGCACTTTGTGTGGTTCTATGCTGCTTTATCTCTTAAAACCCCCACTTCTTCAACTATTGCATGCATGGTGTTTGCACAAAAAACAGGGTGTTTGCAACTACTTATCACAAGTGCTATGTTTGCGCTCCTGGGGAAAACCTCCCGCAGTGGATTTTCATTTTTCTTTTTAGTAAGCAGTTAAAGGACAGATGGGAAATGCTGAAAATGCAAGGACGATTTTGTCTGAATTCACAAGACATCATCAAATTCTGCGTAGTAAAGCTGAGTGTGGTGGAGACCAATTCAGTTATTCTTCTGAAGAAGTGACCAGGAAACAAAATTCATAAATTAGACAAATCAAGGTTCAAAATTTGGTTTCCCGATTCTGCTCCAGTCTCTTCTCTCAGTTAGTGGTCTCTTCATGTCTGTTGCTTTCTGATCATGAATGAATATGTCTTATTCCTATACAACCAAACTGCCAGCTTTAATACTTTTAGCCTGTTTCAATATTTTTATCCAGTCTAATTTCACCATATTTAGTACATCTTTAATTGCTGTACACTTTTCCCTCTTTGATTTTTTTTTTTCTCTTGGAACCTATTGGTAATAACAAGCACAAGACACTTGTTAAACCTGACTAGAGCTTTTTAGATCTTAAGTACTTTAAGGCAGACTCTTTGTTCTTTGTCAGATCCATTTTGGTAAAATGTCATGCAGATTTAAACCTGCATGCAAATAATAGATTATCCTGTTGCCTTTTCCCATTAATATTGCATCAGGTTGGCAAAGCAGCAACATTTCTGGACAAGATGAATGTGTCACTATTTGAAACTTCCTTTATAAAATGAATATTCTTTTACTGTTAATAACCAGCAAGCATAAATTATATGGGATTAACTAAGCATAACCCAGAAAGGCTAGTCCAAATACTACATCAGTCTTACACTGCATTTGATTATATGATTCTGGGTCACACACTAGCAAGGCTGCATGCTGGAATATGAAATACAATCTACTTTAAATACTAATTGGAGCCACTGCATAAGAGATTGGCTTTTGGGAGATCTCCATTCTGTTTGCAATCTGTCTGTGACACACAATTGGCTCTCAAACCTTTTCTCCTGAATATACCCCAGCAGCAGATGAGATTTCCACTTCTCTCTTTTTCAGACAGGTAATGCCTTGCCAACGACTCTCCTGAAAGAGCTTAAATATAATTGTAAACCAAGAAAGAAAAAAAATAATATGCTTTACAATCTATTACTTTAAAGGTTTCCCAAGCTCCCAAATTATGTGCCAGTTGGTAAACTGAAAAACGGCTTAATAGTTGAACTATCTCCTGAGGAAAAAGGAGGAATATTTAATAACATAGGAAGAAGTTCAAGTAAATATTGCTTACTTTCCTTACAGAAAGCTATTAACAAATGACTGCTGACTTTGATGAACCAGCTGCAATAAAACAAGCAGTTAAAGAGATTTCTAATATTGAAGTCAGAATCTTTTCAACAAAATAGAAACTCTTCATTTAGAAGAGAAAAGGGGTCCTACAAAACTGAACATAGAAGTTCCCCTAAAAGCATCTACACATAATTGCACCTATACTTCTGTGGCAAGGAGACTGGACAAAAGGCATGAAAACTGACAGAGTCAATTTAGAAAACAATAGCAAACATAAAAAGCACAATACAAAGAAGCATTTAAACAGAAAACAAACAAACAAACAGTCCTATACTTCTGTTCCCTCTAACGCAATAGCCTTGTTTTCTATGCTAAAGAAATTTTAAATGGTGGTGAAGCAGATCAATTTGATAACTCTGGAGTGTAAGGTTCGTATTTATCAATGACATAAAAAGTTTGGCCAGTGCTTTCCTCTTCATATACCACTCTGCTGAAGTGCCTAAACCACAAAAGTCATTTTTAGGAAGTGGTAGAATGCCAGGAAGTGGCAAGTGTGTTTACTCAAACACCACACCCCCTAATGAGCACATCCCACAGACCTACTAAAAGTAAGAGGACCAGACAGGCCATAAAATAAAGTCTGCTTCTAACTGTTCACAAGATCAGGGCCATAGTAAATATTTAGTCCTCAGCCGCCTTTTAAACTGACGTTCATGACTTCTTTGGAACAGGATTGTCAGCTGACCGAACAAAGATCACTTAAAATCACCAGAGGAAAAGGCTTTTCCTTGAGCGGACCTGATACGAGGAAGCTGATGAAGAGCGTCCCTTGTTTCTTAGGAAAAAACATGTCCTGAGTCCTTCTTCTAACTATAAACACACTAATCTCAGGATTCATTTTGAAAGGGAAATATTCTTGTATCAGTCCTGAAAGAAAGGAGTTAAGTGAACAGTGCAATTACTTCCTTGAACTTGTGAAGATATCAGTAGGGCTGGGAAAGACCTGAGCTTTCATTAACAATTTCTTTGCCCAAGGCAAGACCGGTTTCCAGGCCAGTAAAACAGTTTCATATTAAAATCTGACTTTTGGTATTGCTATGAAACATGTAGCACTATTGTTACAGGTATTGCAGAAAATCTGCAAAATAAAATGCTTCAATTTTTTAAAGAAATCTTGGCATTTGCCTAAGTTTCTTGTAGCATTCTGTACCACCTCCAACAGTAAAACACAAGCCATAAAAGTATTTATTAAGATAACATGCTAGCTATGCTTTGCTGAGTTAACTTGATGAAAAGTATTAAACAAACCCAAAATGCTTGACCAGTTCCAGGGGGAAGATACATGCCATTACCCACACTGAGAGCCATATAGCTGTGCTCAGGATGAAGAACTAGTTCAAATTTTGCTTCTGCTGTTGAATAACTGTGAGGAACTAATTCCACATCATTGGGCCTTCATTTTTTTTCATTACGAATGTAGCCTGAACAAACCTATTTCAAGCAATTACAATCTCATGAAGCAATTACAGATCTCATGGCTTCTGTACAGGATGGTATCAATGTGCAGTAACCCAGAGAACGAATTTAAAATCCCCTGTTTTGCCCTTAGCAAACACACATTTGCACAATCTTTAGGTCCAGAGTAGGTGAGGTAGCTTACTGGCACGTGCCTGGTGGAAAAAACTGCTGCACTGTGGAGGTCTACAGGGGATTTTAGTCCAGAAACCACTCCCTAGCTTTGGTTACTGCTCATTAGCTTCCCTGAATAGTAAATAATCATGTGTAGGCATTAACAGTTTTACGTTAACTGCAAAATACACAAACGGTTGCAGTGCACAGAATATGGCATTCCCCTAAAGGCCCCCGGCACCTTAATGGCCAATCTGCCATGGTTTATTGGGTTGCAGCTACTCAGCACACCTGCAGCAGTGGTTGTGCGCATGTTCAACATCCTTTGAAGCCACAATCTGAAGTGTATTAGCTTCAGCCCCAGTACAGCCTCGCCTACCAAAAAACTTCACAAGTGCAACAGTCACAGAGGCGAGCAAAATCCACCGGTGACCTGCAGCATGCTCACTGCAGTAGCTGACTCTCCTGTGTGTGAGCATGAGCATGCTTTTCCTTTGATCTCTTGCAAAACAAACCACACAACCTCATTCAGTAGTTTCTACAAACCTGCAGCTTGTTTTATCTGAAGCATGTTTTTCAGATTCATACCCAAACTTTTTCAAAGATTTGCTGTGCCTAAATAAAAATCCAGTGTTTAAATGCCCTCACTATTAAATATCTGCTTGGCTGAATTTATCTTGTGTATGTTTTCCCTCTGTTGGATCTACTTCTGAATTGCTTTTTTGCAAAAAGTGCCTCCTATCTCCTAATACTATATCCCACATATACGTATAAAGTATAAACAAATTATCTTTCAACTTTAGAGAAACTAAACAGAATACATTTTAAATCCCTCATTGTATGACATTTTTTTCAAAACCTGAACTACCCTTGTAGCTTTTGTAGTGCCATTTTAGCTTCAGACCCCTCTCCAATCAGGAGGGAAAGTTTTCTAAGAAACTAAGTTTTCTAAGTTTTCTAATAAACTTGGAAAACATAGAAACCTAGTTAAGGACAACTGGAAACTCACTGTGTAATGAAAGGAGTTATTTCAAAGAACAAACCTCAGACTACAACATTTAACATACTTTGTACAATCCAGCTATTTCTGGAGTGCTAGTTGTTGTACCTAAATCTATCATAAAATCACAGAATCACCTGGGTTGGCAAAGACCAACCAAGGTGGATCCTAAAGAATCCCATCAAGCTGACCTACCAAGTCCCATCACTAAAACATGACCCTCAGGCAAGTATCTCACTGTCCTAATTTCGTGTTAGTGATGGCTTTAACATAACTCAAAACCATGGCTACATTTTTATTTGTTAAATACAAATGAAGCAGATGGAGTACACTGGTTCTAAGCAAGTCCCACGTAGTAAAAAAAAAAAAAAGTTTCAACAGTCTTTTATGTCTTATATTGCCCACATTTCACGACAGTTAAAAAAAGACAGGATAAAATAAGATAAAATAAAAACAAACAGCAGGTAGCAGTATCCAAGTCTTTGGGCGCCTAATATTGTATGGACATTTTACAGCCTACACGAAAATTTGGAGGTGTAACACCCACGGTTGACCAAAACAGAGCAAATTCTAAACTCTCAACCATCAATTTGTAATTCACCTTCAGCTTCCTAAATAACTTCCTACATGGTACCTGCTGTGCAGGTCTCACAATATTATATGCAACATAATATTCAAAAGGTAAAATTTTACCAAATTGCTTTACCATATTGCTTGCTGAAAGGCTTTCTACTCATTTCTGGAAAACCTGAGCGTATTCACCTTCCATGGGGGTTCTGAAAATTGAAATCTTGCACATAATATCCCAAGTAGTATAAAGTATATAGGCAACTCCCAATTATGCAATAAAAAGATACAGTCTCTTTTATCTGTCATAGGATCTAGGACTACTAAGAAGTTTATAGAGGCTGCTTGGAAAATGACTCAAAATAAAGCAAAGCCCCCAAATACTACTTCTAAAAAAACACATTCTAGCTAGGATTACCTATTGGAAAACACCAGTAAAATTATTATTAGCTTGATATAAGCACCACAACTAAACTCTTTCAGGGTGCACATCCATGAGATTTCCAAACAGGTGGCGGAGAAAGAAGGAGATAAATAACTTTCTACAGTACCTTGGCTCATCATCAAATGGCACTCCACACTGCATCTGAAAATAGCTTCAGCTTGTGCTCAAGAGCAAGTCTAATCTTCTTTGCTAATGCTAGGAGCCCACCATGCTCAGGGCTACATTGGAGAGTGAAACAGGTTGTGTTCTGTGCTCAGGCCCAAAGATTCGCCTGTGTCAGCAGTGGGTCACGCTGGACTTTTCCATGGGGCTATTCAAACCCTCACAACTATCGCCCTGCGAGCTGAGGTCATGCAGGCCTGACCTACCTTTGCTGACAAGCGGAAAACACGCTCCCATCACTCTGATTCTATCACTGCTCCTATGCAAGAGTGTAGGAAAACAGAGCAGATCTTGAGATGCAGGTGGGACAGCAAGCTTTGCTTTTTAACACATCTTCCTTCCTTCTCTAAGAAGCTGATTCACCATCACTACAATATTTACACAGTGAACGCTCCTAAGAAAATAATGCAAAACAACACACACAGTTTACAAAACCTCTTTTGTATTCTAATTCACTGAACTATTTCCCACGTTTACTCTTACACAGTTTTTGTTTATTTTAAATTTGGATCGTCGTTGGTTGCTTAACAAGGTTAAAAATGAAAATATACAACAGCTTTCCTCCAAATTTTAACTGCTGACAAGCAGAGTTTATTGTAAGGAAGGAAATAAATTACTACAATAAAAAGGAATTAGGCTACTTAGCTCACTGTTGTGATTGCTACAGATATAGTTCAAGAATAACCCCACATTTGCTGTGCTGCACATGAGAAAGTCTCCAAGGAGACTGGAAGCAAATACTGACTATGAATTAATGACTTCTTATACTTTAGGATAGATGCTATTTCAAGACACTTAGGTATTTCCTATATGGCACGTTTATTAAGTGTCCAAGGGAAAGCATTGTCCACAATTGTAACTCGTTGTTAGATGTTCCTGCCGTGTACTCTAGAAGTTGAATTCTAGATCTAACAAAAAGTGCAGTAACAAAAAATAAAAAACAACCTCCAGCTTAAGGGAGAGCAATGAAAAAGGAACACCTCTGTTGCACTATGTTAGAATCTCTTATTGTCTATGTAGGAATTAATATTAGCAGGCTAGAGATGCCAAAAGCTATTACTTCTGAAATTATATGTTCAGTGCTTTGGGGGACATACTCTGGTATTTAGCCTGTGAAAGCAGAACCCACAAACATCAAACAAATTAAAATGACAGCCTTTACAGGATGCTGAAAGGAAAGATCATCACCCGTTTACAGGAAAAACTAAGGCACATGGTGATTTGCTTGGAGACATAGAGGAAACCTGAGGCTGAACCAAGTGTTCAGTTCAGATCTCTTCATTCCAGCCCAGAGCATAAATTCAAATAATGATTCATTGGCTCTTATTTCTTTTAAGGTAACTTGCTATTTTTATTACACCTAATTTAAGGATAGAAGAGGCACTTAGCAATATTTGGGTTTGAAAGGTCTGTAATATTCTGTGGCTGGAAAACCTGTAACAGAACTTAATTTTTTACCTTAAAACTGTGAAAGTTATGGTAAAAAAAGACGAGGTATCATTCAAAGCATCATTTGGATTTGAACACATTAATTTCAACACAGAAACAGCTGATCTGGAGGCCAATACAGTTGCTTCACAACCATACAATGATACCAGCAGCAGTTTTTCAGTAAATAAAGTAATTAATGAATTAGATCAAGCACAGTGTTCCCCAGTGTCTCCCCAGTTCTGGCCCCCCAAAAACCAAAATGGGCAATTCCGGAAAACATGCGGATGTGAGAAGGAATAAAGAAATACACAATGTGTAACTATTCTTCACCAAGTGCTACCTGCAAAACATCTTATAAACCAAACAAAAAGAAACTGTTGGTAACCAAAAGTGAATGGAAAATATCTCCTGAAAAGCTAGAAGAGCAATAAAAGAGCAAGGCCAAAACAAAGACAATTTTCTATTCTCATTGCAGCTCCAAGGCTGTGGCTGAATCTCAAAAATGAGTATTCTTCAAAAGATAGGATTATTTATTTTGAGAAATGTGACTATGCTAATATATGGGGCGTGAAGTTAAAACAGCTTTAGTAACATCCATGGTTCCTCACTTTGATGCCATGTAGCCCAAATAAACACCATACAGATGAAATGAAAAACACCCCTATCTATCTGTGAACCTTGGATATTTAATTGGTGGATATCATAACTCTTGAACTACAGAAGTAAGATATGCACTGATGTTTCTTGCAAACTTTCAAATTAATTAAAATAAAGAGTCTCAAACTTTACAGTAGCCTGACTTGGTAGAAATAAATGACATACAAACATTTTGTTGTTTTACACTGTTAAACAGCTGAAGTACTCTTGGTGAGTCTATGTCAATATACCCTACAAGACTCTCAATCTCCTTACGGATATTTTGTTAAAATACATTTGAGGTATTTAGCCTTCCAATACCTAAAAGGAGCTACAGGAAAACTGGGGAGGGACTCTTTGGCAGGGAATGTAGTGATAGGACAAAGAGTGATGGCTTTAAGCTAAAAGAGGGTAGGTTTAGATTAGATGTTAGGAAGAAATTCTTCACTCAGAGGGTGGTGAGGCACTGGCACAGGCTGCCCAGAGAAGCTGTGGATGCCCCATCCCTGGAGGTGCTCAAGGCCAGGTTGGATGGGGCTTTGGGTAACCTGATCTGGTGGGAGGTGTCCCTGCCATGGCAGGGAAGTTGGAATTGGATGGTCTTTAAGGTCGCTTCCAACCCTAAACCGTTCTATGATTCAAAGTTTTTTGCATTAATGATACTACAGTATCATAGAGTTTCAATGGTAACTCAGTATTTGTAATTTTTACATATATATTCAAATGATGTCTTCTGTTTCCAGACAGCAGAGCTGCAGTGGATAAAAGTAACTAGCGGACAAAGGTTTCTATGTAATTAAATTAGTATAAACCTGGTATCTAGATATTACTAACAACTACCCTCTTCTGCATGATGCTTCTTCACTGAAGCCAACTGTCGTGATTATTAACAGAGCTAGTGCTAGTCTATTAAATATTGGGCATTTTCAGATGTAACTTTAAAAAATATAATAATATATTAGGAGTACAAGAAATCCTAGCTCCATATAATACAATGGAACACAAATTCTACTCTATTTCTTGAAAAAAATTGTTACCTGGATGCTAATCTAGGTTTTACTACTCTGTTTCTCAATCTCCCTAACAGAGTTCCCTAATAAAAGACTCCAAATGAAGATATTAAATCATCCCTTGGAGAAGTAGAGACTATTTTTAAAGTCTCAAAAAACATAACATGAATACATGCAAGAAAGAAGAAAAAAAAAATATGGGAAAAGTTCTATTAGTTTTTAATTATAACAAAGAATTTAAAAATGTGTTTCAAATCCTCAGCTCAATATTTGTTTATCAATGTCTTTTAACATTTTGTTTGGCTCAGGCTTGCCAGAGTGCACCCTTATATCTCTGCTTTCTGAAACACAACTTTTTTGTTCAACTGCAAGTCTGTAATTTTTGTCTACGTTGTGTTTTGTAGTAAACAAAAGTGAAACCCGTCTGCCATCTAGTGGCTAAAAAGACTCAACACTCCTAAAACAAACCCAAACACTTTCTTCACCCAAATTATCTAAGTAATAGCATTTTTTCCCAGAAAAGGAAATATGTAGTAGAGAATTCCCCTAAATTGTGGCACACACAAGCCACTCTGTGCCTTGTTCTGAGCTTTGTTACCTCCTTGGTAAACCAGGGTCACAGACTTCGTGGAGATAAATGTGCCGTATCTAAGATTTTCACCTATTTACTGCTCTTGCTACATAAATCTCCAGTCACAGCCAAAAGAAGGCAAATTGAAGCTGTGAAGCTACTGGAATAAGTTGGTTTTTCTGCATGGCTTTGAATATAATTTCTCACTGTTCTGTTCTCTTCCACATTAGAATTAACATGCGGATCTACCAAGTTAGTTGTTTTCCTACTGAGATTACGTATATTAAGCACTAATAATTGAAACAGAATGCTGAATTTCCTTGAAAGTACTGTACAGCTGGTAAAAATTTGGTTGCTAAAACAAAACAACAGACCATATAATTGCAGTCAATCTAAAGCTTTCTAGACACCTTTTTTTTTCCAGGTATTAACTTTATGTTGCCAAAGTGGAGTCTTGGCAATCAAGAACTACTTTGGTTCTACCTAACAGTACATATAACTAGTATCTGGTACTGACCAGTAATGAGAGTTAAGAGAATAATGGAATATTCTCAGAGAAAACTCATTTAGGGACATCTTGTACCAAAGATTTTAACATCAATATTCCCACCAGCCTTTTCTTCCATATATTCATCTATTTTCTTCTGAACTCAAGTAAAATATTGAAATCTGCATACCCTGTGACATTTTACAACTTCATTGTACAACTGCACTATGAGCTATGTTGCAAATACATCTGATTCTTTTAAACTGACTGTATAAACTTTTCATTGGATGCCCCCTAGTTGTTTTGTGAGGCACCATGACCAGTCACTCTCTATTCACTTTCTCCTACATCACAGTCACTATTTTAGATCATACCCCATCTTTCTTTATGCGCTCACATCCTTTTCCTATCTTCCTATCTTCCTCCAGGCCAAAGAGTTGTAGTTTCTATAAGACAAAGACTTTATCAGTGTACTTGGATTTTTAAGACCTTCTTGGTAGAAGAGCAGCTCATCACTCTTTAAACTATCATCAGCTTCTTCAAGGAGCTTTGACAGATTTCTTGGGCTTTATTTTTTTTTCTATAAAATCTACGTTGAATCTTCTCAAGTACCTCTTATTTTTTTTTTTCTGTATTTATTTTATCTGAATGATTTTTTATTTCTAAAGAAAAACGTTTCAAATTGTATCTTCAAGGAGTTGCCAAAAGACGAATGCCTCAAACTGATGAATAGCCAAATTACTTGAAAAATTTCTTATAAAAAAAGAAAAGTGATAGAAATGCTGATTCTTGCCTTTCCTTCAGGAATGATTAACTTTGAGTTGCGTAATTTAATAACAATATTAGCATATCACCTCTTATAAAGAAGACCAATCGTATATTAAAAGACACATTTAATAAATTTTAAAAGAAACCTTTGAAAAGTATTTTGCAAGATTTAGAAATAAATGTTACATTGTCTATTTTGTATTATGTGAGTTTGTGAAAATTAATAATATGCATACACATCATATAACACACTTAAGGAATGAGAAAATGAGAGACAGCAAAAGTAGAGTGATTTGCTTAACAGCACAGCAAAAGTCTTCTAAGACTAAGGCAGCTTCAGTTCTCTCACAGATTTGCTATACCCGTTAGCCTCTCATAATAAGCTGCAAAAATAAAATTAACTGGTACATATACTTTCTCTGAATTATACTCTTCACTTGAATGTGCATGTCCAATAAAAAAAATAAATCAAAACCTCTCTGTAAATGCAACAGTTTCAGTAATAAACACCTGTAATAAAATACAAGAAGTTCACAATGTGAAGTAGTCTTTTTCTGACACTTAACAGTATTTGTAAATTTTACATGTTCATTTTTTGTCTTTTTCATTTTCAATCACATCTATCTAGTGTTTTCAGGAGTACAGACAGCAGTACATAGTTCTTGCAGCCTGTACATTTAATGAAAGTGAGATTATGCTTCAGTGAGACTACTAGGCTTTAAAATGAAATGCTTTTAATTTCCTCTGTAATGGGTTACATCTCTAGACTCAGTGAGGCTTCTTTGTGCTACAGCCTAGATGGCACATCCAGGCTTCAAACTAACTTAAATAGTCAGCAGGGGATTCCAGTGATGTAGGAGATTAGCTGAGCTGAATGCAGTAAAATAGATAATTAATGGCATATTTAATTCCCAGCTCTACGAAAGGGCAATGTTTAAGATGAGGGGCTACAATTGATGCTAAACGAACTTAGTGGTCTCTTGACTACCAAATAAGCTGATGAGAGATACTATAGGTCTGTGTAAATCAGAGCAGCTTGAGGGCTGTTCAGCTTTAGGGTACTGATTAGATACACTAAACCTTACACAAGATACAGCTTCTCTCTATCAGACCCTCTTTGACACTGTGGGAACAGCAAACTGAATACTAGAATCCCATTAGAAGAGTAGTATCATAGCTGATAGAAAAATAATAGAAATAAAAGTAGCAACTTACCTTGAAAAAATTGACAGTCTACTACTTCTGTCTGGCTTTGCGTCAACTACATCCTCTTGACCTTCCTCACTTCTCTCTTCAGTAGAACTATCAACGTGGTGAGCTCCTGACATCTACAAATAGAAGTACAAGAACGTAAGTGTCCCTCAATGAACACTATTATTTCAGAAATTCTTATACAAACCGAAACATTAAACCAGATACATGTGGGATTGCTGGTCTCATATGATACTTAATCAAGGAAGAGTGGCTATAGATTTTTGACACCGCATTCACGTGACCCTGCACATGCTCAGCCACCTCTGTACTTACTGTCTTGTGGTTGTTACCAGCAAGTGAGTTGTCTAACAGCACTCAGAACTGCAGATAAGGACAGAAATAGAAATCATTCTATGATCTAAGATCATTCTATGATCTAAGATCTTACGACTAATTCCCTGAAAATGTTCATGATTTGGGAAGAGGTGTGTTTAGAACAAAGCAAAGACAATTAACTAAAACTGCAGTCCCACCTGGTACAAAAACACCCAGAAATCTCCTGTGTTTTCATTTACATAAGCAAATGAGCATAAGAGAAAACTCAGTGTTATCTTCCATGGATGGAATCTTAATTTTTAATTTCTCTGTATCAACCGTTAATACCAATTTTATATTCTTTTAATGATTAATTAATACATGTGTACAGTCGTTAGGAAAAAACATGAGTGTTTCTTGGAAATTAAAAGACTTTTCATGACATAAACAAGCCTCTTATGCAAATTGCTGTATTTCAGCCAATTTTTTGGTACTCTGCTGTAAGCTTGGAACATCTTCAGCCATCTCAAAAGGGACAGTAGGTACCATAAGGCTGAGTTGGTCTAGTGGCTTTTCTTTTTTTTTTTTTAAATGAAAAAAAAAAAGGTCTTTCTTCTGTGTACTGAGCTGACCACTCACTAAGTTTACTTAGATTGTTAAACTAGCAGAAAACTGTAAGGAGTCATTTTCTTATAGTGCTGCACCCTGCATCAGTGCAGCGTGGGATGAGAAGAGCAGCGGAGAAGCAAAAGCAGGACCCCACACCTTTGCTACCAGTGGGATTTGCTGAGCCGTTCGTCCAGCTCTGGCCTCAGATTTTCAGGAGGAAAATCCAGCAGCTTTTCCTGCCCCATCCCCATGTGTAGGCAGATTAAAGTTGCTTTTGCAACGCGTTTACTCAGAAGCATACAGCTCTGTATCAAGCTCGGGCAGCCCGCAGCAGGACCAGGCTGGCTGCGTGACCCCCCAACACCATCCAGCAGGCTTTTAAGCTCCCCGAGAGCAACAGCAGCCCCCATTCGACAAATAAACTATTTGTTAGCCACGCTTATAACAGGCAAGAAAGGAAAAAGCGAGCAGTCGGAGGAGGCCGAGAAGAAGCCGCCCCAGGGCAGCTGCCCCACAAAGGTGGGGCAAGCACCAGCGGCCATGCCCGGAATCGCCAGCTCGCCTCCAGGAAATGGCCGTGCGGCCACCCGGGGGGACGGCCCCTCCACAGGGGGAAAGGCCGGCGAGAAGGAAAGGACCGGCAGGGAGGGGACCGGGGGGGCCGGGGGAGGAGAAGCGGAGCCGGGGGAGGAGAAGCGGGGCCAGGGGGGAGCGGGCAGCGGGACGGCGGCGGGGCTGGGGAAAGGGGGGGGGGGGCGCGGAGCGTCAGCCTTGGGAGGAGCGGGGAGGGCGGCCGGGGGGCAGCGAAGCAGATCCGGGGCTTGCCTTGGCGCTGGGCTCCGGCGAGGCAGAAGTCAAAACGAAAACGAAAGCGCCAGGCAGCGGGGAGGGACGGCCCCGGCCCGGCCCAGCTCCGCCCGGTGTCCCAGGGGTGCCCCCGGCACGTCCCCCCCCGCCCCGGCTGCCCCGTAGCCACAGGCTGGTCGCAGCCAAGAGAAAATTAGGAAATTGCCGGGTTTAATAGCGGCGCTCCCTCACACCCCCCTCAAAAGGAGAGCCTTAAGTTTCATGGTGATACGAGGTTGTCTAGATCTAAGGAAATTTTTTTCCCGTTTATAAACTTCTGTGGCATTTCCGTATCTTTCCAATTATTCACAGTGTTGCATCTCTGCTAATTACGATGTCCCACTGTGTAGCCTCTGCATCAGGCCCAGCAGTCCAGTGCACGGGCTGGAGATTGGCACAGTCTTACTAATTACTCCTGGATGCAGGCTCCAATCCTGCAAAATCATACACCTACCCAGCGGTGTGTGGTGTTTAACATTCACTACCTGAAGAGATTTACATCAAAGCGACATCTTTCACTGTAACTGCTTCATAATTGGCACAAAACACAGGCGCCGTAACAAACAGCCTTTTGCTTCCCGACAGGTCACCGCTTCGATGTGAGCGAGCAGCCTCTGAACTGCGCCGTGGCTCTTGCCGTGCCTCCGCGTGCTGCTGCCGGGCCTGGCCTCAGCTTTGTGGGATGACGCCTGTAGCTCCTGGTTGGACGTGTAGCCAAAGTTTGCACCTGAGAATCAGACTCTGACATAATCCCATGGCTCCCTGCTTGCCATCTGTTAGCTGCTGCTTTTCAAGAAGCCAACGCCATTTCTAAATCTGTGGTAGAGCATTACGGGCAACAGAGAAACTGGGAATGTGTAGGTCTTTGAGTAAACGTGTGCAGAGGAGAGGTGGTGGTGGACTATGCCATAACCAGCTATGAGTGACACTGGCTCCTGAGCTTCAGAACATCCACATATGCTTTCCTGGCAATGTGTGGAAGTTATCCAGGAAATCCAGAAGCTGTATGCTGACTGTCTTTCTATGTCTTGACAGCTAAGTTTGTCCATTGCCACCCAGCCCTCACAGCCAAATCAGTAGATCTAGAAATGTCTCTGTTCCCAAAGTCATTGTAATGCTATTGCAAAAGTAGTATGGTATTTGATAACACTTCTCAGTTTTGAAGAGATCACTAATAGATTTCTATGTGGGAAATTTACGACTGAAACTGTTGATGAAACCTCTTTGTCATTTTCATGTTAGTTGCTGACATTCACAAAGTGAAGGGTTGATTCCTCAGTGTGCTGCGATGCCTTTCTTAACTACCTGTTGGATTAACTGATTTTAATGCAGAGTAAAGTGCTAGATTTTTCAGAAAATCTTACTGGTTTCCAGTGCTGAGTAAGGGAGAAATTAGAAAATACAGAAGTAGAAGGAAATACCTTGCTTCAGGGCATAGAGTGATTGCTACCTGGGGAAGGGTCAGGAAGGAAAATTTTTCTCACATATAATATTGCACAGCTGGCCACGTGTGTTATTGGGCAGAGGGAAGAGCCAGCAATGGGATGCATCAGCATTCCTTTTCTTATCCTCAGAGACTCACTGCAGTCTCTAAAAACATTAATAATGAAGCCTTTGAGTGGATATTTGCATTGTAGAAAAGAAGTGTTTAACTACCATGTAAGCAGTTGTAGGATGACAATGGAGCATACCTTTGGGAAATAGAAAGGTAGATGGCGGGTACATACTAGAAGACTTGAGGCAACTAAGTAGTACCTGTCAGGAATAATAACTTTGTGCTGTGTTCTGCATGACAGCTGTGAAAACAAGGGTGAGTCATTGCTGTGACCTGGGAGGCAGAGGTGGGGATACTTCTAGGATGGAGAGCTTGAATGACTCTCAAGATATTCCCTCCTAAATTATGGTTGTTAGGATTTTATATATTTTGCAAGAAAAGGTGGATGGTTTGATACACTGTTGGGAATATTGGAGGTGTATGATATGATACACCCCCAATGATGTATGATACACAAAAGCTTTATGAAACTCAGTAGAGTAATGCATTTCAGTCAGCTTGGCATATGTGTTTGGGTGGGATTTATCTGGAATTAGGCAGGGGTGATCTGTTGCACTTACCATGTTTTACTGGTTTTAAATGTGTGGCATTTTTAGGTTATGATACATGATAAATGGGAACATTTGGACAATGGAGGTGTTTGCAAAATCCCCTCACTCTCAAGTTTTCCAGACACTGTCAACAAAGGGAACGTGTAAGCACAAGTTGTGAAATGTAAACAGTTGCTGGTTGGTTTCCAAAACAGCAAAAATGTAAGAAGCTACTGTACAGATTTGGAAGGCTGCCCCATAGTAGTTTTTCTTCAAGTCTTGGGAGGTCCTGGCGCTGATAAATATTTGCCAACTTTCTTATGATGTTTTTGCAAGCTGGGTTTGCTACTATGCTAAATTTGATTAGCATGAACAGACTGTATGAGCCCACGTACCTAATTAGCTGCATGGTTCAGAGAAGGTTACGATGAGGTTGGGCTGGTGTTTGAACTTCTTCAGGCAGCTTTTTAACGGGATAACACCACCCCCAGTTTGTGTGGTGAAACACATCCTTTTTTTTAAAAAAAATAAATAAATAAAATATATGTTTATGGTTGCCATGAATTCATGAATTGTGGTGCCTGGCTTCCTGCTATTCATGTGGCTGGAAGGGCACAGCTGCTGTTCAGGAATGACAGAGAAGGCGGCCCTGACTTGAATGTCTGTTAAGAGGTTACTTTGTGTAACTGGAGTGTGCTTTTAGATTCAGATTCATGATTCAGACATGCTCTAAGTTTTCTATGCAGTTAATTCAATGAGTGTAAGGTGGTTGGAGGGGTAACAATGTTTCTTCCTACTAATTTGCACTTTCAAGGTACTGTCTCCTTGTACTTTATACATAACTGCAGTACTTTTAAACTGCATTGATTAAGGTTCTACTGTTAAGTAAAGCCTTTTAAGATTTTCATTGATATCAAAAAGCCTTTATGGGGCCTTACTAAAGGAGGAAAAAAGCCACAATGAGCTTTTAACTGAAGAGAAAATGTCTTGCTAAGATTTGTCAAGATAACAAACTTGCACTGGTTTTGTGATTTAATTCCTTGCATGATCAAAATGGAATGTATGCTTTGTAATGACACCAGACAATGCTTGTTTTTTCAATAAACTCTTTTATTCTGTTAGCAACTCTGATTTTATTCCAGAGTGGTGAAGAACAGACCATGCAACAAGACAGTTTTGAGGTGCTCAGAAATGGGAAAAACCTTCAATAGACTCCAGCAGAACCGGTGCACAATGGATGTGAGGGAAATAGCAAGGCTCGGAAAGAAAGTAACTGTATGGGACGTTGTTGCTTACCGTGCTTGTTTTTTTGGAACATGCTGTAACCTCGGAGAAGCAGGAGAACTTGGAAAATCTTTGCTGACTTTCAGCCAAGATGGTAATCTGTGTTTCTGTGAAAAGAAACAAACATGCTCTGTGTATCTTGAATAGGTTCTCTCTGTGCAATAAAGAACTTTTAGTTGTCTGACAAGGCTCTTGGGAGGAACACATGGTGCACCGCGCATCCTGGAGTCCTGTCCAGATCTTCAGCCTTCAAGGGGCTCCTGGATCAATGATTTGTTTCATGGTTATCAAGTCTGCCTGTTGAGGGATCTATTATTTTCAGTACCTCCCAGTACTTGTTTCAGGAGTGCCTTAAGCAATGTATTTTCCATGCTGGGACAAAAGCCTTTTTTCTTGCCACAGTGTTAGAAGAGGGGTGTAACATGGATGCAGAAAGGATCAAGACAACTTGGACTACTTAGAAAATAAATGATATGTTGACACTTGCAGTAGATGAACACAAAGAGGCTGCAGCTGGTAGTATGCCCAACGCTAAGTAAGGAGAGGACAGCCTGGCAACCCTGACCATGGGTCACTTGTATAAACATAATGGCTGTTTGGGACAACATGAAAAGCTATGTGAGAAGGGAACTGGAAGAACACCAAATTATTTTGGTTCACAGGTGTAAGCATGATAAATATCATTGTGATGTAACTTAGTCAACATAAACTTGCTCCAGATCCCGAAAGGAACAGCATGAGGTAACTCTACAGTAATTTTAATACAAGAATTTGTGTTCTGTTACTGTATTTTTTAAAGAAAGTACAACTGTTTGTATATTCCTATTAATCACCTATTTTAAATTGCTGTAAACATTTGCAGGATTTTGTGCTGAACCCAATGCTCTTCAGATTAGAGACGCTATTTTCAGCACACCAGTTGCTGATGGTGCGTTGTGCCAGTACATTGTCAGCATTCAGTAAAAGGAGTTAGAAGGGAAGCAGAACTGAGTCTCTCCATCTCTTGAATAGGAGGCTCTCTAAACACACTGAGAAGCTTTGGGTAGAAGTGATTGTGATAATTGTTTGTGGTCTATGCAGAAGGAAGGTCCTTAGCAATATGCTGCGGATACGGGAAGTGGTGTGGATGCATGGACAACTGAGTAAACTTTTATTTAGGTAGGGAGCACTCTTAGCTATGTCCCAGGTTTGTTGAGCCCTGTAGCTGGAGGTGTTATGATTAGGTGAGATGTAAATCTCAAATCCTGACCATTTGTAGTGAGTAAAATTCAATAACTTCTTTTGTTTGGAGCAGACTTGACAACTGTAATAACTTGGTTGAGCCCTAACATCAAGAAGAATGATTCTCGAATAGTGTTATTTGGCTAAGGAACTTTCATATTCTGATCCATGCCAGCCTACTCCTTGCAAACACTCTTGAATAGCTGCTTTGTTCATTCTTTAAAACAAAAAAGAAGTTAATTTCTGATGACTTTTCCATGGGGAATAGATGTTTGGATTTTCACCCCCCAAATTTAGAGCTCTTTGAGATGCCCGTGTCACTGCGTGTCCTACGGCTGGACACGGAGTGGTAGGTTGATGAGATGGAGAATTGAGGAATGGGTGCATCTCTGCTGGGTGTAGCAAAGGGCCAGGATGCTCCAAACCCATCCCTGGCCTGCTCCTATGGTGGTACCTCCTCATCCAATGCTGTTCCTAAACACAGAGCAGTCCTACGTGGAGCCATTTGCTGTGTATCAGGTGAGGAACAACAGATGCGTTGCTGCTGTGTATGCTTTGATCTTCATCCTGGGCTACTGAGAGCTGGCTTTACAGCAAAACTGAAATACTAAATGACCAGATTCTGATGTTCACATGGACGTGATTTGTTTCTGTGAGTTCATTCTTCTATTTCGAGAAGGATATTGCTACCCTCCCTTACGCGCTGACACAGTTGCCAAAATAACCCTCTTACTAACTGGCAGCTTTAAAAGCCAGCCTGCAGCTGACTTTGAAACAGAAGGTCAGGAAACGGAGCAACAGACTTCAATTCAGAGCTTTAATGGGAGCCATTGACCACAGCAAAAGGCCCTGACTGGAGCGTCTAGAGTGTGCTTTGCACAGGCCAAAAAGTCACTTTCACACTCTTTGAACCCTTTATATAAACCTATATATTTTTCACTCTGTGGATTTCAAGATGAATGTGCAGCTGTGTGCTAGATGTGGCTATGGGGTTTACCCTGCTGAGAAGATTAACTGTATAGATCAGGTCAGTTCTCTTTCTTTATTATTTTGGACTATAATAAATGTATAGATTTGCACTTTTAACACAGTGCAAATCTCTTGGTTCCAGAAGTTCTTTGCTCAGAACTGGGATCAGAACTGAAATGAGTTAATAATAGGCACGCATTTGAAGAATTCTTCAGATTTGTGAAATGGATGGAAGGGGTCAATGCTGAATTTTAAAACTCGATAATAATGCAATACAAATAATGCGTGCTTGGTTTCTCTTTTGTGGTGTTTCCAGACATGGCATAAAGCCTGTTTTCACTGTGAAGTGTGCAAGATGATGTTAACAGTAAACAACTTTGTTAGCCATGAGAAAAAGCCTTACTGTCAAGTGTAAGTCTGTTTCCTTTTTTCTTTTTCTTTTTAAATACTGTTTAAAACATCAAGTAATCCTAATAGAACAAAAGATCACAATTTGGACTCAGTCTGGTCCTGTGTGATGACATTATGTATTGTTAGTGCCTGAGTGCATAGCTTTGCACATACGTGAATCAACAATGATGGGAAACTCTTACTACCATAGATAAAGCTTCCTCGTTTGTCTGGTATGTTAAAAGTTACCAAATTAACTTCCATTTCAGTATTTTGGGAAGACAATAAACCCAACCATAAAATTCAGTGCTTTCAAAATCAGCAGTTAAGAGTTAACAAGATTGAGTTAATCATCAGGAAAATACATAAAATGCAGATTTTGGAGTTGGTTTCTTCTAGGAAGTTTTTATTCTATAATGATCAGTTCCTGTCAAATTTGTCAGCAGTAAAAGGAGAGATGACAGTTGTTTTTTATTCTATTATTCTCTTTTGTTATTAGAAACACAGCATTGATATGATGATCATTAAAATTAATTTTGCTCTAGGCACCCTACTCCATGCAATTATAACGGGAATGTAATCTGAGACCTGCGTCTGGGTGGGGGGGAAAGTTACGTAGAAAGAGGTGGAGGCTGATCTTGTGTTTTTGAGGGCTCAAAGAGAACCTTTCTTGTGGGCTGTCTGGCACATTCCTAATATCCTTTTATGCTTCCTTTTTTAGGCATAATCCCAAAAACAATGCATTCACAAGCGTATTTGAGACACCAATAAACACAAATGCAAAAAAACTATCGGAAGTAGTAAGCGAGGTAAGAAGTTTGACGGCCAAATATGTTTGTCTCTGATCTAAATTTTTATACAATATTGGGGTCTTGTTTTAAAAATATAAATACCTTTTCTTTATTTACACTTGTGCATACTTTTAGAGCAGTAAAATCTCAGCCCAGGTTTGAGTCATAGTTTTTAAAATTGTTTCCTAAGACACCAAACAGGAAGGTTAGATCTGAAATTGTTCACACTTTCAAAAAGAGAAATGGCTAGCAGTTTTTTATCTGGCAATCGACATGGAAGAATTGTTCTATACTGCCCAGATCAGGAGATACTGCCCAGAGCTATGCAAAATTAGTAACTAAATCAGGCGGGGTTACATAGCCTTTTGAAAGAGGAATGACCTCCTTGCTTTATGATCTCATCTGAAACTGATACTAAATGCTATGAAACAAACAAAATTATATTTTTATTAGATCTAGTAAGACCTAGGCAAAAGTTCACATAAACGCTTTGTCAAGCGTTTCTGAAAAACCGGAGCCGGTATTTCCCTTCTGTGGGAAAGCACAAAGTCCAGGGAACTTCGCATGGTGCTGCTGAAAATGTTTTGCTGGGACGTTAGGGATGGGGCAGCTTCCTATGGCCATTGAACTGCATCCGCACTCCAAAAGGCTGCTGTGCACGGGTAAACCTCTAGGGGTGCTCAAAGTCTTCTTTCTTGCCGAATGCCATTCTGTTCTGCCTTGCATTGTTTTCCTCCAGATACATTTGTTTCAAACTTGCATGTCTGTGAACTTTCAGACAATGAGAAACACAAAACCAGCCCATAGCTGACTGCGAGCTCACTTCTATGTGTAGCGCTGCTTTCTTGAGTGTCCTGTCTTTCTGTGCTCTAAAATAGCACCGTTCATTGCATAGCTATATTTAGTAAACAAACGAGTGTGTTTAAACATGAGTAGACATTATTAAAATTTTAAAAAGTGAATTGTATTACTTAGACTGTAGCATACTGCATCAGTCTTTTTTTCTTTTTTTCTTCTATATTAGCTGTACAAAGTTGATGTACATTTAATAACCCTTATCAGGTACGGAATATTTATAATTCTCGTATGTTACTACTATGCATCAGGTCTTGCAATATCAGAGGCAGTAACTATTTCAGCAGTGACCATCACACTTACTTTAAGCTATGTCTGACAGAAGTGGTCAGGAATGAGTTTGGGATTACTGCAGGTTCTATTTCTGGGTTTAGGCTGTGATATGACACCGATACTTCCAGTGCATATGAATATACACGCCAGACAAATTATAGCTCAAAGATCACTTTCCCTTGTGTTTTTTTTTCTTTTTTTCTTTTTTCTTTTTCTTTTTTTTTTTTTTTTTTTTTTTTCTTCACCTCAAGCACCTTCTGTCCTTTTCAATCACATAATGAGGTTCTGCTCCAGAGAGAAAATGAGAAAATTGCTAAGGGTACTAAAGAAGCTGATTCTGCAGTACTTACTTAAAGGGAGTACTTCTATAGAAATTTTGGGTGTAGGAAAACTCTTTCATTGGTAGATGTATAAAGTGGTGCTAACTTGTTCCAATTGCTACTGTAATTTGTTCTTTTTTTTTAGTTAATAATATTTCCTGAGCAGAAAACGTTTCTTCAAGCCTAACGTAATGTTCTCACATAAGTTTTATGTTGAGACACCAAGTAGAATGCAGAAATAAAATTCAGCTCCCTCATCTACACAGAATTTCTGTGTGGACAAATCATTCATCTCTGTGTACCTCTGTACTTAAATTATACAATGAGGGTAACGGTAATCGTGCTCGGTGACTTTTTGACCAGTTTAGATTTTGCACTCTTCAGTACAGTGACTGTTTTTTTGTTTGTTTGTTTTTGCATCTGTAGAATATGTTATAGAGTAGAGGTATGATTTCGGTTTAATTTCTGGTATGCTGTCATGCTAAAGGCAGCAGGAGAAAACAATGATTCAGAACTAAATATAGTACCCTCTTGCACTTACACAGTCATGAAACTTTATGGACACTGTGTAGGGAAATAGGAGAGCAGAATATTGCCCAGCAGGTATTAGTTCTTTCATCTAATTCTGCATTGGAATGTTCTGCTTAATATTTCTTCAGGATTTCAGTCTTCATAGATATTTCCCCAAATAGTATTATCTAAAGACCAAAGTATTCCTGCAGAACTTCATGTTAGATTTCAGGTCTAATATGCCGTTCCTTGTGCAGCTCTAGAAATAGAGCCAGTGAATAGAAGCTGGCTGTATGGATTAGAGAGTAGAGCTTTGACCTTAAGGCTAAACCCAATCTTCTCTTCCACAGAGATTCCTTTGCCAAGAATGGGTGTCAAGGAGGAAGTAGTTATGTAGTCTTGGCATGGCATAGAGCTGCAGGCCATGTGGCTTTTTTGGACTTTTGAGCTGGCTGTAAATTGTGTTGGTCAAAAGCATGAGAAGGAGGAAAAGATGGAGAGTTTTGCAGACTGTCAGGTATTTTCTTGTGGACTGCAGAGATCTGGTGAATCGAGTTTTCTTGTCCTAGTCCCGTATGTTTCTGCATTCGTATCATATAGAGATGGGTCTTCAGGGTGAAATTGTGAGTTGGCACTGAAAACTAGGCAGGTCTGTAGCATTTGGAGACACGGATAAACAGTGACCAGAGTAAATTGTCTTAAACTGAGTCAGGTTGATGCTGTCACCCAGAGAATTTGTTCTGTGCAGTCACACTGTTCCTCTGCCTCTCTTGTGTTGGCACTGATGATTCTTACAGTGAGACAGGTGAAGAAACTAGCATAGTTGAAAACTGAAACAGCAAAAACCTGTAGACAAGTTCCCTCATCCAGTTTGGCCTGATGGATGTCTGTCTGATGGTGTCAATGTGTAAGAGAGCACAAAAAAGGTTGCCCAGTATGGCCAAGGGTGATTTTAGCCTTCCTTTAGACTGGTGTAAGGTGCAGCCCAAACTAGTAGGCTCTGAAGTGGATTTGTTATGGTGGGAATTGCACTGTTTTTGTTGTAATTTACATTCTTCTTCTTCTTCTTTGGTTGCTACAGTTCATGCAGACTCCATATCGCTGTGGACTCTGTTCACCTTGTTTGTCTTCCTTCTTGCTTTCCTCCTGAGAGTGGTGTGCTTTAGTTTGTGCCAACAAGCTACTAATACCAAGTCATTTTTTTATTTCTTTTTGTAGATAAAATATCGAGAACAGGGTGAACAGTTCAGGTCTGCCTTTCAATGGGATATGAGGTCTACAGACATCGAAGCTGCATATAAAGCCCAACAACTGGCCAGCCAGGTAAGAAATATCCCTGAAATCTCCAAGCCTTTAGCCTGCAGGAGAGCAAGGACTTGGCTGTTGTGTTTGTTAGGGTTCACAGGATTCCAATGATAACAAAGACATTACTTCTCATTTGGCTAAACTATTTATGGCAATGTAGCTTGATTGTAGCTTAGGGCACCAGAATCAGAAGATGGGAAAGGAATAGCATACCTATACAGCTAGCAATTTAGACTGCTGCATGTACAGACATACTCAACATGTCTCCTCTCTGCTGACACTGAAGCTTCACAACAAGTGGTCTGATTCCCAGGGAGAATTATTTGAGTCTTACTCCAGGATCCCAGATCCTGACGTCTTTATGTCAGTTCTTGGAATACAAGCTCAGCCCTGGCATTCTGAAAGTATGTGGAGTGTAGGCCTTGTGCTGTATGTCATCAGAGGGTAAATTTATTCTTCCACGACACTGTGTGTGTTTCCATTTCTTTGTGTCAGACCAGCTGTTTGCTTTTTGAAACAAGGATACAGATTGGTAGTTATTTCATTTTTGTTTTGTAGAATGCTTACTATGCTGCCTATGAGGGGGGAACTTCATGGTACTCAGGAAGCATCCCAGATCCTCAGATGGTGAGGGTAACTCAAGCACAGAAGACGCTGAATGATGTAAGTGCATGTTTGAAATACCTTTATTTTCATGGGATATCATAATCCGAAGACTTAAGAGTGCATCAAACCCAAATCTTTAGTAAAATGTTACCAAAGCAGATACTGATATATCTACTTCCATCATTAACACTATTTAGCCATGTGTGCAGTTAGTCACATAACAAAGTTATTGCCTACCCTGGAAATCCTACATTTCTGTGCGAATGTAATTGAGATGCACTTCAGCTATTGACCAACGGTATCTGAGCTGACCTTGATTATGTCCTTATCTAGTATGCAGTGCTGTTTCCCTCAGTAATGCAGAACTCATGATGAAAACATGTCTTATTTTCCACAGTCTAGACCTTTCATTGACTGTCTTTCCCTTACTGGTGAAAATCAATTCTGAATTATGACTGTCTCTGTCCATACAATAAGTTAGTGACCTAATCAACATAGCAAATTAACACTGAATAATAAATATCAATGGGGAATATTTTCTTTTGTATGTAGGAAATATTTCTACCTAACATACTTATATGGTATAAGCTCTTTAATTCGTCTACTTTTAAAAAAAGTTATGCATATATTTGGGAAACAGAGGAATCACATTAAACTACAGTGGGTTCTTTTGTAACAACAAAACCCAGAAATGTTAATTTTCCAGTTCCAATATACAGAAGAATATGAGCCACGGAGAGGCAAAGGCAGTTTTCCTGCTATGATCACTCCAGGTTACCAGGTTGCTAAGAGAGCTACTCAACTAAGCAGTAATGTAAGTGTTATTTTTAAAAAATTGTATATTAGACATCCTGAAGGTGGAGAATTCTGGGTTTAGGCAATTTCCTTTAGACAGTAGGTTCTATGTTGAACCTCCAAAGTGAGAAAACTGGAACATGATGCAAGAAGCACAATTAGCAAACTACTTGTTTTGAAACACAATCATATAGGATAAATGACAATAGTCATTTTCTGAAAGATGAAACAACAATATTACAACCTGAATAAGATCATGAATCTCTCTATAATGTTTACTTCATTACTTTAATTTTAATTTGATGGCTTAATTAGTCTTTTTTTAATTTATATGTGTGTATATATATATATTATTTTTTACATCTTCTGATCTCTCCCACTCTTGATTATATGAAATTAAATAGCAGTAACATTAAACTTAATTAATTTACAAGCTACTTTAAACCATATATGCACACAAAATTGTCTCTCTATAAAAATAACAGTTCAACTGAACAAGATCAAGTAAAAATTAATCCTGTACAAATGGCTTTAAAGTATCACATTTTTTTTTTCTACAACACTGTCTGCATTGTTGCTGCAGTATGATCTTAGTACTTCGGGCTGTTGGAATATTTTAATCAAATGCATGGCTCACATAAATATCCTGCATTCACTTTAAGGAAATTGAGACTTAAGTATGGCAATAGCTTCAGCCAACAGTGGGGAATGTCATGTCTGCTGTTGCTCATTTTCTCTTGAAGCTTTCTTAGAGAAAACAGATATTTGCTACTTATTGTTTGTAATATGTATTTTACATATGTTTTCTCCCCCAGGTAGAATATAAGCGGGGACATGAAGAGAGAGTTTCAAAGTTCACCTCTGTTGTAGATACTCCAGATATACTTCATGCAAAAGTTGCAGGACAGCTTTCAAGTGATGTAAGTGAAACAACAGAAAATAGGTTGACCCTTTTTTTGTCTGTGAAAGTGAAATTTTGGACACTTATACATCACTGGCAAATATAAACATAAGCAAAATTTAGTACTAAAAATGTACTTATCTTAAAATACTTTCGATACATTTCACCATTAAGTGTTTAGTGAAGATATAGAAGATGTAAAGACCATGCTCATTTCTAGGCTGTTACAGGACTAGCTGGCTGTCAGAGCTGACGGCAGAGAACCAGTCTGCTCTATATCCAGCAACTGGGTGCCATGCAAGTTGAAGAAGGAAACTGTCTGACTAATATAATTAGAGTAGGCATCTCACAGACAATTTTAGTGTTTTCCTGAAACAACTGTGATCAGTCCTACACACTGAATGAGACACAGAGGTTCTGCAGAAGATATATGATCACATAGTTAAAGACTACCTTGTAAAACATGCACACAAAGGGGTTAGATCCAGACTGTGTGGTTCATCTTCCTTTTGGCAGTTGACAGACATTGAATGCCTGACTTTGCAACTTTAAGGATTGATTATGTGTGTAATCAAGATACATTTGTCTGATCTAATTGCTTCTGAGCTGTCTTGTTTCTTTTCTTGTTCTTTTTACAGCTGAAATACACTGAAGACTTTGAAGAACGGAGAGGGAAAGGCAGCTTTCCTGCTATGATCACTCCAGCTTATCAAATTGCCAAGAGAGCAAATGAATTAGCCAGTGATGTAAGTGTCCAAAGCAAAGTCTCTTTTTGGAAAGAAGAAAATAAATTCTCTCACAAATTTTGGATTAGAATGTTTACTGGCAGAATTTTCATTATCCCGGTGGAGTTAAAGCAGCAGTACATGTTATAAACAGATTTTCAAGTGATTTTCCATTGAAGGAAGAAAGTTGATTTTTAGGCAGAAAGAGATAACTTGGCATTTTATTTGTGAATAAACACTGTGGATTTTTGTGACTAAAATTAATTGTGTTTTCTCACTGGAGAGTGAAAGTAAAGCTCTTTTAACTGGAGAAAATAACATATTGTGATAACTCAGTGGAAGTGAATTTAAAACATTATTAAGAGTCACCAAGGAGAATCAGAAGAGATCTATAATTTTGAAGGCAAAAGCAATTTACTAAGGAACTTATTTTAAAATATTTAAATGCTTTTGTTTGCTTTTGATCTGTGCAAGACCCTTTTTTTTTTTTTTTTTCAGCAAAGACATACATTGATTAAAATATGATATCAGATTATAGGTAGTACTTCAGCAATAGTGCTGCAACTCTTGGTCCAAATTTTCAGGTTGATTTCGTACAATTTCCTTGATCACTGGTGAGATCACTATATGTCAGAAACATGTAACTTTATTAATGGCATGCATGTGACCTTGTGGCAGATTAGGTAGGAAGAAGTGCTCTGTGGTAACCATGAATTTATATTACGATGATTTCTTTTTTTTTTTTTTTTTTAACCTGCTGCAACAATAGGGATTAGCCACTGACAATCAGAGGTTACTGAATACACTGAACTAATGGTATGGGTTAAAATGGCAATTTCCACTTTGCTAGCATATTAAAAAGTACACCACTATTTTTGTTTTTATATCTTCAAATAGCATATTTGACTTCTGTAGATTGGTGGCAATGGGACTTTTAACAATATTTTATCAACATGTGTGTGCCATTTCTGCTGTTTTTTTTTGGCTTGCTGTTGTTGTCTGCATTTACTGTTGTTTTTTTTTAATCTGCATTTTTTTGTTGTTGTTGTTATCAGCATCTGTGTACCAGACTAAACTCATCCAGATGATTCTTTTCATTTTCTTTTTAGGTGAAGTATCATCAACAATATGAAAATGAGATCAAGGGAAAAGCAAGCCATACAGCTGGAACAGATGTTAATTTTGCAAGAGAAAACGTAGATCAATATGGCCAGGTATGCATCATCCAGGAGATTCCATGCTGATGTTGATCATTATTATGGCCGATTGCTCAAGACTTTAGAAATGGCAGTGGGACCCATTTTCCCTTTGCTTTCCTGTATAAGAAAGCAAGGTCTCAAAGGAAAAGATGATTGCAGTAACATCATGCTATGAATGTGCAATATATTTGGCATTGACTTAAAATATGGGACTGCAAGGTGCATGGTCTGTAAGGTATTGGGTTACAGTAGGGTAAGGTAAGACTTGCTGTGGCAAATTTTATCTGTGTCCATGTATACACGGGACATTTCTATCATGATGTTTTTATGTATCACACTGAAATATGTTTACATGTGGAAACTGTTAGAAAGTAAATGAAAGAAAATGTAAAATCAGCTAGGAGAAAAAGTGAAAGTGTCATGAAGTGATAGAAGATTAGGAGGTAGTTAAGCATGTTTTCCCTGCCAATATTTTGAGAAATCTTTGAGATAAGCTTTGCAGTTCTGAATATGCGCAAGTGGCACCAAAGGTCATACAAGTGCTTAGTTTTTGGCTCTTCTACAAAAATGGTACTGTAAGCCTGACAAATTGTAGTTCTATATATGTGGAATCAAATAGGCTTAATTTCTGTTTTGGCCTGTGGCATTCTTCTTGGTTTTGTTTCATTTTTTAAGGGAATATAATTATTTTTGTGGTCTCCCAAAAATCATCCGAAGTTCTATCCCAGTTAAGTTAGGCTTGTTCCAGGGAAATAGTACAGCTAAAATAGAACTGAATAGGAAAAGGAATTTGAAAAGAATTGAATAGTGTTTTTGTATAAACAAAACAATGTGGTTAGTTTAGGTTTGTCACCCTAATTCCTCATGAAACCCATATCCTTTGGAGAAATTAAGGAACAAGAAATGCATTGTTCTAAGACATTTGGGAGTTTATTCACTGCCTCTATCCGAACCTACATCTTGTGTGAAAAGCAAACCATACTTAAAGAATACGAGTTTAGGATATGTAGCAATCGAGCCTTCAATTAGTTTCTATCTTTTGAGCTACTACAAGTTTTAGCAAGAATAAACAAATAAAATGAGTTTGAAAAAGTGCTAATTGCATCTTCAAGCATTGGAATGCTTCTATCTTTAGAATTAATTTAAGTCTTTTTTCTTTGAAAGTATCTTTGAAACTTCAGTCACAGACTTCAAATTTAATTTGAGTTTTAATCTTCATAGGTTGGATTCTGATATTTTTATTCAAATAAAAGAGAGCCACTGAAATTAATGGATCTTTCCGAATGAAGTGTGATTTAATATGGGTACAGGGATTAGAATTCTAGCTTTCAAGATCATGAGAGTACATCATATGTTATATATATATATATATATGTATATATATATATATATATATGTATATATGTACGTTTTTAACTGTATATATTTTGTATTATTTTGTATTGGGAAATCACAAGAGAGATCCCTAAATACTTATAGTAATTTCTATCTATGCTGTACTCTCTATGACATTTTTGACGTATCACACTGTATTTTTCACTTAAGGTGGCTATTGCTACAAAAGAATTGCAAAAAATTACAGAGAAGATACAGTGCATTATACCTTACTTGTATATTTGCCATATTCTTTCCAGATCTGGAAAACTTTGGGGTCGTTATTGTGTATTACCATACTAAAAAAGTTCCAGTATTTTGTTATTAAATCTTCAAAAGTCTTTTCAAATGGGCAAACTTATTTATAGTTTTAATAGTATTCAGTCCAGAATATACATATTTTAACTCAAACAGTTTGAATTTTGTTAGTAGCTTGTTTCCTAAGGAGTTTACCACTATTAATATCAAGGCGTTTGTGCTTCATTAATGAATCCCAAAATATATTTTTATTAATAATAAAAATATATTACTACATTAGAAATACATTATGTTTTGGTCAGTTATGATGTGAGGAATGGCCATGATGTGGTCAAGAGACATCTATCAGATCCCCACCCTAAATTTGAAAAGGTTAAGCAAATCTTCTGGCTTCTTTTGCCATTTGATATTCTTTTAGTTTTTTAGGCAAGCATATATTTACAAAGACAGGGGCTAGCAGATATCATCTCTATAAGAGTTAGGGTAAAATTAGAAGAATGTGTGTCATTGTACACTTGAATGTCATATTGAACCTTAGGTAATTGCTACTTTTTTTTTTTTTAGTGCACCACAGTTAATTTTACAGGCACAGTTGATTTAAAAGGTGATTTTATTCTTAAAGTTGGTCATTTTATTCTCTTTTTTGTTTAAAAGAAAAAAAAAAGTAATGAACTTTTCTGCTAACAAGGACTATCATGTTTTGTCAAATAACTCATGACCCCACCTGCTCATGCATGATGAGTAAACACCTTGAATTTTCTTCAGGATTATATGGATGAATATGAAGAACGCAGAGGGAAAGGAAGCTTTCCTGCTATGATCACTCCAGCTTATCAAAATGCCAAGAAAGCAAATGAATTGGCAAGTGATGTAAGTGTGAAACCTGAATCAATACAATTCATAAACAATTAAAAACATCAGTTTGTTAGAGCAGTGCCTAGAAGGAAAATGCTAAAATTACACTTGAGAAGTAAACAACAATGACATTTCACTGCATTGCTGGGAACTGGGTGGCTCAGGGGATTAATAATATCCATTAATAGAAGGGGACACAGCTCCAGCTTGCATGAGGGAGGAGGTGGATGTAGCAACTAATGGGGATCCCTACTGTTAGGTTAACCCTCCTGGCAAATCTGCACCTGTATTATTAATGAAACCTTCAACTGCCTTAATCATCCTCTGGACTACTGTGGTATTCCCAGTAGTGAATAAATGGGGGATGAATGAGCTGAACTGGTTTTGATATTTTGATGTGTATCATGCCTCTAGCGCAAAGCAAGTCATACGGAGGGAAAGAAACTGTAGAGTGTGACATTGTCACCTCATAAGACTGAGCTGATTTCTAGGCTGGTGATTTTTAGTTTTGGGTAGTGGTAAGCTGAAGAGTTGGCAAAAAAGGTGGTGATGTGTGATTCTTGCCATGCAGCCCATTGATTAAAGAGCTTCAGTCCTGCTTAAGGAGGCTATTTGTAGCAGTGACAAAAATGAGGTCACTACCCTGTGGCTGATGTGAAAAGTTCCTGTTAGTGACAAACTTTGTAGTGTGGACACCTGTCCCCTCTGGGTCTATCTGAGCTGATGGGCTCAATTTGTTTTTTGAGGAGTTAACTGGCAGTTGAGTCTTTCAGCTTGCACTGGGGTGGACCAGACACTAGCAGTAAACTAAAGTGAATGAATGTTACTTGAGTTTATGATTGAGAGAATATAAAAACCCTGATACCTTCTGTGACCAGATCCCCTATGAAGATACCCAGATATGCTGTGTTAATTTTCGTAACTTCATAAATTCTATTTTATTATCAGAATAGAAATAAGACAAGTGTTATCCCAGCTAATAAAGTCTGTCTAAATAGCAATGGTGAAAATGTAGACATCTATTTTATAATTTTTCTTACTTTTTTCAGATAAAATACAAGAAAGATCTTTCCAAGATGAAAGGTGCAGCACACTTCCACTCTCTAACAGCTGAAGACAACCTAGTCCTTAAACAAGCCCAAAGTGCTAACAAGCTTGTCAGTGAGGTAAGGAGTTGAATTGATCTATGAACTGGTGTGAGACATAGCTCACAGCATACAAACACTTGTGTCTGATGGATAAGGACTACAAGTGTAAAAAGCTGCTGGTTTTATTGCCTCTTATTTAACAAAAATGGTCTGTGTTTAGCACAGTAGCTGCAGAATAAGGTGCAAGAACAGATCTCCAAGTGCTATTATCTGGCCCTGCCCATGATGGTGAATTATACCAGGAGATGACTTCTAATTCTGGTCATGTGGAGAATAGAAATCTAAGAAAACTCTGGACAGTGCTCTTAATGTGCTGTGAGGTTATAGACATAAATGCTTAAGGATGACTTGGCAGTATATATTACAGTGTTTCAAAGAAGGTTCTAATGATAATTAAAAAATAATACCAACAGAGCCAAAATTTGTACCCTTCTGTTAATGCAGATTTCTGTTTTCTTCCATGATGTAAAAGACTGACTTACTCATAATACATTCTTCTTCTACTTGGCAAAGGAAGATTGCTAGGGAACTCTCAGTAGATCCTGAATTGTTAATTTATTTATATTGTCATATCAGCTATAAAGCTATTAATAAATGTGAGTTTCTAGAGCTTCCCCATGGCAGTTTAAAAACTTATACTCTTGAGATGTCAAAGAATAAAACCTTCAATAATGAAAAACCCCTGGAAGTAGAACTGGAAGGGGCCTCCTGGGCCAGTGATTCCTGACTTCTGCTGTTTTGGCACAGTATTGTATAATCCTCTTCTTTTAATTTCTAGCCTGCCTTTCTATTCCTGTCCGTTTTATTACTGTTGTGTTTTGTGCCAACATTGCCCTTTAGTTCAAAAAGTTCGTCCCCCTGCATGATTACCTTGCTGAGATGTTTACAGACAGATACTTTCTTTCTGCCTTCCTCTTCCCAGACTAAGCACAACAAATTCTTCTCTCATAGTCTTTCACTGCAGCTGTTACAGGCTGAGTGCACGTTCCTTAAACAGGAATGACTGTAAGAGTACGTAAGTTCCTGATGAGGTCTTGCTGGAACATGGTACATAGCACACGCACTTCCCAGTGCCTGCTGAAAAATCTCTCCTTGCTCCTGCCTTGGGCTTTTTAATGGCTGAATTACTTTGGCATCTTGCCATTTTCCTGTGATCAGCCTACATATGAACAGTTTTCTCATTCTCAGCCTTTCCAGGTGATGAGTTCTTATAGTTGATTTTTTTTTCTGTTGCTATTCCATATGTATGTTAACCACTGCACTGCTGAATTTAGTCCCATTTCTATTGCTCCCGTTTTTAAGTCCTTTTAATATGCTGCTGAACATTCCTACTTTGGAGCAAAGGAACTTAATGAAAATATTAATCCAGTTATCTTTAAAATCACTGAAGAATTATTCTAATAAATTTCCTCCTGTTCAGTCCTTCCTATTGAAAAACAAACACTTTTTTTTGCTTTCATTTGGTTCACACCCACCTTAAAATCCCATCTGATACCTGTTTTTGCTGATGTTTTTCCACATGGTACAGTCTCATACTCTTTGCTGAGGTTCAAGTGAATAAAAGTGTTTGCCTATAGAATGAGAGCTGAGTTATATGAAATTCATCTTCAGAATAATTTTCATTGTATGTCATCTGATAAGAGACGTATCAAAATGTCTGAACAGTGGGCCTGGCTAATAAAGGGTGTGGAGGAACTTGATAGAGCAAGTTAACATGTTAAGTTGTGTGTTTTTGTCACCAAGGTGGAGTATAAGAAGGGTCTTGGAAACAACAGTGGCTACAGCATTAACTACTGTGATACTCCCCAATTCAAGAACGTGAGCAAGATCTCAAAATACACCAGTGATGTAAGTTTTCAGTGCCTCCTGTGGTCTGTTTAAAGCTTACCCTGGTAGCTGCTAGAATTGTAAGTCATCTATGTACGTGTTTCAGAAAAGTGTGCTCTAGGAATGATTATAGCTGATTTGTCTCTTAGGCTAAATAACCCCAGCTTCCTCAGCCTCTCTTCAATGGGGAGGTGTTCCCTCTGATCATCTTCATGGCTCTCCCCTGGACCTGATCTAACAGATCCATGTCCTGCTTGCACTGGGAGCCCCAGAGGTGAATGCAGCACTCCAGGCTCACAAGAGCAGAGTAGAGGGGGAGAATCACCCCCTCAGTCTGCTGGCCAGGCGTCCTTTTAATGCAGCCCAGGATATTTTCCAGGCTCCAAGCACACATTGCTGGCTCATGTTGAGTTTTTCGTTTTCCATTTCTTGACAGGAAAGGTAGGCAGGAGTTATTTTACCAGAGTTAACGTCAGAGAGGAACACGTTTCATGTGTGAAAGTAATCAATATCAATAGTGATACTGCTTGTATCTCATTATACTGAAATATAACTTTGCTATAAACTGCTTGCTCCTATTGTCTGAAATCCTGGGGAAGTAAATCTTATGTCATACAGATGAGATGGTAAGGTAGTTAATTTATGTTGTTGAATTCCCAGCTTTGGACTTGGTGAAAGCTGCACCCAAACAGACCACTTTTGGTAGATGATTCGTTTGTTAATGTGCAAGTCATGCTTCCTTGCAACTTTATTCTATTTCTGATGAAATAACATGCAGCAATGGAGTGTTAAAATATCCTCTTTATGTGTCATCAAGGTGGTCTGAAGAATATATGAATAACATCTTTTAAATTAGGAAATTCACAGTGTTATAAGCTTTATTTTTTTAAAGTACTGATGTTGTTTGTGAACTTGTGGGTTTTTGTAGTAGTTCAACACTAGTATACTACAGCTGTAATAATTTATTTTTGAGTATTTATGCTTTTTTTTTTTTTTTTTTGTGTGTGTGTGTGTGTGTGTGTGTGTGTGTGTGTGTGTGTGTGTACAGCTTAAATACAGAGAAACCTACCAGAACCAAGTGAAAGGTCATTATATAGGTATTGGTATGGACAAGCGAATGTTACATGCCATGAAAGTTGGCAACTTGGCAAGCAACGTAAGTCTTTTTTAATCATACTTGTAGAGTTGTTACTTTATTAGTATTTTTTCCATAATTACACTGACAGGAAACTTTAGATCATATTGTACTGAGGATCTGAAGCCTAGATATGTTGGGAAGAGAGGAAATTCTGGAAACCCTTTTACACTGATTTGTACCTCACTGTGTGGGAGAGGCTAAAATAAGCAAATTCAGTGATCTGGCAACATACTGAGCTCCTTCAGCTTTCTTTGACATCAGTAGGATGCTGAAGGTTGCTTGCTACCCTCCCTCAGGGTCAGACCTTTGGTGGAAAAAAAAGCAGTCTTTAATGAAGATTTCTGGATTCCAATTTAATTTACTGGGTTAGTCAAGAAGCTATTTCATTACATACTATTCCTTCAAGTACATTATTTACAAATCTGTAAGAAGCTTGAGAACTAAGTAGAAAGATAAAAGAGATGTGTCATAGGTGGAAGTTAAGTTAATGCTCCCACTGTTGGCACTGGATTAATTGAGGAGCTGAAAAAGAATCAATTAGTGGTTAAACTATGCAAATAATTTCATTTTCTTTGTCACTCACGACATTGAAATTACTTTGTTTCCTGCATTTAATATTAATATTATTGTTTCTCCTTTCCTCTTGACTGATAATTATTCAAACAAATGACAGCCTAAAAAAAAAAAAAGAATGATTTTTTTTTTGTTCTTCCTGTGTTTCAGATAGCCTATAAATCTGATTACAAACATGACGGCGTTGACTACAATTACCCAGCTACTCTCACTCCTTCATATCAGACAACAAGGAAGTTGGTCCCTTTGAAAGATGTAAATAATTTTATGTTTTTCTTTTTCCATGCCTTGCATGGCTCATCATCTCTCTGTAGGAGAGATTGTGATGGATTGCATGTGTCAAATGATGATTTAATCATGGAAGTAAACAGCCAGTGCTAAAAAAAAAAAAAAAAAGTTAAAGCAAAAAGTGCAAGGGGTTAATAGGACTTGGAGGAATAGAAAGTGCTGCCACCTCCTGCCATTGGAATCAGTTGAGCACAGTAGGGTAAAACGAATTAGTGCTCCCCATCCCTAGTCTGTTAACTTCTCACCATCCTGGACAGCGTCAACAGCAGCATCAAACACTGAAAGGGCGGGGAGACTTAACTAGACTTCTCCCCTTTTTGTGAATTTCCCCAAGACAGGTGTTTGTCTCTGAAGGGGAACTAACTGGCCACATAACCTTCATTATGCCTCTGAGAGAGGTACACACTGTGCTTGGGTTTGAGATTCTGGTGGAACAATGTCAAGAAATTTGTGTACTTCTGTGGCTCTGCAGATAAGTGGAGGAGATCAGACTTTAGAGGATACCATACTTTCACCCCACAAGCAGTAAAGTCTTGATTTATTTTATATAGCATTAGGAACCTAACCTGTGTCTTAAGACCACAGTCACCAGGCATTACTCATGAAAATTGTCAGGAAGAGAGCAACACCTCTACAGGGCATTTCAGACTGGTTAAGGCATAAATAACCATTGAAAACACAAGAAACCAAGGGCAAGATGCCTTACAGATGCCATCAACATTATATGAGATGTATCTGGGCCTCAATATTTCTTCCAAGAAAAGGATGATAGCACGAAGACATAGAATTAAGAGCCCAGACATATTTGAGGAAGTATTTGATAAACTTCAAATATAAGATGTGAAATTGCCTCTTGAGCAATAATTCCAGCTTTCTCTTTGAAAATGTTTTAAAAAGTTAGAGTTCATAGTTTGATTACTTAGTGTGTGAGAGAGTTGTATTCTTAAAGACTTCAAAGTAAGCATGTTAGTTGTCAATAAGCAGAGAAGCCCTGGAACTGTTTCAAATTTGCCCAGAGAAGTTTTGGACACCCCATCCCTGGAAATGTACAAGGCCAGGCTGATGGGGCTTTGAGCAGCCTGGTCAGGTGGGAGGTGCACATGGCAGGGGGCTGGAATTGGATGTTCTTTAAGGTCCCTTCCAACCCAAACCATTCAATGATTTTATGATTCCATGATTCTATAGAATGGTTTCGTGAAGCACTAAAGCCTTAAGCAGCAACAGGTTTGAAAGAAAGCTTCTCCATGATGTGTTATCTTCCATAATTTGGGGCTTCAATATGTTTCTTTTTATAGCCTATTATTGCTGCTACCATGTTAATGTGTTAGGAATTCTGTGGGCTCCAATCTACAAAACTCTTACCACATATGGAACTTCTGTGATTACTGAGTTTTAATCTAATAATTAAATACAATGCATAAGAGAGTTCATTTGCTCTGTACAGAGTTGCACTGGACAGACCTCTTTATAAAGGAAAATTATAACTGTCAATTAGGATAGTCTGATAAAGATAAAAATAGTCTGAATGAGGGTTAGAGATGTCAGTTTTATAGAAATGCTTTGAGAAACCAGCTGAAACTGCACCTTTTTTATGAATTTGTGGTTTTGAGGGAAAGGGCTTATAAGTTAAGTTCATTTTCAAAGTGGAATAAAAATTGTGAAGTTTTCAGATCCTGAAGTACAGATCTCATCCAAGAGATCCTGACATTTGTCCCCGTCTCAACTTATTATGGTTTAAGTTATGAAAACTAGCTAACAAAATTTTGTCTACTTAATCTCTCATTTTCCAGTCTGAACACTTCTTCCTTTATTAATTTTATTTATTTATTTTAATTTAGGTAAACTACAGGCAAAGCATAGACAAGCTGAAGTACAGCTCTGTTGCCAGTACTCCGCAAATTGCTCAAGCCAAAATAAATGCGCAGCAGCTCAGTGATGTAAGTTCTGTCAACGTTGGCCAAGTTTTTTATTAGAATTATAAGATAACTTTATTTCACAGTGTTTGTAGCACTTAAGTGTTTTATTTTTGACAGACAACCAGCAGATTTACAAATAAAACAAGAATACAAAATGAATGAAATTACTTCAAAAAATGTAGCAAACAATACCAGTAAATACAGTATTGTCTTCCATTTTTAACAATTGTATTAGTGTGCTTTGTTAGGGATTTATCTTATGTGCATTTTTTAAATCAGATATTTGCTGCTTATAAACAATCAATAATGATTCTATTTATAGAATAACTATTCTAATTCCTAGTACCCAGATGAAAGTCATAATTTGCTTTTCATCCCCAATATATTTGTCAGCCATAACTTTCGCTATCCTATGGCACCAATAACCTAAAATTCAACAGTAGTCAGTCAGAGTAACAGGTATATCATTTAGTAAGTTGAAAATAACTGAGTTTGGTTTTGATTTTTTCAATTTATGACAGTTGAACTACCGAGCCCAGTATGAGAAGACAAAAACAAATTACACTCTACCTCAGGATGTACCTCAGCTAGTCAAGGCGAAAGCCAATGCTGAGTTATACAGTGAGGTAAGTCAAACGATGTGGAAATACTTGTATTCATGATGTCATTAAAAGGGAGAAACGAATGTAAAGATGATGACACTGTTTCTGGAAACATTTAGCATTTACAGTCTATCTTTACTAAACAGCATGAGATATAGGAACCAGAAGAGAGAGGGATGCAACTTCAAGTACATTGAAACTGACAGACTTTTTTTTTTTCCAATGATTTGAATTTGTTTAATAAATCAGTGATCACTTCACAAAATTAGCTGCTTCTGTGGTGGTATTCATATGAAAAAAAACTATATTTATTTCAGTTCTAATAACTCAAAGGAAGTTTTTACAATGGAAATGAAGTCCGTGCAATGAGTCACGGTGACTTCATTGAACTTCAGTCAAGCCCACTGTTGCTACCATTCTTAATTCACTACAATATATAGAGATTTACTTAGTTACCTGGATGTTAAAATAAAAAGTTTACAGGAAGGTCTTAACCTCTATTTAAATTGTTAAGTAATTATCAGACCTGCATTGTAGATAATTTTGTGGGGGAAAAAGCCCAATAGATGACCAAATACAAAAACAGAAAGAAAAAAAATAAAACAACAACAACAAAAACTTCCAAATATATTACTGCTGTGACTTTGAGCCAGCTTAATAACTTTTTGTGTTTTGAGTTGGCATTGCTGCAAGTTTTTCATGCCATATTCGTATATTTTATTCTACGCCTAAGTTATATTTGAGTTGCATTTTTGCTGTGGAGAAACACTCTTTGTGTCTATAATGTGTTGGGATGGATGCTCAGCATTAGATATGATCTAAAATGTGAAAAACAAACAAACAAAAAAAAAAACCAACAACCAAACAAACAGCTACATCCAGAAATCGGGGGTTCATGGATGTAGGTGTATGCATGCAAGCATACTTGGTCCTGATCTAATGGAATTTAAAGTGGAACCTTGAAAAAGATTTTAAACAACTAGTGCTTTAGGTTCCATTAATTTTCAGAAGTTGAACATGATTTTCACATCACTAGCTCTAGTTTGGCAGTATGATGGGGGAAGAAAAATCCTGAAACGTGTAGTGTGATGTCTGAAACCTGTAGTGTGAACAGCACCAGCTGTTCTTCCCTAGAGATCAGCTGCTATTAATCTACAGTATTTGCATATTTAGACAAAACCACAGACACTTTTGGAAACCTTTCCCTCCTCCATGCCAAGAAAAAAAGAGCTATACATGCAAACCTGGTGCAAGTTATGGGATTTAAAATGACTCTAAACTGCGAGAATAAAGCTCTTGATTCAATCCTAGCCAATTAATTAACAGAAAATGATAACAAACGGTGATTTAATAATGTTCTAGTTTGTGGGCAGAGAGTATTTATACTTGTGTTTTGCTCTTAATCATTCTCATGCTTGTTTGAAGATCTTGTGTGTTTGTGTGTTAGTAACATGTTGCTGTCTTTCCTTTCTCAGGTTAAGTACAAAGAAGGCTGGGAGAAGAGTAAGGGCCAGGGCTTTGAAATGAAACTTGATTCTCTGCCTTTACTTGCTGCAAAAGCTTCAAGGGATCTTGCCAGTGATGTAGGTTACATTTAATTACCTAGGAATTATTCTTTACATAAGTTGCTGTAGCACAGGGAAATAAAGCTTAGCTCACTTCATCTGGATGTTTAAGCCCTGCATTCGTCTGTCATGCATTCATCTTTCTTAAAGGCAGATGAACAGCTGGAAACTTTCTCAGACTGCTATGAAAAATCACTCTGAAATTATTATTTTTTTTTAATACGTGTGTGGATGGAAGCAAGGTTTGCAGAAAGACAATGGCTCAATCCTCCCATAGTAAAATTCAGTGTTTTGAATTATTTTTAGCTTCAAAATTGCTGTTATTGCCCACTGCAAAGGGACTGCATGTTTCTTTAGTCAGTTTCTTTAACACAAACACATGCATAGTAAAAATACATATATCCAAACTAACTGTTTTTAAACGACTTATCTCACAATTCTTAACCTCTGGAGAGGTAGAAAAAGAAGAAACTTTGCCTGTAGTTGGAAAGTGTTCAGCAATGAAGATGATTCAGAAATCTCTTAAGAATGGGATAGAATACAAGAGTTTTTTTTCTCACTCAGCTGCTCTCCCACCTCATTAAGAAAATCAAGTCTTGGATTTCTTGCTTGATTTTTATATGATTGATTGATTGATTGATTTATTTTACAATTTGGTTGAAGAACCAGATAATTTAGCTATTCAGAAGACTTAGTCTGTAAGCATATATATCTCAGAGGAGTAAGCCTTAAAGAATAAGGTTAAAGACAACATAAGTAATACCAATCTTGTGCTTTTGGGAATTTCTGAGAAAGTCTGAGAAATGTGAAGTGACAAGATGCAAATCAGACTAAACTCTTCTAAATTTTGACCACCCAAATTGTCAGTGAAAAACATATTGCTGATCTCTGGGGTAAGTGAAAAATGTTCTTTGACTTAAACTATTTTTTTTTTCACAGATTAAGTATAAAGAAGAATATGAAAAGACAAAAGGAAAAGCAATTGGAACCAAAGATTCAAGACTTTTGCACTCTCTGCAGGTGGCCAAGATGAGTAGTGAGGTAAATTATTTATTTCCCTTACTCAAAAGGTGTTTTTCTTAATTATGAATCTTTCATCAACCAATACCTGACCTACCACTGCTACTGATGTTTAACTATAAGAAATGGAAGCCTTTGACAGAAACTGTTTTTATTCCTCAGTCTGTTAATCTACAATGATTGCACAATATTTTTGTTCCCCTCGGGAGTTTTGCGTTGATGATGTCCTAATTTCAGAGCAGGAAAATAACATCATCCTATTAAAACCTCAGTATAACCACTTCTACACAGAACTTTCAAGCTGATAAAAATATAGCGTAAAGTAAGATGTACTGTAATAGAGAGTGTGTCTCTAGAGACTGCAAAATTAATTCTGCCAGCTGTTTTATGGATTCCTCATAGGACCTGATTTTAACTTTTTTTCCCCCTAATCTGAAAGCAAACAAGACTGGGCATTTAAGATAGGTTTGGGTTTTCAATGCAGTGATACAGAAAACTTATTTTCATTCCTTCTGTTTCTAGATTGCCTACAAAAAAGATTTTGAGGAGAGTAAGACCCATTTCCATCTGCCTATGGATATGGTAAACCTGAGGCATGCTAAAAAGGCCCAGGCACTTGCTAGTGACTTGGATTACAGGAAGAGACTCCATGAATACACAGTGGTTCCAGAAGATATGAAAACAAAATGGGCCAAGAAGGCCTATGGACTCCAGAGTGATGTAAGTTGATACGTACTCTGCTTATGTATTACAAGCAATATGGATGTTTATAAACTTTTTTTCAGAATTTGACATTCTTATTTCACGTGGACACTCCTTGATTTGCACTATGACTTTTTAAAATGTCTTCAAAATATTTTTTGAAACTGGCAAGTGTGCACATGTTCACATGCAAACATTGTACCTGTGTCCCCCATGCTAATAAATGTCCTTTTCCCTCAACAGCTTCAATATAGGTCAGACTTGATGTGGATGAAAGGAGTTGGGTGTATCACAGGAGGAAGTCTTAATATACAACATGCCAAAAATGTAGGAGATTTGGTCAGTGAGGTAAGCAGAATGCTCAGCCTTGTCTGTTGTTTGTTTAGAGGCCTATGTATGCTTATTCCACTGCATCATGTGGAATAGATAAGGAACTCCTATTTCAAAAGAAGATAATTTAGATATTCTACAGTTTAGGAGATCCTGGAATCAAGGTTAAAAAACAATTTTCCCATTATATGATTATTGATTTCTGTCAAGATTGTGAAACAAAAGTCTCCATAATTGTGCTTTCATCTATTTTCATTCGTGTACCCATTTTGCAGAGCAGCATGGAAGGGAATCACAATTTCCTACATGATGTGCTACATGTAGTATGTAGAATTCTAAGGAACAGTGCTGAAAAATTAGATATTTGACAGCTGTGTTTGAAAATTTTCTTGCTCTTCAGCAAATAGGGGCTGTGATTTTGCCGGCAGTTTCAACTTTTGCTACTTTTCATCACTTTCCCTTGACTAATTCATGGTTCTACACTGCCATTAACCTTATGGAAGTTCACTTCCTCAGCTGCTTAGCTATGGTTGAGTTGTTTCACTAGTGCTGGGGAAACTAGAGGATAGAAGGACGAATAAATTAGGGGAAGTTTGACAAGAAGGTTAAAATCCCACTTAGTGCTGGAGGTAGGAACGGAAGCCAGTTAGTTACTGGAGATCACACTCTCTGATACCTTGGGTCTCTGACATCCTCTCACTGCTACTGTAAAGGTAAAAAAAATACATCTTAGAAACAAAAGAAGAGCAGCAACTCTCAGATCCAGTGTCTTGCTAGAGATAGACTGACATCTGCTGCTGTGGTGTGCTGTAGTAATAATCACTTCCACAAATACTTAATCCATAATGATCTGCTTTTTCATTTCAGTGCTGTGTAAGGCCAAGAGATGGCTGGCAGTCATTTAAACTGGAGACTGGTGGATATTTTTTAGAGATCTCTTACCTGGCATTTTGTCATTTCTTTGCAGAATGTCACTACATTGTGTTCCATGATACGTGACAAAACATGCTAGTTTTAATCTGCCTCCCTCCCTTCCAGGTTCCTAAAACAAAGTGATGAACACCTCTTTGAAGTTCTGCATGCTTTTTTAACTTCTGTTTTGTGTTCCCCTAGAAAAGTCACAGTATAAACTGATCTGTTCACCCATCAGTTCAAACAGAAGGATTTCTCTCCTGAAACGCCAGATAACGAAAAAATGCAATTAAACCTCCCCTAGGTGGAAGCCCCACCTCGTTGTGGAATTGTTAGTATAGGAATTTGACTAAAGTATGCCAAAGTGTTTGCCTGGTCTCCCCTCTTATTCTGTGGTCTTGAAATGACATGCTGAATTTCCATGCACTGTCTTGAAGATGGATAGAAGTGCTTAGCTTGCTCTGAAATGAGTGATGCAGAAGACTTGAGCAGAGGCATGGATAAAAACAGGCCCGATCCAAGGTCTGATGAAGTTAACGGAGGTTTTCCTCTTTCTTTAGTGTGTTTCAGATATAAAATAAAATAAAATGGGATAGAAGTAAGGGAAGTCTTATTTAACAAGCTAGAAATATTAGTCTGTAGGCAAATTTGTCTATACAAGTAGATTTAATTTAAGTTCTGCTACCAGAGGATGAATGGAGCAGGATGTTTCTTTCCATATGCAAGACCAGAGCCTTGTGGTGGGCTATCATGGTGGGCTCTCAGCTGATGGTGGGGAAGATTTTGAATTACAATTAATTTCAAGACACTGAAATTTCCCATTCTAATTTAAATAATAAATTACAAATGTCTTGATAACTGCAAAATAGCTCATATGTTCTGTGATTTGAACACCACATGCCTATGTTTGAGAAGTCTCATGTAAGAAAATAAGATAATAATATTGACTGCGTAGCTCACAGGCTCTCATGGGCCCTGACTTCAGACAGCCAGTTTGTGAAGAGCACTTTTTAGTCTGATTGCAGCCAAGATCTTGTAAGATATGTGGCGAATATCTCTGCCACCAAAGATTATCTATGCTCGTAGTGTCAGCAGCAGTGCATTTGGCATGCTCTCACACTAACCTCCTTGCCACTGTGGTCTTCTTAGCAGGAGATGCTAAAAGAATATATTTTTGGAAGCTTTTTTTGATGATACTTATGCTAAAAATGCCTTGGGAATTGATAGCAGACTTCTGGTTCTCTCGGTCATATGCTTTTTGAAAACACTGAATTTTGTGGGAAGGTAAATGTTACAGCAACTTTTGTGTAACCTGCTTTAATTTGATCTAGAAAAAATACAGACAGAAGGTTGATACACTGAAGTTCACCAGTGTGGCGGACAGTTCTCAGATCAAACATGCCAAGAAAAGCCAGGAACTGCAAAGTGATGTAAGTCCTTGACTGAAATCTTTTCTTTGCAAGTAGTTTTCTCCTAATGTGGTCATTCCTATATATATATACACTGAGATATATACACTGAGGGTGGGGAGAGGAGAGGAAGAAGACCTTGTCATGAAAGCTTTCAATCTGTGAAAGTTCTCGAGATTTATTTCTAAGTGTTTTATTTGTTGATTTAATGAATTCTCTCACTAAATTCTCTGAACTAGAACAACAATAGTCCCCCAAAAAAACAACGGGAACAGAAATTTGCAAGTCAGGCTTCTCATAAATTTTGTCAGTGGCCAGAGGAAGAGAGGGGATACTTCTACAAGACAGCTTTGGCAACAAACTTGTGGGTGGTGCAGGCAGGATTCAAGTATGGCTGAAATGTGTTCATGAGTGGTCGCCTGAATATTCCTGGGTCATTAATGTCATCTGCACAGAAATTGGCTATCCATGAGGAAGTAAAAGGCAGAAGTATTCCCAGCTGATCCTTAGGCAGTGCTTCAAAACTAAGTAGACATCAGCACAGAGACTGAGGTACATCCATCCCACGTTCTGTTGCATTTTAATGTGCTCTTCCTTGAACTGAAGATACAGTCAGCTCCATCTACAGTCAGAACTGAAAATACAGGTGTTACATGAACAAAGCATTATTGCATTATTGCCTCATGATGTATTTTTTTTTTTTCCTCTGGCAACAACCTTGTTTCCTTTTTTTGTTCCTTTGCATCAAGAAAAACCCGGTACTTACTTGGATAAGGGCTGTGTGTCTCAAAGATATCACCAGTGTGAATCAGAGGAGAGTGCTGGTCTCCTGACTGCTATTATTTATCTTCTATGTACTGGATAATGCTACCTTTCTGAATATGTGTTGAAGGTGAAATAGTAATGCTGAATTTAGGGCTTTATACTAGGACAACCTTATTTTTTTTTTTTATTTTTTTTTTCCTGTGAGATATAAGAAATATAACACTTCCTGAAATGGTACATCTTTTCATAGCTTTTCAATAGCTCTGCCAACAGCTTTATGGGGTTCTGAAACAGAGTAGCCAACTTCTCTGTTGAAGTTGCTCTGGGATATAAAATAGAGATGTTTGCTACTTGGATCATAAAAAGACCTTTATATTTTCATTTAAATGCTGGAGTATTATGTCAGCAATTATATTTAGGTCACACTTTTTCTCTGCAGATTGAACTGCTTAGTGTTCATCATTTTGTATCTAAAATTCACTATTTTTATGTCCTATTAAACTCTTTCATTCCACCTAAGAAGTAGCTGCAGTTTAATACTGGATGAAATATATTCTTGCAGACATTTTGTATGGGCTGTGAATTAATGTCGGCTTTATGCCAGTTAAGTAACTAACTTTAGGAAGAAGAATTGAAGTATACTGATATGCATGTTGTTCCTCTGCTTCCCTGAAACTTAACCATAAGTAATTAGGTCAACTTGGCTCTGTGGGTTAGCTTTTAAGTTCAGATTTGACAAAAAAAAAAAAAAAAAAAAAGTCATGAAGTTGAAGACTAACCAAATACATTAACCCTAACAAATCCTTGAATATTTGGAGTGTTTCAATCAGTATTTCTTCAAAATTAAACACGGGCCGTTGTTAATCACACTTGCTTTCTGTGGACAGGTTGCCTACAGGTCAGGAAAAGAGCAGTTTCTTCATCAGTACACCATTACAAAAGATGATCCTTTCTTCATCCTCGCCAAAGCAAATGCTGCCAATATCAGTGAGGTATGATCAAGATCAGATCCTTACACATATAGTCAATCATCATGGAGCATATGATAGTCTGATATTACTTTGCAACTTCCACTCTGACTATAAACCAAATAGAATAGATTGATAGCAATAAAAACATGGTGTTATTGTCATCTCTTCAGAAACTGTACAGAAGTAGCTGGGAGAAGCAGAAGAAAAAAGGATTTGTGCTTCGTCTGGATGCTTTGTCATTCTTGACAGCTAAAGCAAAGAGGGATCTGGCAAGTGATGTGAGTATGGACTCCATCAGGGTTCTTTATCCATAGGACAGCTGACAGTCCAGGCTGCTACCAGAGTATTAGGGATGTGTCACATCTGTCTCAGTGCCCTGAGCCACCCTCCTTGATTCATGCTAAAGAGCAATGGAGGGGTCGTCTGGGTGAATGGTATTCCATAATAATTCAGAAAGCTTGCTCTGAGCAATTCAAAATTATTCCCTACACGCTGACTATATTTTCCTATTTTCATTTTGACTAGAGGGTGAATTTTAGAACTCAAAGTGGGGTTCTCATATGCAACATAGTAACTTAATGCATCTATGGGTGGCCAGAAAATTCCTGAAAGATCCTTTGGACATCAATGTTTAAAGAATATTGGTGGTTGTTTGTTTGTTTTTTTTTTTTTTTTTCCAAAGATAACCAAAAAGAAAAGATTTCTTAGAGCTTTTTGAGAGCATATAACTATTGAGATAGGGTTTATTCTTGGTAGACAATTACAAATTTCTAAGGTGTTCCAGTTCTATTTTTGCAAATGGACTCCTTGTATTGGGGACCCAGGATGCCACAACACTGATACACCATTGTTTTACTACTAGCAAAGGTGTCAGTTTCGCAACCTAGATCATTTACTCATGGTCTGTTTTCTTCTTCACAGATTAAATATAAGGAAGATTATGAGAAGATGAAGGGTAAGCTGATTGGAGTAAAAGCTGCAGAGGAAGATTCAAAAATGGCTCATTCCCTTCAAATGTCAAAGTTGCAGAGTGATCTGGAGTACAAGAGGGCATTTGAGGACACAAAGAATAAGTTCCACGTCTCTATGGATATGGTTAACCTTGTCCATGCCAAAAAGGCTCAGAATTTGGCTACAGACAAAGGATATAAGACAGCCCTCCATCACTACACTGCATTGCCTACTGACATGAAAGTGGCGTGGGCCAAGTGGGCCTATGGATTGCAAAGTGATGTAAGTCCAGAACTTCTTGTATTTCAACACTTTCATGCAACCACTTCAGATACTTAGGGCTGAGTTTCTTTGGATGTTTATGCTTTTTAATGGCATGACATATTTATGCACTTAATTTTTCAACCATTAAATGGCTAATATTAGGAGCAATTAACAACCACTCCTTTGCTCAAGAGACATATTTAAGGTGTTCAGTGTTTTTGAGAGGAGTTATGATCCTATTTATGATCATAGCTTCTTCAAAGCCTACATTAATAAAACCTTATTAATCACATATGATGTACATTTATTTATTTTACCTAATGTATAGGAAGGTTAAATAACTTATATAAAATGCTGATAAAAGTCCATGTGGAGCCCATGTGCTCAGCTGTAACCATCAGATACACTGTCTGACAGTGTATGTTGTTAATCTAAGTCAGTCTGCCATCCGGAGGTTTTAACTCAGAACTTCTAAAGGAAACTAAGATGGATATATGTACAGGTCTTGTTGAGGTGCAGGTGCTGAAATGCTTCTGGCTGCTTTGAGAAACCCAGCTGTTGAGCTTGTATAAGCTTTTGGAATTTAGTAGGCTGTTGGCAGGAGAGATTTTGTGAGGAAACAGAAGCACATCTGTACCCTTGCTCTTTAAAGACACATGGAAAACAAACAAACAAACAACAAAATGCTTTCCCTCCAGTACAGCAAAATGTTGGGGGTTAGGAAATGCTAGTTGCCATTTTCATATCATTGCAAATCATTAATAATCTTCTAAACAGCGCACATCAGATGCTATCTACAGTGAGACTGAATGTTTTTGCTAAACTAGAGTAAAAATTACAAGTGACAGTAAGGTATAGGCCACTTCTACAAATTGCCTTGAAAAGTACATTGCACAATGACTGGTGAGTCCTGATACTGCTATCTCATTCCGTAATTTATTTTGCTTTCCTTGCAACTGCTCAATAGCAAATAAAACACAAGCAGGAACTAATTTGACTTGGCTGTTGTTCCTGAGATTTCTGAATCCTTTAATGCCATTTTAAGTGTATGAACACCAACAATAGGATGATTTTTTTTCTTTGTCAGAACCGATACAGAGCAGATTTGAACTGGATGAAAGGAGCTGGATGGATAGCCACTGGGTCATTAAATGTGGAGCAGGCTAAGAAGGCAGGAGAACTCATTAGTGAGGTGAGATTTCATGACAGCATGCAACAGAATTTGCTGCATAATGTGTGCAAAATGTCTGTATAAAATTAAAATAATTTCCACTCAAAGGGGAAAGAAAAAGGCATACCACATGAAAGCCCTCAAAACCAGGGATAGAACTGGTAATTAGAGGGAAACCAGATACCAAACACACACCAGTAGGAGTCCATATAGCCTTTGCAAAAACAAAGTAGGTGACAAATGATATTATGAATAATAATGGCAATCAAACAGTGCTCAATTGCTACCCACTAGCCTACCTTTTTAATGAAGCAAAACAGGAGAGATGATGAAAAGATGCAGTCATTGGACCAAGAACCTTCTTTTGTAACAGATACACATTCCTTCTTGCTCCTTTCTCGGATATACTCACGTTAGCTATTGAAATTCACATAAATATCTCTGTATGCAGCTACATATATATGTCTGAGTAGTTTTCATCCTTATTTCTCCCTGTAGCCAGTGCTACTTACAGGAGAGGCAAACTCTAGAAACATTTGTGCCAGTCCCATGAGGCCTTCAAAGGAGGCACTGGTGGAAATGGTTAAAAGGTTCATCATATTCTGTCTCTGTTATTTCAGAATGAGTCCTATTGGCTAAATCTGCTGCACTAGGAGACCGATTTTCATGATTTTATTTTAGATAACCACTGGTGATACAGGAATCATCTGTCCATTTGCTCAATGAGAATAACAGTATAACCACTGGTGTAGCGTTGTGGTTATTCTTTCATATCTGCCTGATTCCTAACACTAGTTATCTGCAATGAAGAAGGATGTTTTTTTTTCTTAGACACAACAAACAAGATCCTCAGCTGGTGGTATAAAGCAGGGTAGCTTCATAAAAGGTAGTATGGCAATGCCAGCTGGGATAATAACTGTAAGCCTATATAGGTATACCATTTTGATGTACAGTAGTGGCAAGTTAGCCATGTAGAAATTTGACCTGATAGGTTGTTTATGTCAGTCTTTTTTTGCGAGTACTAAATTTTAGATGGCTATGAGCCTCCTCCCTTTTTACATACAAACCATGAATTACTTCTATTACTGCTAAAAAGCAGTATTATTCTCAGATTTTTTGTAGAGATGTTCTGGTCAACTCATATTTGTCTTTACATCTGAACAGAACAAAGAGTCCCTACTCTTGTCCTCATTTAAACTCAGTAAGATTGCTCATTGTTGAGGGTTTTCTCTCTGAAACCAAAACATTGCTTATAAGCTTGTGATATCTTAAAAGACTTAATGTGTCTTACATAGTTGTTTAGAGTCTCCAGAGAATCAAAATGTTGTCTGAAGCTTCTGCAGATCATAGCTCAAACTAAAGGAGGATGATATGCCTTTAAACTTGAACACTGAGATATAAAGTTTCCAAAAGAGCCATGAATATGTTTATTGACTTGAGAGTTCATCACAGGCATCAGAAAAATTTAGTACGTGCTATTTGGACAAGAGATAAGAGTTATGATGGGTATAGGACAACTCATGCAGGAAGGGAAGATTTTGACACTTTTTCCATATGGTCCTGTTTCTAGTTTCCCATCAAACAGTCTTCATTTTAATTATGTATGTATATATATAACAAGTTTTCTGATAAGCTTCTATGGATCCTTTCAAACAAGCTGAATCACATACGTAACAAATAGGCACAAAGTTAATGACTGCACATATTTGCTATTTGTAAGTTAGGAGGAAAGCTAAGCCTTGAAACAGTAAGGTTAACTGCTGCCATTATTAACATACCACAATTGTATATCATTTCTTGCTTAAAGGAACTATAAATAAAAAATGCAATCAGTCATACTGTATTTGAAGCCATCTGAAAAAGATTTTAAAATCCTGAGTCCTGGAGTATTTTAGTAGGCAGAACCTGATTTTGAAATATTTTCTTTATATTTACAGAGAAATACTTTAATATTAATTGGGAAAAGGTTATTGTTAAATCGAAACAAATATTAATCTGAAAGTACCTAGGACATAAAGATGAGGAAAGAGGAATAATAATTATGTTCACAAATTCACTCTAATCTCCAGCAACCTATGATTTTTCTCTTTCAAATAGCATGAAAGAGCAGCACAAAATTCACAGCTTTGATCTTTTTTCTGCTCAACAGAAGAAGTACCGTCAGCATCCATATGCTTTGAAGTTTACCAGTATTAAAGACACTCCTGAGATGATCCAGGCTAGAATTAGTTATAACCAGGCTGTGGATGTAAGTTATAATGTATATACATTATGATTATAAGAGTGGTATCCTCTTTGAACGACCTGATTGAAGCACTGGCTTTCTCTCTCTTTCTTTCTCTGAGATTATCCTTGGGAACCATGAAACTTCTGTTTTTTGGTGTGGTGCATCTCACAAAGAGCATGTTTCTAACTTGGAATGGGAAGTCATAGCAATCCCACTGAAGTGAATGGGAATTTAACGTAAAAAGGGCTTTCAGTCCTTTTTTTTTCTTTTTTTCTTTTTTTTTTTTTTTTTTTCCAGAAGTAAAGTTCAAGACTAACACTGACCTTTGACCTTTAGAGGCTGTTGGCCTTTTGAGATTCATTGAGGAAGAACACATATGGGGTTCTTTCTCCTTTTCAAACAGATCTTTCAAATTTCAATTTCTGCATATTCTTTGGAAAGAAAATGTGAGGCAGCATGACAAGGAAGAAAAAATAAATTATTTCAAGCTGTCATCCTCCTGAGAGAGAAATCCAGAAGGGGAAACCTTAAAGGGAAGAATTGAGGCTGTTTAGTGTTTAAACATGTTTATTTTTAATAGAAGAGCGATTTAAAACCATTGTAGACTTAACTGGGATAATACTGAAGTAAATAATAAGCAAAAGTCACTCAAAAAAGACAAGTTTCAAACATGAGAGGATGTTTCATTGTGAAAATAGATATTTTTAAAGTGAAAAAGAAGATGAAAGACTTTGTGTAAAACACATGCTATTGTAATACTTATAGTGTCTATGCCTTTGGTTTAATTAATAAGATTCAAAAGGCTTACATCTCAGGCAGGATAAATAAAAGTCATTTTGTTCCACTGAGCCACAGTCAAAATCAGTCTGCTGCTCTACTTCTTCACACGTGGAGTTCTCATTAATTTTCCTCTCATGGAGCTGCATTACAAGTGGGTCTAGTTGCTAAAGAAAGTGGCAGCAGGGTGAAACAGTGGGACGTTCATTCTAATCTAGAGGGTCTCAAACCCATCATGCCTGGGAAAGGCAAGCTGGGTTGTCAAGACATGGGCCAAAGGCCACAAAAAAGTGGCTATCTGTACTGGGCTGAAAACTACTGTGTTAATGTGAGAATAAACTAAGAGAGGAAAGAAAAATAATTTCAAGGAGGTGATCTGATTAGCCATGGTAGGTGAAGTTCTGGTTAACCTCATAGAATACCTCTTATCTATCTGTAGACATCCCGAAGTCCTGAGCCAATCCTATATTCTTCCTCCAAAGACTGATACGAGTAGCCCATGTAGACAATTTAAGATGGGATCAGTCACCTTCTGAGTTTTTTGTTTGGAAACAATGTTGGAAGTCTTATCAAATTAATATTCAGATAAATGAACTTTCATAGTAATTGATTTATATGCTCATAACTTCTCACTTACTCTAGCTGATGGTTGCGTCAAACACTAAGTTTGAGTACTTTTTGACTGATACAGTTGCCTGTGTTTAATGCTGTTGTAATTTTTCCATAGTCCTTGCATTCCATAAACCTATTTGAAAATACTTTTTGTCTGAATTAGGTGATGAATGGGTAGTCAATACTTGCTACTGAAACTCATTTCTGTTTGCAGAGACTGTACAAGGAACATGGAGAGAGTGTAAAGCATCAGTATACACCAATAACAGATTTTCCTGAACTCCTTCTGGCCAAGTTAAATTCCATGAATATCAGTGAGGTATAAATCTTACCTTTAATACTTTAAAGGAAAATGGAAAAAGTTGATAGTGCTTTCCCGTTTATCCCACACCAGAAATCATACTAATATTGTTCCTTTCACCAGTGTTTGATCTATGGTCTAGGTGTTTCTGAAGTAAAATCAGAAATCAAATTTCTTACCAAACTTCTAAACAAACTTCTCTTAAGTTAGAAAGATAAGAACGAACACGTGATCTGATTATTCATGTTGTGTATTGATATTTTCATTTACGTTAGCAGTTTGTGCTAGAATAGAATGAAACAACTTTGGTAACATTGCTAGGATAACAGCAATGCTGCAGTGTCAACCCTCTGAACAGCCTCTCTGCTTCTCTCCTGTTCCATATTTCCTAGATTCGCTATAAGGAGTCCTGGGGAAAGATGAAAGACGGTGGATATCAAATGAAACTAGATGCCATTCCTTTCCAGGCCGCAAAGGCTTCGGGTGAAATCATAAGCGATGTAGGTGAACTTACTGCTGATACAGTCCAGTAGGAGATGTCAGTCACTCCAGAGTGTTTCTGCTCTGCTGAGTGACTCTTGATGGAAACAGCATGTCCAGTGAACTCTGCAGCTGGGAGACATCCGGCCTCAGTCTAGTTAGTTATTGTGCTTTTGGAGGTGTGGACACAATCAAGTTAACCATTAAAAGGAAGCTTACCTAAGGCAAAGCTGACCAACCTCCTTAATGTATTGACTTGGCTACAGTCACTAACAGTGACAGGGATTGTTCAGGAGGTATCAGCCCCTGTCAGCTAGCCAACCTTTGGAGAAGAGACCTTAGTCAGGAAGTTCTACCCTTCAGTGTTTGTCTTGGGTGTCCTTTGCAGGTTGTAGAGATATATAGTTTAATTTAAAGCATAGGAGACTAGTTTTTCAGAATTTGCTAGAGAGCTAATGGAGAAAGGTTCCTCAGGTTTATTCTGATCACTTGCACCAGGTTCTTGTCTTCCACCACCTGTGTAATAGCAGGTAACTGACTCAAACTACTTTAAGTGTTCATTGTTTTTGGCTTATTTATATATTTTTGCGTGTGTATTACTTTCCCTAAATAGGATAAAATATTTAAATGTTTCTGCAGATGAAGTCTCCCAAGCATCCACGAAAGATTTGTTCAAATTTGATATCGTATTAAATATAGCCAGAAATTATTGTCCATAGCAGCTCTTCTTCTGTAATAAGAAAACCCTTTTATTCAGATTTTAACAGTTCTAATACTTCTCTTCAATCCTATTCATATGTTTGTTTTTTTCCTATTTCTTTTTCAGCATAAGTATAAGGAGGCATTTGAGAAAATGAAAGGACAGATGGTTGGTTCATGTGGACTGGATGGTGATATTCACATTGCTCACTCGGTTCATGCATCATCGCTGCAGAGTGATGTAAGTACAAGAAAGAAGATGTGGACATTTTGGAATTGATTTCTTAACAGTGCCTAGTTCCTCATGGACAGAATATTTAGCTTTGGACTAGCTTCTTATCATACTGTTCGATTTCAGTGGGCTTACACTAGGATTCTTTTCTTGTGTAATGATATGTGTAGATTGAGATAGGTAAAACAACTGTCTGAATAAATCAGTCATTTGTGAGGTTATTTTATGTCAATTTGATGACCATCAATAGATCTGGATGTTTCTCAATTTTTGCATAATCTGATTAGGAAATTCTTTAAATCTTTAAATATTTCTCCAGCTTTCTTTTCCTGGAACAAGAAGTGAAAACAGAAATCAGAAACACCTTCCCCTCTCCCCCCCCCAAGTAATATTAAATCTTTTGAAATTAAGCTGGCCAAATCAGTATACAATGACAAATATTTTGAGAAGGGATTTTTACTAATTCTAATACATATGTGGCCATTTGTGTTTTATGTCCAGGCAGTAGCTTCAACTTTTTGTTGTGCATTCTAGAAATGCAGTAAATTAAGAATTCTTTTATCAGATTGATAATTTGTAGCTTTAATGTGTCCAATTCTTTAACAAAAATGAAAATAAATAATATCTCAGCTTAATTAAATATAATATAGATGGCTACTATTTTGATGCAGAGTAGGCTGCCACATAGTATAATTACACATAATGATTATTCATGGTATAGTTAAACAGATTAAGAAAATCATTTTTAAAAATAATAATTTATGCTGGAAAATTGAGGAAATATGGATAAAGTGTCTTCTGATCAAAATTTGAATTCTGATTACCATGCTGTGATTATAAATGTGTTCTGTTTTTAATTTGATAGGTGAAGTATAAGCAAGGTTTTGAGGATACAAAGGCTCACTTCCATCTGCCACTAGACATGATAAACTTGGTACATGCCAGGAAAGCCCAGTCTCTGGTCAGTGAACAAGAATACAGACAGCTGCTACACCAGTACACTTCTTTGACTGATGATCTGAGATTGCAGTGCGCCAAGAATGCATATAAACTACAGAGTGAGGTAATTGCAAAACATCCCTGCAATATTTCCCTGTTGGGTCTGGTGCAAGATAGTTCTGTTCCAAATCATGGCAGCTGATGGTATATATTTGCACAGCAACTGAAGGATAAACAATTACTGTTTTCCCTTGATTACATTCAGGAATGAGACATTTATCTTGTTGGGCATTTGTACAATGTGTGTGAGCACACCATGGTAAGAGATAAAGTAAGGTAGTCTTTGATGATGGGGCAGAGAAGTGTTTGCAAGTGGGGATGAGTACCCTGACGGTGAATTACTCTTTTTAAGGCCTTACTAACCATGAAAACTCTTCACCCATATGTATTTTGAGTTGATTTGCACCTGGGTGGGAGTAATGTGCACTTCCACAAGAAAAATGCCTGTTGTTAAAGATCTGATTTGTAAGAGAGCTGTACACTGTGGCCCAAGATATAACCTCTGCAATTCTCATAAGGATGAGTTTATCTCACTACATGATCTTGAGTAGCATTACCTAGATAACGCCTTACAAATTCAAGGGTAGGCAGAGTCAGTTAGCACTAAGATCTAAGTAAAGGGCTTTCAAGAAATTAGGTTGCCTCAGGAGTCCTCAGGAAGGACTGTATCTTAAAAACAAGTCCATCCTAATTCTTTTGAAGCAGAAAATAAGACAACCATCCTTCTCATCATCACTCATCTCATCATCAGATGAAATAAGATTTATTGTAAAGTATCTACTTGTAATCTAGTGGTCACATTTGAAAAAGTAATGTTTACAATGAGTCTCTGCTGTGTTTGGTGGTCTAGAAAATATTTTAACAAAATTTGCAGGCTGTCTCAGTGGTATTTTTCTGTAGTGTTCTCTATGTTATGACCATGCAAAATTGTTTGAAAGTAACCGTATTTTGTCTGCTAGCCTAGTTTTTAAGAAGTTACTACCCTTTTTTTTTTCTTTTTTAATATTTCATGCATTTTTCTAAATTGCTTTTATTTTATGTAAATTTATAAATAAATACTCTGTAGATTTGATTTATATATTATATGCAAATTAAATTTATATATCTGGCAAAAGTATTTTCAAGGTTTCAAAAGGAAGTGAGGAGCCCAAATACCATTCAGTGTTCATGGGACTTAGTACTCTTTAGAATCTTGCATCTGTACAGTAGATCTATCAGTGCTGTATGCACAGAAACACAAGAGCCTAGGGTAAAGTACTTTAACTTTCTGTAGTAAGTACTAATTTTAGTGGATTTATTTGAATAACCTTATTGTGTATTTCTGGATGAATAAATATAGGGCATCTCAAATGAAAACTTGTAATTACTTCTGCTTGGTTTTCCTTAGAATTTATACCGGTCTGACATGAACTTTATGCGAGGAGTTGGATGTATTACTCCAGGGGCCCTAGAGATTGAAGGAAAGAAGAAAGCTTCTGAACTCATCAGTGAGGTAACAAAAGAGGTTTTTGATTTCTCCCCTACAAACAAGAGTTTGCCAGATGTCTTTCCATTAAACTGGGCTGGCAAAGTGACTCACTGGATAATGCTAGGCTCCCTCCCCTTGTGTTTGATCACTCCAATCATGTTCTAACTGCAGATGGGTGAACCTGATGGAATTCAAGGTTTTGCAGGCTTTGCTAACTGTTTTCGCAAGTCTTTTCTCCCGTGTTTCAGACCTAGGAGGTTGTTAGTTTATGTGATTTACTTTAGTTTTAAAATGTTGTGTTTTTTTCCTTTCTGTTTTTCAACTAAAAATAAGGTTGTGACTATCTCTCTTAAGTACCTTGTACTGTTTCTCCAAAATTATACTGCAGAGTGCCCAGTACATTACACTGTCCTCAGCTTGACTTCTGCTTTGCAGTCTTAGATTGTTTTTTCACTTGCTGCCTTCATGTGCTATTTTTTAAACACTGCTTTGACTGAATTTTTATCTCCTTTGTTTTGTTGTCTTCTTACAGTCTCTACTAGTTTCAAATCGTGGATTTTTTGCCCATATTCATATATATGTGAAATTAAGAAAAAAAAATATATTTTTTTTCATAGTGGCATTCTAGTGAGTGGATCCCTTCTTGCAGTGATCTTACAGTTATTTTGTTCACAATTCTGACATAACACCACAGGTTGGATGGAACCTTATCTTTCCCACCAAAAAACAGATCATTTGGCTTATGCAGCACCTTTTCGTAGGATTGGATTTACTTTTACTGTAATTCCACTAGTCAGGGTTAATGACACCAAGGGGTGAAACAACCTCATTATTATATTCAACACAGCAGCACCTTGTTTGCTTGTTTTTTGTTTTACACCTTATTCCTTACTTTTCCCCTGTGAGACTTCAGTTCATCAGATTCAGAGAAGCAAAGGTAAATTAGTGTAATGGTTAATAGATAACATATCCTTTGCAAGGTAGGGTTTTAAACACACTTCTAGTGTGTTTTAAGTACAAGTGTTGGAAAATGTACCTTATCTGACAAGACAATTTAGTTATTCTGTTCATTTTTCTTTGTGTATGAACTCAGAGTAAATATCGTCAGCAGCCACATTCCTTCAAGTACACATCGGTGACAGACTCTCCTGGTCTCCTTCATGCAAAATTCAGCAATATGATTGCTAATGAGGTAGGCTCTCCTAACGTGAATCAGAAAATATGCTTTTCAAAATGCAGAGAGAGAGGGATGGAGGAGTGGGAAAGAGACAACCCTGTTCTGAAAGAAAATGTATCAAAAAGAAAGCAAGCATCACTGAATTCTGCTTTTACACAGTTTTTATTATTTCCAGACAAACATTTAATCCCATTCTTCAATTCAGTCTCTTTTTTAAAAGCTTGAATAGTGCCCATACATCCATATGTCCTGTTATCAGGTGTTTTTACATGAAACAAAGCCTCAAAAGATCATTTCTGGGGGGTGTTCTTGAGGGAGCTCATTTGCATAACATGGTCCACTTTTGAGGCCTCCAGAAAAAGAATCCTTTTTCTAATTTTCAAAAAACAAGAGAAAACCCACAGGTAAATTACCAAAATTGTCTGTAATAAAAAAATCCAAGCTAAAAAAACACGACTAGTCTTACAGAAATGCCAGGCCTTTTAAATAACCCACTTTTAAGGTGTCCTTAATGTTCTCGGATCAACTTTTGGCCTTCTGGGAACATACAAATGCAAAGCTAACAGCACAGTGGGTAGGCTTCATGATATATGCATAAAAATTGATTTTAAAGTTGCTTTTTTTTATGCCCAGAAAAAAAAAAAAACAAACACAAAAACATGCAATAACATTGTTATATTCTCAGTGTTTTTTTGCAGTGGCTGATTACAATTGTCATAATCATAAACAACTTAAGCACTGCTATTACATTATTGAAACATTTGGAAAAATAATTGCAATTGTCTTTTTTGATCTCTTTTCTAGCGTCTTTATAAAGCAGCAGGAGAGGACAGTCAGCATCACTACACACCAACGCTGGGTCTGCCTGAGTTTACACGGGCAAGAATAAATGCAGCCAATCTCAGTGATGTAAGAAGTTTTTATATTTCTTATATGGGTTGGCGGATGTGTTGTGCAATGTCAAGAAAGATGGATAAACAGAGGACTTTTTAGATCTGTTCTATTTATGATTCCCTGATTTGATTATATGTATCTCCATTAGCATACATACAGTTGTAAATTAAATCTACATAAAGAATAAGACTTGTTTTGTCTAAGTTTGTAGGATTTCCTCAAGATAATTAAAAAAAAAAATCCTTTGATTATGAGGAATGAGACTGTAACTCAGAATAACAAATGAAAGAGGGTTCCTTTGTTTGTTCCTTTGTGCATTTAAAAGTGAAAGCGCAATCTACATGTGCCTTTCCTACTTTAGGCAAAATACAGGGAATCTTGGCATAATCTACGTGCTCAAGGCTACAAGCTGACAACGGAAGCACTCCCTTTCCAGACTGCAAGGGCCTCCAGAGAAATTGCCAGTGATGTGAGTTGAATGATTCAACCTTCCATCTTGCCTAATTTCTGTTAACTTCATGTAAAACAATGTCTAAAGCAGATTTTACTGAATTAAAGCAACTCCGTAACCATGTGAGACAAGTGTGAGACAGAATATATTACTTATGAATGAGATTCTTTGTGTGAATTTAAAAAAAAAAAAAAAAAAAAAAAAGGAAAAAAAAAAGAGGAAGAATCACTGCTAATCGAGAACCAAGCTCAGTTAAACATCTTCCAGTGGGAAATAGCTGATGAATTAAAGTATTTGCAGACAGATAAATCAGAGAGATTCTGCTCCTCTCCAGGCTTTTAGCTTCTCATATTATAAAGTGCCCACTAATTCTGTCCACCCTGCTTTGAACTGACTTTTGGAAGTGCTTGGGGCTCCTGAATTGAAATGAAGTCAGAAGAAGTATTCTTTGAATCTCTGTAAATCAGGAGCTGACTGTCTGGTTATGAAGTGAAAATTAGTGAACTCTCCTGTATACGTGTTTTCTTAGCCTTTGAAATAGGGGAAAAATTTTTCTTACCTCTAAAAATATACTCTTATTTAGGTTGTTGTTTGGAAAACACTCAGACATGATGGTATCCATTTCTCAGAAAGCCCAAGTTCATCTCAGGAAATTTAACAAGAAAAAACTGACAATTAAGCTAAAATTAAGTAAAGAAAGTATTTCGTTTGTGTAGTATTTACTTGCATATTTTATCTCTAATATGATAAAATATGAATCTATTTCATGTGCATTTGTTTTACGAAGCAACTATATCTAGCTGTAATGTATACTTAACTATATTTTGCAGAGTGCTTTTGGTTACAGCTTCAGATCTGCTCTAAAGGGTACAAATCCATAATAGAATTATATCCACTTACAACAGATCTGAATTTGGCCCTTCATCTTTGAAGCACTTTATAAACATTAGCTACTGTAATTTAATCCCCACAACTCTCTTGTGTGGTAGATAAGTGTTATTATCCCATTTCAACTACATTATGAACTCTTCAGGGCCCAGGCCTTCCCTTTAAAGTTCCAAGCACCCTGTTGATGCTGTATAAATAATCATTATCATCATCATCACTATTTCACAGAGAGGATAAATGCAAGATCATAGGGAGAGTTATAGTCCCAGCTAAGATGAGAATGAGGGGTTGCTGGTGCTTATTCTTGTGTTCAGGCCACCATCTTAGGTTTCTCAACATAGTTATTGATCCAGGAAGACTGAATTTACTCTTTAAAATAGCTGGGTGGCATTTGCAAATCTGAAGGCTACAAAGTGCATATGTTTCTCTGTATAGATTTTTTTCTTCTTTTGTTTGTTTCTCTTACATTCTCATTCCTAATGATGGGATCATAACTATGAGAGATAATGAAAGTCCACGATCTGAGGTTAAACATGACAAATGCTTAGAGGATATTCAAAGCGTGTACTGAATTGTGCTTAACTTAAATGTTGCAACTACTGTGATATTTAAATTTGAAAGCAACAAGAGATGCAAAAATTACTTCATAGTGCTGCATAGTCTGGGTGTTTTTACAGTCAGCATAGATATTTCTGTGTTTTATCCTGAGTTATTTAGCCAGAGCAGGCAGCTTAAATTTGGCACATTTTTACTTTTACCCTTTCTTATTTTTAGTACCAGTATAAATACAACTTTGTGATGGAGAGAGGAAAGCACATTGGTGCCAGAAGTGTTCTGGATGATACCAGGTTGCTGCACTGCTTGCATGCTGCCAAATTACAGAGTGAACAGGAATATAAGAAAGGATCCCAAGGAGTGTGGTCTCAGTACCATCTGCCCATGGACATGGTGAATCTTGTCCACGCAAGGAAAGCCCAGGCCTTAGCAAGTGATCAAGACTACAGAAAGAGACTCCATGAATTCACAGCGCTCCCAGAAGATATGAAGATGAAATGGGCCAAAAAAGCCCACATGCTACAGAGTGAGGTAAACACTTTCCTTCTCTTAATAGTAAACTGAAGTTAACAATAACTAAGCTTTGAGTGACTGGAACAAATTGTAAGCTGACATTGGGCAGTGGTTTTAGACAGATTGTAAGCTTGCGTACGTGTAGCAGCAAGATATCTGATTGCTCTGCACATATGGACTATACGTGAATCAGGGGTTCTCATGTTTTGAACCTGACAGAAAATCATTGTGGTCACTTACCTGAGGGATGTAAAACAGATCTCTTGACATTTTGGATCACAGCCAGACAGAGGTTCGACAGCCATTGCCCTACGTGCAGAATTCTTTGTGCAGGAAATTAAATGCTCAGAGGTTGCTTTGAGATATGGTGTTAGAAGGTCACTTTGCAGACAGGGCTGGGAATATCAAACAAACAGTTCCCCAGATGCATTCGCAGAAATTGCTCTCACAATTGTAAGTTCAGACAAACTTTGACAGAAATGATGGAATCTCAGGGTGGGCAACATCCCATGTCACTTTGTCATAGCATGTTTACCTTTGTTCAGGGACAGGCTATTGGTTTCTTTCAAACACAAGTAAATATTGAGTTCATGTATAAGGCTGCATGGATGCAGGTAGCTGTATTTTAATGATTTTGGTTCTGGAGTCACCTTTCCTTAGGTGCTTTGTACCAGAAAGCTGTATTTGGGTGCGTTTTTGTTGTGTTAGAAAAGACTGAATGATCCAGCAAGGAAGTGCAAAAGGTTGTTCAGGAAGTTGTTCTAACTCTTTATAGGTTTTCAGAGAGCTGATCACTTACTGAACTCAGCATTTTATTGAGAGACAAAGTGATGGGATGTCAGATATGAAGGTCAGATATTTACAGATAGTCCAGCCATGAAAGTCAAAGCATTGTAGAGCTTGTAACCTTCTTTCTTACTCAGTGTACTTGCTATCTAGTATTCCAGATATACTAGATATAATACTATACGTATAGAGTATATAAATATACTTTGTTGCCAGAAAAAGACATCTTCAAAGAACCCTCCTTAACTTCTCTCTTCAAATGGGAGCAAATGATCCAATTGAAGGATCCCGGTTAGATTTTATTATTATGATATACAATTGTCTTTTTTCATTTGTCTAGATAAAAATAAAGTGTTACCCTGGGAAACAGAGGTATCCCAATGGAGGGCTGCAAAAATAAGGATTAGGAATGAGTGAGAGAATTTTGGCTGTAGCTTCATATCAGCACAACAGATGCTAGAGACCCTGGTTTACTACTCAGTAGAGCCCACCAGTTGCTGCCTCCTGGCTGATAACTAGACCTCACAGCTACACTGCTGGTAGTAGACAAAGCTCTTAGCTGTCAAAGTATGCTAGCTGTCTCAGGGAGCAGTGACTAAGCAACTACATTCACTAAGCAACTTTTTGGAGATAGATAGTCTCAGGATGGTGTGGAAGCTGTTGCTAGATGGAATTCTTTGCCTTTCCAAATGCCATTCCTGCCTTCTGCTGTAAAGGGTAACTGATGACATTGAGGTTAGTTAGATCCTGGTAGGCAGGATATTTTGCTGTTTACTGATCTGTGATGGTGCTTTATATTATAGGAAAGTGTAATTTCCAAGGACTTAGTCCTAACAGCATGTAGTTTAGAGCTTGCCTAACAAGGGTCAAGACAGGAGATGAATAAGGACCTCAGGACTTAGCTCTTTGCCTATAGACACCTCAGAGAAATGACCAAGGTGTTTTTGTCCGGTCCCCTCACTGCCTAGTAAAGATAATGTACAGCACCCATTTGAGCTAGCTGGTTGCAGTCCCCTTTTGTGTATAGGAGAAAAAAATACTGAAAAAATGGATGATTGGATTTGAGTCAAGCAGTGACTATCATGCCACTGAAGGGGCCACTATCATACTGAAGCAGAAGTCAGAATTGTTGGGACTGAGAGTACTTTACTGGTTCTGACTTTTTATTGGGTCTGTCTCATTTTCCTTTCTGGATCAGGAGGTAGAGAAAGCCTTTAATGTGAGTAAAGAATCTTAAGTCTCCTCTTAGAAATGGGGTTAATGAGGAAGCCTGCACCAGATAAAATAATTAGTATTCCTGACTTGAACTCACCTCAGAAAATTATTTCAAAAGGGTTTCTTTTACGCCCAGTACAAACAGGTTATTACTTACTGCTTTGAGTCATACTAATTCACTTGTGGGGCCTTCCCTTGTAACTTGCATATGATACATTATTTAATTCCTGGTGGAATGAACAAATGCAAACAGTTTGGCTTTACGATCTGATATGTGCCTGGCAAATGAAAAACCTCAAGATGTTAATATGAATCAGGGAGTCTTTTTAAAAAACCTTAATAGCTGTGGATACAAAACTGATAGCTAACGATTTTCATTTTTAACAGCATCGCTATAAATCAGACTTGAACTTCATGAAAGGAGTTGGTTGGATGGCTCTGAGATCTCCGCAGATAGAAAGTGTAAAGAAGGCTGGAGAGCTCATCAGTGAGGTAACTGATAAATCTTTCATGGGATAGCACGTCTGTAGGAATTGTTTACCATCAAGGCTCCTCGTTACATGACACTTACGAATGTAGCTTATCATTTCCTTTTGATGTGGGAGCCTGTTTATACAAGGTGTAAGTTACCAAGAAGCAGTACGGGAGATGCAAGTCCACTGTGTGACACCTGCTGAATATTTTCCATTCTGAATGAAACACAAGAGTATAAACAAAACATGTAGCAATAAATAAATGCAGTAAATTCTATTATGAAATTCTAAGCAGGTGCTTATGGAAATGTTATAGAAAGGTACAGCATTGACAGTCATGCTGAGGGGGCACTAGCCTGCTCAGTATTATGTATTAATGGAGAAGAATTATGAGCTGTCAAAAGTGTAGTGTTCAAAAGATTTTGCATGTGAATATCCAGTGCAAAGTCCTTCTTACAAAACAACAACAACAAAGTTTGGTGCCTGCACATTAGAGCAATGAGACAGTGGCATCCTTTATAATAAGCTGAAAGAGCAACTGAGACTAAAGCAGATGGATATATGTTTTTATTACTATGGCTTCAGGAAGGTGATATTTGTATCATATTTGCCCTAGTTATCACACACCCAGAATCATGATATATCAGTGTCTAACAGAAACATCCTGTGTTTTTTTTTGTTGTTGTTTGGTTTTGTTGCCTCCTCCAGACAAAGTACCGTCAGAAGCCAGAAAGTCTGAAGTTCACTTCTGTAGTTGACTCTCCAGATTTGATTCATGCTAAAAATAGCTACCTCCAGTGCAGTGATGTAAGTTTCATTTTACTATAAATGATCATAACTTCCATTGTGCTATAATGCATTATAGAGTTGACCTCAATTCCAGTACCAGTTAAATTCAATGACTTTTGACTCCTCAGAGGCTGTACAAGGCTGGAGACTCTGAAGCCATGCACAAGTATACCCTGCCTCCTGATCATCCAGACTTTATCCGAGCCCGCCAGAATGCACTTCACATCAGTGATGTAAGTAATAGAGGCTTTTACTTTGAGGAATTGACTTGGTAATGGTCATTAAAGAAAACAAATTTGCTTGGGAATGAAAAACTTTCATGAATATGTAGAAGCCGGGTGCTTTGAGCCTGACATGAACTCAAAAAGCCATAGCTTGTGGACAGCTTACCCCAGGCAGAAGCACTCAATTTATCCCTAATATACCAGTCTGTAATTAAACCGTTGCCATCATTAGCTGCAGGGTCAGATTCACCTTAGTTTGAAAAAGGCTTTGAGTTCCTTGGTTAGTGGTAGGTCCTCTATAGGTAAAAGAAAGAAATAGGATTTACATTCTTTGAAGTGACAGAGAAAAAAATAAACATGGCAAAGAGATGATTGCACACAAACAAAAGGTCAACCCTAGACCTATTAACAAAGAACACAGTAAAGTTTGTATCGGTTCTACCCAGGCTGCCTTCTGGTTCTTGCAGGACTGCTGGCATCTCAGTTTACCTTTGGACTAAGCACCACCTAGCACTAAATCCATCAGTGAAACATAAAAATATCTTTTGAAATATGAATTGGATTTTGTGCTGGTTTTCATATAGTCACAAACCCCAGAAAAGATGAATCAAAGTCTTACAGAAAGAAAATCAATAAAATCAGAAAGGGACAGCCAGAAGTGTCTGCTAAGGTACAGCAGCTGGGCAGCAGGATGCACAGACTGGAGGCTGGTGTAAGGATGTTTCTAAGGGAGGAAGAACCAAATCTAGAGAAATTTTTCTCTTCAGGATGTAAATGTATTTCACATCCACAAAGTCACATTAAATATGTTAGAACTGGCTGTTATTCCAGATGAGTTAATGAAGCCACATGTGGCTGTGGAATAGAGACAGGGATCATTAGAAAAGCTTGAAATAACTGGCATTGAAATTATGATGCCACGAAACCCAAGACACTGCAAGTGGATGCATCAAAAGAGAGAATAAGGGCAATATCAATGCAATATTGATGTGACTGATGCATCACAGTTTCTAATAGAAATTAAATCAAATCAAAAACAACCACATTCAAGTACAAAAGGAAACCCTGGTGGCATTTTTCAGATGAGACATTTTATCATTATGGGGAATAGAAAAGAAGTTGAAGTGCTATAGAACTGGATCAAAACCTTGGAGATGGTACTGATGACTCTTGATACAAATAAGCCCAGTAGGATAAAACATTTATTATTGCAGTTATGGGACTACGTTTAAGACACTGCGGGGGGAAATGACTGTTTTGTTCTTTTCTTCTCAACACAGAAAGTGTATAAAACATCTTGGGAACAGACAAGGGCATCTGGCTATGATTTTAGGATTGACGCCATTCCGTTCCAGACAGCAAAGGCTTCAAGAGAGATTGCGAGTGATGTAAGAATTGTTCTGTTTTGTTCTGTTTCAAACGCTTCCCAACCCTATTCCCATGCCACCCCCACCCTGTAAAAATGGTGAATTCTGACATAAGAGAACATTATTCTGTTTTGCAAAAATGGGTGACCAGCAAAAATAAATGCCAGTTAAGTGCAAAGGTTTCCAGCTAAAGGCTCCCATAAAAATGTCCAATACCAAGCTGCTCTTCATTTCAAGGAGCTGTACTTGGGGAGGAAGTGTATTATATTATAGGTAAATAAGCTAGTTATCAGGCTAGGGATAGCCAACCCTGGGCTAGAATAAAGTGTGTCACCTTTGAACAGAGAAGACATCATCAAGAAAGCTGAAGATGGAAGAGCTTTATTGCTTATTGGGTTCACAATAAGAAGACCTTTGGTTGCTTTTGAGAGGATTACTTTGGGCTCCCTAAGCCATTCCACTCCCTTAAAAAAATTAGCACAAAGGTCATTCTCCTAGAGTGTCATGTTAAATTAGCAGCTACAGCTTGATATCAAACAAACCCTTGGTCACCGTGCACTACAAGAAGCATTATGGATAGCTGGGGAGGATAAGTTGCTTCATAACAGAATTTGAAGGTGATATAAATACGAAAGTGAGAATTTTCCTTTACATCTCCTGCAGTACAAATACAGAGAAACCTTCTTGAGAGGCAGAGGCCAGCAGATTGGATTCCTCAGTGCAAATGATGATCCCAAAATCAGACATGTCCTCAGAGTGGGGAAACTCCAGAGTGACAACCAATACAGGAGTGGATATGCCCAAAACAGGGCGCAGTTCCACAGCCACCTTAACCAGCCGGGGTTCCTGCATGCTAAGAGAAGCCAGCAGCTCGCCAGCAATGTTAACTACAAGCAGCCCTTGCATGAATATACTTGTGATCCTGAGCAGCTAAACGTGAAGCATGCAAAGCAGGCCTATAAGCTGCAGAGCGATGTAAGTACAGCTGAGTGGCACTGTCATGTCAGGTGCTAGGTGCTTGCTGTGGCAATGTGCTTCACAGAGCTTGTCTATCAAGAAAATAATTCTTAAAAGAACTATGGTTTGTTTGTGGAGAGCAAACACTTTGTTTATTATTGACCCTGTTGCTCTTTATATGCTCTCTCTTGAAAACCCAGGGCATGTGGTTTGATTAATGTTAACCAAATTAAATACACACTAGTGTATGTTTCATTCTCTTAGGTAAAATACAAGTCTGACTTGAACTGGCTCAGAGGCATTGGCTGGACTCCCCCAGGTTCTTACAAAGTTGAAATGGCAAGAAGGGCTGCTGAGCTGGCATACCTTCGGGACATGGCAATGCAAGCTGCTTCTGCTCAGTATGGACCTCAAGCTGTAAGTAAATCATTCTTCTCACAAATTGCAAGAGCTCTGCTCTGTAGAAGGCAGGCAGGCACACATCCTGTTTAATGCTTTTGGTTGCTCCCTGGACATTGCAGTTCTCCCAATTATTTAAACAGAATATATATACTTCCATCATCAAGCTTTGTGTACACCTCAGCTTGAAGCAACCTCTCAAGGGAATTCAGCTATGTCAGGGTTGAGTAATTCCTTTAGGGATCAAGAAATGCCACAGGACAGGATTTTTACTTACATTACAGGATGCGTTTCCCTTAACTTTGGATGTTGGCAGATCTCAAAGTGTCCTGCTATATCCACAGAGAGCAAAATTGCAGTTGGAAAGGACTCCCTGTGCAACTCCCTTTCTCTTTTCCTAGTTTTGGCAAGACACATCCTTGTTACCCTGTAATCTCCACTGACAGCTGTATTGACAAGCTCATTGTAGATTCCTAAGAACATAAAGCGTACTGTGGGAAGCTTTTTGCTCCAGCTTCCTCCACCTCTGTCCGTCCCAAGCTGCAAGAAATTACAAACTTGTTTCTTCCCCAGGTTTTCCTTCTCCCTCACCTCCATAGCATGGCTCCCAGCCTGCAATTTCCCAGCATAATAGAACAAAAGTCCATACAGGGATCTTGTAACCCCTGCAGTTAGGAAGCATTAGGTTACAGTAAAAGAGAAGCTCTGCACTTTAAATACTTGTTTCATTTAAGTTTTAACTTTGGCAACAAGTCAAACAATAAGCCAACACAAAAGAAACAGGACATACCCATGACTTACATCCCCATCTGAGAAGCTACTCAGGAAATAAATTATAACTATGGTTGAGCAATGCAGGCAGTGGGGACTGCAGGCAGTGTCATCTTAAGCCCTATGAGTGGTAATGATCTGATGGTCCCAGGGAAATCTACAGGTGTGCAATTCACTTGGAACTTGCTAGATTGCTCGCTATTTAAGGCTCAATTTAGAAGTTAGGCCTTGAGCACATTCTGTCCTTGGATATGTGTGTCATTTAACTTACATGAATGGGTCAGGTATGCGCTTTTCCATGGCAGAGATGTCCTCAGTTCAGAGCAGTAATTCAGATTTTGTCCAGTTGTTTCTGGTAATTTTTAATTTGTAAATATATTTACAGAATAATAGTTAAAGCTTTCTCCTGTCTATTGGCTGTTCTCACAATTTAGTTGTCTGATCTTATTACAGGACCAACTGGGGGCAGAAGGATCTCAGCAGGTCACAGTCAATCCTGATGCTTCAGAAATTCTGCAAGTCAAGAGAAGGAAAATGCAACTGTACAAGTAAACAGAAACATGACACGATACAAATAGATTTTCATCTTATCCTGCAAATCTTGTAGCTTTTCCATTTTTTCTGGAAAGCACAATAGATGGCATCTAAGATTTTTTTGTTGTTGTTTTAAAAAGCAAGCTAGACATTGCAATTTATAATTGATCTTTCTAATTTTTGCATGGATACTTTGTGATTTATCATTGTATGAATTACAGAGGCTGGTATTTATTTAAAGCTGTAAATGAAATTAATACTAGATGACTGGCAGGCTCAGCTTTGTACTACAGATGAATGAACCGGATTGGTAGAATATAAAATCATTTTTATTGGAACCAGATTTGTCAGACTTATTCATACTTCTAACCTTTGGAGTTTTTCACATTACTGGATTATTGGCACCATTGACCTAAGAGAATACAAAAGCATGATTTTGGTGGCTTAACAGATGAACAAGACAAGGGCCAGTGGAAGCAAAGTTATTGACTAACCAATGGCCTGTCATTTAGCAAACAGAGAATTTGTTCTTGAGCAACAGGATGTATTCAGATCACTTCAGTTATTCAATCTATTTCAAATCTTTCAAAACAAAATATCAAGATTAGCTCATTAGAAACTAGGAGAGGTTGCTATAGATAGATTAGGTAGCTGCTTAGAGAAGGTTGTAAACCCTGGAATTCAGATGAGAGAGATTACTATTTAAAGGAATTGAATCTTTGCTTGCAGATCTCTACTTTTTATATCCCGATTTAATACCAATCCCATTTTCCAAATTTCTATATATGGTTACAGAATCATTGGACTAAAAATGTATAATTCTACTTGTAAAACTTGCAAAAAAATCAATAATTATCCAATAGATTTAGATACATTTTTTTCAACAGGATTTAATACCTTTTGCCATTCCTACTGAAATGATCTTGACTCTGACCGAATTTTGGATTTAATCCAACTGAGAAATGTTGGCACTTGAGTATAAACTCCTGGCTTGTTTTTTAATCCACACTGATCACCCCAGCTCACAATGCCATACACATAGTAGGAGCCGTTTTCTACACAAGTTAGAGGGCCTCCAGAGTCTCCCTAATAAGAAAAAGCATACAAAATTAGTTCAAAATGTGAAGCAAAACATTGACCAATATAAGAATTCCCTTCTCTCATCAAAAGACCTTGAAACTGGAATGATGTATCAGCAGGTGCTGCTCAGTTCCTGAGTAGGCTTGCAGTTCTGGATCCAGGTAATACAACACTAGACTTTTTTGGACGTAAATTTCTGTTTAAGTCTGTGACATATATCTGACAAAGTCAAATGAAATTTCCCAGGCATGAAAGTACCGGGCATTCAGAATTTGAACCCAGAAAGACAAAGATGCGATACTTAGCATAAAAGAACACACTTGATCTTGAACACACGATCTTCCCCACACCATCATCCCTTTACCACTGATCCCCTCAGATAACAATAACAAAAATAATTATTCTGAGCTGGTTGGCAGTTTTCAGTTTTTGTTTTCAGTGATTTCTATGGCTAAGTATCCTTGCGGTGCTAGTTTTCACCTCAGGAACCATTGTTCAATCTCCTCCCCAGATTTACAACAGTATAAATATGAACTGACTTCATGTTTGCCCTAGCTGACTTGCCCAGTAAGTATTAGCTCTGATAGTGAAGATCAGATTAGAACTGTTCCTCATGGTAGTGGCTGTAATAGAATTGAGAGGAAAAAAAAGGCAAATTTTCAAGTTATTAAGACAAAATGCCTCAGAAGCCAAACTTCCCAGGCTAGTCTCTAGATCCCATAGATCTGCCTGTGGCTGACAGTGAAGACATTAGCTCTAGGGGCATATGTCTCAGACTGTACTGAAGAAAGATGATGGCTGTTGAAATAATACACTGATGGGAGAAACAGATACATATTCAGTACCCTGCCAAAGCTATTACTCTGCACAGCCTGACTATTTACACGAAAAATTAGTGTTCAAATACAGAAAAAGCAACAGACCTGACAAGAATCAGCTCTGGGTCTCCGAAGATTTCCTGCACAAAACATGCTTTCATCCAGTAGCTGATCATATGCGCTAGGCGCATTGCATTGCTTCTGTGAAATCAGCTTGACATTGGCATCTAGCAGCTGATGGGATATATCATCTGCAGGATGTACACCAAAAAAAAAAGAGTCACCTTCCTCCCAGTCCTGTTACATGTTGACTTTGTTCAAAATACGAGCTTGCTTGCCATTTCTATGGGAAAGGGTAAGAACAGAGAAGGGTGCATAGTCTAGCCTGGGAAGAAAAGAAGCATGTCTGCATTGATAAGGGTTAGAGTTTGAGCCTGGAGGCTTCACTCAGGACACTGAGCTGTTGCCTGAACAAAAGCAAAGTCAGGTATTCAGCATTTGGCTCAGATCAGCTCTACACCTGTCAGAGGTATCCTGCTTTTCAAAGGTGCTGGTGGTCTGCAGCTCCCACTGGTCCCAGCGGGACTTAGAGCTGCTCAGCACTTCTCAGACTAGTGCCATTAGATGTTGTAACACATAGGCTAATGAAACAGATGAAAACTGAAAGTCATGCAATATTTAAAGGCAATGATTAATTACAGGGAATCTAAAGACATAACTTGACATCTAAAGGCAATAGCCAAAGTTTCAAAGCACTACATCTGTAGATAATTAAAGGTGGTTTATAAGTTTGGTTCTGCCTGAGATTCAGGAAATATTCTATTTCTGCAGTGATTTCCTGAAATGCTAATAATAGCTCTGCTCAAAGAAGGAGCCATCTAGTTTGAGCACATACAGGATACTTGATATTCTTTTTAGGGAAAAAATAATAATAAAATTTCCCCTTCACTTTTTAAGAGAGACTTTTTATTTGGAACTTTTAAAAAATGTCCATTAAATTCTGTTGGTGCATTCTGATCAAATGTACATGCTTGTCTCTTGTGCACTTCAATGAGAGTTACATCAGAAGGGAGAATTTGGTCCTGTGTATCATATCAGGCTGTATCAGTCACAAAGCACTAGGACACCTACTGCAGCCTCAGTGACACATCTTCCTTCTGCTGCTTTACAGCAACACATCAATCAGAACATGAGAAAATGCATTTTTCAGAAAATTGGCATTATCTTTTATTTAAGCATAGTAATTTCTCCCCTCAGGATTTACTATGGGCAAGAAAGGTTTTGGATAGAGCTGGTTCAACTTGAAAAGCCTTAGTGTTTTTTTTTTTTATATTATTTTCCAGCACATCTGAAGATCCAGATGCTGCTTCTAAAAAGCTTTATCTGACCCAATGGGCTGGAAAACCATGTGAAAGTTCCAGCCTGTCTTAGTCTTGTCTTGAAACTCACAAAGTATACAATAGTCTTTCTCAATACCTTCGTACTTCTATAGCTGGCTCCCGATGAAACCATGCTATGGTGTCTCAGGTGGCAAGCAAAAAAACAAACCAAGCCAAACAAAAATAAAGGGGCGGGGGAGATTTTTTTCAGAACTCTCTGAAAAAACGCAGCCAGCCCTCACGGGCTCACGTACCTGTCTCCGTTGCGCCCCATCCTGAAATGAAGCAGTCAGTCCCAACGGGAAAGTAGAAGTTAGGCAGACACACTGTTTTCACATACTTTGATTCCACGGCACAGTGACCATCAACTGGCTTCAACTTCAGTAATGCTGGAGACAAGATAAAAGTATTTGTAACTTGTATTTTGATTTTAATCCTTAGCTATCATTATCAGTCTGTGCCACAACCCCATGGCACAGGGGCTTGTGCTGACATACAGTTCACACTACATGCTGGATCTGTCCTTATTTTTTTTAGTCCCCACACACAGGGATTTCTCCCTGCCCAACACAATTCACATCCCAAAGTTTCACATGGGTATAATCCATAATTTGACCTAATAATTTACAAAATACATTCTAGGAGTGGAATTTTATACTGACTTCAGTTGTAGAGAGGCACTTCAGGTAACTGATTTTAGAGATGAGACATATTTAATAAAAGGATCTTACCAATATCGTTGTATGGGACATCGCCCTTCTCTCTGTATTTGTGATGTACGATGATCTTCTCCACATCAAATATTTGCTCTTGATGTTCCCTCTTCCTGAGGTCTTGCTTTCCAAGGACCACTTGGTGTTTTTCTGCTAGCTCTCTGCAAAAAAGAGTAAAGTAAATAACATTAGCTATTGTGGTGGTGCAGACGTTACAGACCTTGTATATCAGTGGTGAAAACCTGAAGCTGTAGTATCTGGAAGTCAAGACATTGCTTCCTGTCGTAGAGCATGACCAGAAGATTAAGATTGTTATAATGGGACTTGGTCAAGAAAATTCTAGCGTTGGACAATACGTGTGCTCTTAACTTGTTGCAGTCATTAAATAAAATGAGCTAAAGCTGCATGAACATACTTTTTAATTTTTTATTATTGTTTTTTAATTTAATATTTTTCTTCTTTTTATTTTGGGGCAGACTAGCAGTGTACAAATAGTCTATTTCCATGGCTGTGATGTTGAGTAGTACCTCAGAGCCACAGGATTACAATCCTTTGCCATTGTCTAAGCATACTTAAAATCATCTGTGCTGGAATGATCTCTGGAGTGTAATTTACCAGTTTCCAAGGCTAGTGGCTTCCAACCTCTTAAAAAAAATGCTCAAGGAAATGTCATTTTCTGAGCTAGCTGACACATAAACAATTGGAAGGACAAAGCACGTTTGTGTTCTTCTGGAGATCTTAACTATGATGCCATTTGTGATGTTGATCATGGTATCCCAATATTCCCTGAGGTTTTCATGGATCCCTTCTTTCAAATATTGTAAAACCTTTTCATAATCCTCCTGTTTTCCTCTCGTACACTTATTTTGGCTCATTTTAGATGAGTGAGGTGTAAGTTTAATTTGTAATTCCAGTAAACACCATTTTTTCATATATATTTATATATATTTCATGTGCATGTTCTTTCTTTTTGTATGTTTTCCTTTCAGCTTGATTCCCAGAAATAATTTGGATTGTAAATCATTAGAATTCCAAGCTATAACTGCCATCCTATTTTTTTTTTCTTTATGTTTATCTACCCTAGGCATAGGACAAGCACCTACATAAGGCAGTGTCCAGCAGTAAGAACCCAGCATGATTTAATTAGCACTCCACCACAGATATGTCTGCTGCCTCTTGTAGTCTTTCTCTGCAGAGACACCATCCAGGGATGTTTGCCAGCTGTAGTCTTAACTCCAGCATAGATCCTCTTGAGTGCCCTCTGACCTTCTGGTTGTCCACATGTTTTGAATCCTGAATTTGTTTCGCTTGGGTCTTCTAGGCTGTCTGTGGTCCATTGGCTCTCCTGAGCTGTGTTGGAAGAGGCAGAAGATGGGTAATCCAGAGATAATATCACACAGGAGGAGTTAAGCAACAGGTGGTGACCTGCTCATCCAGACACCTACACACTGCCAAACAGCTCACTTCTAATTCGTTACTCTACCTGTTCCTGAGCAGGGTGAAATGTCACAGAAGTCCCACTCCACTTTGCCATTTTTTGTGATGTAGCACCAGGGTTTTTGATCCTCATCAGGATTCCTGAAGGGAACAGCTGAGCATCAGCCAGAGTGGGGAAATCTCCACAAAACTGTGCAAAGGAGCTAAGGATGCTTAAGGGAGTGGCCTCATGCTCCCGTAAGAGAGCCAGGCTTTGAGAGCTACTCTTTCATAAGATTTGACAAAGAAGATACTTAAGAAAAGAGAGTGCCGCTTCTGCCATTTTACTGTCCCCTTATCTATCTTATTCCTGTAAAAAACAAGGGAAATTGAGAGCTGCTTCTGGAAGCCTCACTTCAGTGCAGTGACTTAGGGAAGGCAGCCCTAACATCCTCGTGTTTTATAAACAGGCACTGTCTAGAAATATATGAGATTTTAACATCCTCAGTTTGCCAAATTCCTGGGAGCAGTTTGTACTCAGGGAACCCTTTGATACTGGCCTCTACAGCTGCTTCTTCAAAATATTACCTGCAGAAGTTATGTTCTCCAATGCCGTAAGAGTCAGCATCCTCCATAAATGCATTAATAGGGTAGTCCAAGAGCAAATGGGAATTCCAGTGCAGGCAGGTCTTGCCATTCTCGGCTTGGTTCACTCTTCCTCTGTACCCAAGGGAGTCCTCTTCATAACAGTCATCCAATCCTGTAAGAAGACAACGTTGATATGAAAAAGTCTTTATAAAAAGTTGTTCCTTGCCTGAAGTGGCTCCTCTTTCTTCCCTTCCTTGCTTTACGTTAACTTGATGGGGGATTAGAAGGACCCACTGAGTCACATAGCGATACCTCTTGTCCTAGACAGGCCAGAAACAAGAGTTATATCCCAGCATCTGTCCAGGCTTGACTGACTTCAAACACCTGAAACCTTGTTGCATGGCAAGGACCACCCAACCATGTATCAGTGGCTGTCCTCAGCCTGGGGAGGCACAGACAACCGACTGTGAACCTTCCATACCTCATCTTTCTGGTGTTTAAGGAAAACCCGATGTTCCTTCCCCACGGGTCACATAGAAGCCTTGGAGAGCACATGCTCACTCATGCTCTACCAGTGAGAGCCTGCTGAAGCACAGCTCAGAAAACATCAATATGGGAATAGCTTTGATCCCCTTGGCTGATGGAGGCCGCAGAGCTCAGCCTGTTCCCCTGACACCTTCCTCAAGGAGGCTGGTGGTCAGGCTCTTGGTGAGGAAGGCCTTGGTCAACTTGGCTGCAGGGTGAAGGTGGCCCGTGGAGGGTTAGCCCCAGCCTCCCCAGGGACCGTGACGTACCGATCTCACAGAACCTCCCTCTGAATGGCTCAGGGCACTCGCAGGTGAACTTTGATCTGATTCTGTGCCGTATGCAGGTCCCTCCATTCTTGCATGGGTTTGGCCTGCATTGTGAAGATGCTGTCAAGGTGGAAAACAGAGAATGCCTTGTGACTCTTCCGGATGCTCCACAGGCACTCACACACCCCCATGAAAATCCAGGAAAGCCCCTGTTTAGCCTCAAATCGAAGTTCTTATCAGCTCTTGCAAAATGCCTATCACCATGGGGCATTTTGCTAGTGACTGAACCACCATGCTGTATACATGGTGAGAACCATCCCATCTCCCTGCAGCCATCTCAGCCTGGGCAGCTCTGAAACGCCTCCCAGTCCCACCACCATCCACACAGCACCCCACAAAGTGGGAGCCCCTTCTGCTGGGGCTGTGCTCACCGCGGTGGCAGTCCGGTAACTTGTAGGGATGACTGCAGCTGCATTGAGAGTAAGGTGGGGTTAGCGTAACAAGGCAGTCTCCTCTGACGCAGCTGTTCTCCACACACATGTCCTTCACTGCGCGAAACAGATAAACACTTTGTTTCAACACATTTGTGCACACAGAGCTGTGCCCCTGCAGGGTGGTGGGAAGCTGTGCTTTCTCCTGACACCCCAGGAGCTGGTCACCCGGCTGTCACACCATACTACATAGCAGCGTGGATTGGGATTTTCCTTCTTGTTCAAGCACCTACAGCAAAAAAAGCTGCAAGACCAATGAGCAGCTCACCAGTGTCCACGTTGGGTGGGAGGGGACAGAGGTGCACTTTCTGCACACCAGAAGATTGTTACTGATAACTGCTTTAGACAGACTTGGGTTTGGACCATGAGCTAAGTGCAAGACATATTGATGTGACTGCAGCGGGCTGCTAAAACCCTCACCTCAGTGAACAGTGGGTTTATAAAGCTCTGGTGCTTGCTTCTCTTGGCAGAGCCATGGCAGTAACATCAGCTGTGAGAACAAGGAGTGTCAGCCAGCAAAGAGTGATTACCTTTCTCGCAGGTAGTCCCAGTGTATGGCTTGGGGCAGATGCAGCTGAAGCTGCTTCCTCTCTTCTCACATTGCCCGTTGTTCTTGCAGGGATCAGAGGAGCACGGGTCGGCTAGGGTAAGAACGCAGGGGTTTTAGTTTGCCTTTCAGCTTCTCTACCTCCTCACCTGTTTGTTCTCCCCCTGCCCCCCTCTTTTTTAATGAGCACATTAAAATGGACAGGCTGGGCACAGCATCCAGTGTAACACACACCACGCTTATGCATCGGGTTCAGCAGCCACAGAAGCAGCTACAAATTGCTGCAGAGCTTACTGTAAGCTCTAAGAGCTCATGGCTTTGGGTCTGGAGCTCCCAAGCTCCCTTTACAAGCCTGTGGTGGAGCAGATTTGCCTCTGCAGCAGTGAGAGCAGTAGATGTGTTCAGGACCAGAGCTGGCCCTGGGCATCTGCCTCTGTGTGCTTAGTGCAGTGGTGTCTGGATCTGGCATCGCCCTGGCTGCAGCATGGCACTTGAACTCCCCTGGAAAAGCTGTCCATTGCTGTTATGCTATGTAATACTCCCAGGGTATAAATACCACTGTGCTGGAGCAGCCAGTGTTGGGGTGAGCAGGGCCAGCCTCGTGCCAGCTCTGCTTCCCTTGTACCAGGGGATGAGAAGGGACATTGCAGGCAGCCTTCTGCCTCCCCTCTTGTGTTCCCTGAGCAGTCCACAGGACCCTTTCCTTCTCTCCTGAAGTCTGGCAAAATAGAAATAGGAAAAAAATAATAAAAGGAAACCTGCTCTACATTTGGTTCCCAGCATAAATACAGAACATATATCCCATGAAAACAGCAATTACGTCTCGCAGTGTCTATAGACAAATAAGCCTGTGTTTTTTTGTAGTAGCAATCAGAAATGTTCTGCCTGATCAGAATCCATTCTGTGAAACCCTGAGATAAAACACAGGCTCCTTACAAGAGAAACACAAAGGAGAACACAGCAAACAATCCTCCTAACTCATCCCTTTGATGCAAGCGTTTCACCAGCAGGCTGGCAGCCAAGGCCTGCCGCACTCTGTGAGCGCAGGACTGGGATTTCACCCATCCTTGCCCCCCTGCCCACCCCGGAGCACCTTGCTGGGGTTCGCTGTAGCCAAAGAACTCCTCGAACCAGTCGGGGTCCTCCGAGGTCTGCGTCTGCTGGAAGAGGTCCTCCTCGGCCTGCGTGTTGTCGTCGTAGTACTCGTAGTCATCAGCAGCCTCGTCTGTGGGGAGGAGAAGGGAATGGACGCATGGAGGAGTTACAGCTGCTACAAGGCCACCTCTGTGTGTGGCTGTCCCCAGCCATGGCCTTGCCACCGCTGCTGGAGGTGCTGGCTCCTGCCAGGATGCTCAGGGTGTGGGGACACAGGAGCTTTGCCCTTTGGTGGCGGGGGGCCCTGCAGGCACGGATATGAGGCACGGGTGGCTGCCACCCGCAGTGGTTGAGGCCGTGCGAGCAGAAGAGGTTTCCTTTGTCTCACTGCTTTGATCCCCAGCACCTCAGCTGCTGGCAGGGGGAGAGCAGCGAGTCTCTGAGCCCACAGAGCCCCTCTGAGGATAAAATGTCCCCGCGATGCCATGGGACATGTGGCACAGAGCATCCCCCGGCGCTTCGCCAGCCCGTGTTCAGGGTGGCTGAATTGCGTGGGCATGCAGAAGCCCCGCTGGTGTGTCGGAGACGAGCTATGGTAATGAGCACTGCTAAACTGCGAGCAGAGATTTTAAAAAGCTCTCCCCTAGGGCCGGACTGATGGCCCCACGGATAATGTTCTGCCTTGAACTGATTATCGACTACATTATCTTAGTTTTCTCTCCTCATTCATTCTCTTGCAGCCTTTATCTTTATTCTTTCTTTGCTTCTGAAAAAAAAAATCCACTTTTGTACAATGGGTGTTTTATATTTCATATTAAAATAGAACCGTCTTTTTTTTGTCTTTTTTTTTTTTCCTTCCTACATGCCAACTCTCATTTCTCACCAAAAAAAAAAAAAAAAAAAAAAAAAAAGAGAGGAAAGTTTCACCTCATTTATTGCTATGTCAAGTCAAGACTCCTTTTCCTCAGCTCATTATTTCCACAGGAGCTAAGTCTCGACAGTGTGCAAGTGTTGCAGAAGTGTGTGCCGTGCTGAGGAACAGAAGGATCTCGCTGGAAGATAAGGACATTGTCTACGGTGAACAAAATTAAATTTAATGTGATGTAGTTAAGAAAGGAAAACAAAAAGAGGGTTTTGCCTGAAATGCAGCCTGCGAGCTCACTTTGTCTGAGGGGAGATTTTGCAGGCGGACTTGAGTTGGAGGGAATATTGTGAAGGAGCCTGATTTTGTTTCCCTGTTTATTTTCAAAATCTTAGCAGGGAGTGTTGGCTTTTTGTTCCACAGGTGCTTTAAGGAACTATTCAGAGAGACAGGGTAGCCTTTTTTCTATAAAAGACATACCTGGTAAAAGTTGTGAAGGATGAACAGGGGAGTTACAGCTGCTCAGAGCATGCTGCAGACATGCCCAGCATGCTTTACAGGGGCGAGAGAGGACTTTGCTGAGCTAGTAGCTGAAAAAACAAGTGCTCCCGACAAGCACAAATAGTGAAGCTATTTTAGAAACATCTACTGACTACTCAGTGTAAGGATGGTGTCAAGAAATGATGATAGTGTCACTTCATTTTGTTACATTAGTGTCAGTCCTTAGTGGTGGATCAATCATTTATTAAGCATCAGAAAAGAAAGAACAGAAACCCCTGACTTGGGTACATCAAACTGAAAGATGTCTTCCTGTTTATCATTGCTTCAACACTAAATAACTATTTGGCTTCCATGTCGCTTACTTAAGAAGTGTTTCCATTCCATTTTTTAAATTATTCATAACAAGCCATAGGTTTAGTAAAGCAAAAATAACACTATTATTATTATTTTTTTTTAAATCTGAGCACATAATTAATGCAGCCTGATACTCTGGTTGATTTAAACATATTATTAAATCAGAGTGCTCATTCTTTATAAGTGCTGGAAAACCTTAACATGCTTAAAAAAGCAGTGATCTGACATTTGTCACTGAAATGTGACTATTACATGAAATTAAATTAGACATCCTGCATGCAAATTTTCAAAGAATAACTTTCCTCTGTGTAGTACAAAAAAAATCCCCCCATAATTGATAGGCAGAGATTGACTTTTAAAGCTTCAAATCAGCTTTGAGGTCTGGGTGATCTTTTAAACTGCTCAAGCTTTCATCTGCACTTTTTCACGTCGCCAAGAGCTGTCAATCAAGTAATGGATTTCTGATCAATATCCTCTTGTTCATTAGCTTACACGGACTCTCTCTTGCGGGGAGAACAGATATCCCAATGCCGGCAGTCACACTGTTTTCAAAACCTTGCCTGGATCAAGTCATGACTAATGTTCCGAGCGGAAAGTGATGCATTAGGATGCCATCGAGTGACCTGAATGGCAAGGTAACTTTGTTGGACTGCAGTTGTCGAGATGAGTGATGTGCAAAGTTAAAGCCTATTGCCAACACAGAAAGCGCCCGGCATTTATTCAAGCTCTCTGAACCTCCAGGGATAGACTGAAATCTGCCCTAATTTAAGGAGGATGAGTTTTCCTGCCACATCTCTAAATACTTTTTGTCTGCAGGTCTGTGAATAATGTAAAGTTATTTTTATGAGGCTGAAATCCTGATGGTATTTCAAAAAACAATAAGTCTCCCATTTACTCCTGCACAGACCTCTTGGTATTTCCTCCCTTCCACATGGGTTTTGGCTGGGAGCATCTGCAGCTTCAGAAAGAAATTGCAGAAGGGATAGGAGCAGCTAACAGCCAAGCCCTCACTCCTTCCAAACAATTTGGGGCTGTTACACAAGAGCAGTTTTGCAGCACTTACCCTTTGGAGGGCATTGTCTGCTGATGGCTGCTGAAGGAGTACGAGTACTTGCAGAAGCTAAGCACTGATCTGGGAAGGTGTTTGCCACACGTCTCCTATGAGGAGAGCAACACTGGTCTGGGGAAGGAACCAGTGCTGCATGGGTACAGGGCAGCTGGACTTGCAGACTGGACCAAAATGCCAGCAGAATGAAGAGGCATGTAGTTGCACAAGGAGTGCATAGCGAGAGGCACACTTTTTTTTTTTTTTTTTTTTGGTGGGAAAAATAATTTAATAGTTTACTAGTAAATTAATTTACTCATAATTAGTTTAATAATTTATAAGATCAGATACAAGAGCCACTAAATTCAAGAAAAAAAAATGAATGGGACTTGCCCACAAGATTACTAAACTTAGCAATAAAACCACAATCCTCTCATAGATTAAACAGGCTGCAAAAGCAGGTACAAGTCCTCACAAGTTATCTACAGCCCCCACCCCTCTAAGATTCATCACAGCATTTCTCTTACCCATATCATAACATTACATCACTTTCAATGATTTTTTTACTCACAGGAGCTATTGAATACTTTCTGAACCTGCTTGCATAAGTTCTAGAATAAGTCCCACAGTTAGTTGCGTGCAGCAAGGGAAAGCTATCCATCCTTTATCTGACCTTCAGTTTTCATGCACAGCTGGCACTGAGCTGCACCAGATTCTTCCCTTACCCTCCGGTGTGCTCTGCAGCCCAGCACCACAACCTCTGCTCTGTGGCCCACATGCTAGACCCAGCTCATCAGCAGGTCCCCAAACCTGCATCAAGCACATGAGGCCCATGGAGCAGCAGAGAACTCCTGGCTTTGAACAGCACAGCAAGCTGCTGGTGCCCTCTTGGTATCCCCCATTACCATTGCTGCAGCCACGCTTTGTGCCCCATTGTACCAGGACCCACTGCAGAGATGTTTTCTGCACCAACACAGAGCACATGGGAAGGCCTGGAAGTGCTGACTGTGTTACTTGTCCAGAGCCCAACAGACCTTCTCAGGATCTCCAGCCTTATTTTAACCATTACAAAGCCACGCATGAAGTTAACAAAACTCAGTGCTAGGCACCAGCCAAGGATCTTGATAGACCAGGTTGCCAACAGTGAGGCCTGCATGCAGAGCTTCAGTGGAAGAAATCAAATCCACTTACCATTCAGAAAGTCAGCCAGGAAGAACCAGGAGGTCTGCAGGGGATAAAGAAGAACAGAGTCGGTTTCTGAAAACCAAAACGAGTTTGGAGCACAGTTACAGCACAACTTGTGGCAGATTTCTCTTTGCCCCAGTTCTGGACATCCAGAAAAGCTCATTACCCACTTCAGGGTCACCCAGGCTGCATTTTTAAGGTCTCTTTTCACAGATCATCAAAATGGCCCAAAAACCTATGCTTCTCCCAACAACCTGGGGGGAGCTCCAGCTTTTCTGACCATCTAGCACAATTTGCAGCATGCTTATGAAAAACTTGTCCCAAACAAGTTAATTGCCTTTATTTATTAAGTGGCCACACACTGAGCATTTACCTAATGGCACCACAGCCAGGTGCCAGAGTAAAGGGCTGTGAGATGCTGGGCAGGATAGAGCAGAGAGCAACCCAGATGTGGGGAGCCAGCCCTCCAAGCTGGAAGGTGATCAGCAGCCTTTGGACAGAGGAGAACATTTCTGGTGCTTCCTGCAAGGAAATGCCATGCGTTCACCCTCTGACACAGGGCTCCAGCCTTTCCTATTTGGCTTGTGATCAAGGGCAAACAACAAAAGGGAGCAGAAGGAGGAGGAAAACAACACTCAGCCTTTGAAGACTGAGTGAGGCAGAAAGGAAATGTACTGCTGCCACATCAGGACTCGTCCCCTCTTGCTGTAAGTCACAGCTGCAGACGGGCTACCTGGCTGCGACGAGAGCACATACTAACAGCGGGTGTGAAGGAGGAGATCTGGAGCTGCACTGCTTCATCCCGCACGTGATTTGTCAGAAGAAAACACATTTCCAGACAATTTAACATGTATACTGAAGACTGTATAGACACACAGTTATTACACACACCTATGTATTGCTATAGATGTAATCAATTATAAAAACACACTTCTTACTTGGGCATTATATTAAGTATTCTGTACAGAAGAGAGGCACTCTCAGCTAACACCAGACTGTGGCTAGGAATGAATAAGCAGCCGTGAATAAGAACCTGCCCCCAATAACCCAGAACAGCCCCCACCTGTGGCTGCCACCTGGAGCTCACACCTGAGTGTCCCCCTACAGCTGGAGGCAGGGAGCTGCTCCCTGGGTGCCTGCACCTCAGTGCCCTCCTCAGCACTGCCCCTTCCTGCCCTGAGCTTAATGGTCTTGGAGAGAGTTTCAGGGCAGCAGCTTTTGTCTTCAAGGAGGTTGCTAAAATTTCCGTGCACGCAGGGCAGCCATTTGCCCTGCATGGGAAGGGCAAAGAGTGCCAGCCCGAGCTGTGTGAGGTGTGGAGGTGATGGCATTGTGCTCTTCTGTGCCTCAGTTTCCCCCAGCTGCAGAGCACAGTTGGGAGTCTCCCAGTGTACAAGGGAAAGACTCAAATAGCAAGAACAGAAGAAAGAAAGGAGCCTGAGCATGTCACTATACCAGTTGTCCTGGCTACCCTTCCAACCCTTCCCCCATGGGCAGAGTTACTCGTAAGAGAGCAGGCTCCCTAAACCTCTTGCAATGACCTGGTGCCCTGGAAAATGTCCAGGTTTCCCTCAGTGCAGACAGTGCCCTGTGCTCTAGGGTGGCTGAGCCCTAGATTTGGGTTCCCAGCTTTGGATGAAGGCCACTGTCCGCTGCCACAACACAAATGCTGTTCAGAACAAATGTTCCTGGAGCACCCAACACAGAGCGTGCCACCTTACAAGTCTAGGACATCAACCTGATCTTTATCACAAACCTGGTGTGCCATATTATCTCTTTGCCCTTCATGTGCCTGATATAGATTTGCAGGGGACATAGCCCCAGGCAGACCTGGCCTTCCGAGGTCCACCAGACAATACTGCTTCAGACTCATTTCCACCTCCGCTAGCCAGCACAGGGCCAAATTCAATCTTTTGGCTCCCTGCATGAAGCTTTCCATGGCGTTACATGGCAGAAGCTGGAGAAGCACCCATCTCCATCCCTCCTGTGTGGGCTTGCCCCTTCCTGGGCATGGAAACTTGTCCCACTGGCATGTGGGACGTGGGATGGGGGACGTGGGATGAGGGAGGTGGGATGCGGGAGATGCGATAGGGGATGTGGGATGTGGGATGCTGCAGGAAGGGGGCCCAGGAGGGGCTGCAGGCAGGCAGGGCAGCACGGCGATGTGGCCGGGCCCTTCGCCCGCTGTGCCGTATTGCTCACGGCCAGCAGAGGAGGATCTTGTCCTTCCGACGAGGTGCAATACTGCGCCCAGCCGGGAGCAGGATGCAAACAAAAGGAGGAGAAGGAGGGGGGGGGAGAGAAAAGAAACGAGACTGTGGGGCTTGTTTCACCAAACAGTCTCCTTTCTGCAGCCCGACACTGATACTTTGTGCGTTCTCTCAAGAGGGAATAAAATCGCTGGATCCTGCTCGCGGCGGGTCCGCAGGGACGGGGGACGAAGCTGGAAGAACTGGCGGAGAGCAATTTTAAATTTTATGACTTTAGGCTCGTAAAAAAAAAGAAAAAAAAAAAAAAGAAACCCTGCAAAAACAAAATCCAGGAGAGACATTTTATGTGGGTACTGGCTCGTTGCTGAGTGTGGAGCCGATTACATTTATAGGGCTCCTAAAAAAAAAAAAAAAAAAAAGGTGGAAAAATGGCTGAAATTCAAAATTTAATTTCACCTGACTTTTGTTGTCATTATCATTGTCATAGTTAGGACTTCACTAAAGCTTCATTTCTCCACAGAACCACCAAACTTTGCTAATTAGGCTTTGCACAAAGGTTAAACACTGCAGACATAGGATACTCTCCATTTTTCTATTTCAATCCCTCAAGAAAGGAAGACTATTGAAATATAATAGATTTCAAACAGCAGTGCCAGAACCAGGAGCTTTCTTGGTCTGAGGACAGAATCCTGCAGCTCCAACTCTGACAAAAATGTCCAGTTAATCTCTGGCAATTCTTTCCGAATAAAGCTGGGAAGATTTGACCCTAAATTCAAGGGAAATTATTTACAGCTGCCAAGGGCATTCTGCAGTGAACTGTTGATTGTGTCTCGGGTACATTTGCTACCCCTTATTACAATCAAAATGAATAATTAAAACACAAATGCAGGTGGAGAAACAGGCAGCACAAAGGCGACAACCCAGGGTTAGGCTGTGGGTTTGCATGTGTGCAAACCAGAAGTAATTCCAGAGCAAATAATGTACTTATTTGAGCTGGTGTGGCAGACTAGCAGAGGGACAAAACCTGCCCATGTACATGCACATAATTCCCAACAAAAGCTCTACAGGAGTTCGAAAATTCAGCTACCTTGCTATGAATTGGCCTGCATGCTTAATTGCACCGCTTCGTGGCAATTCTCCTGCAACTTGCCACGGAGCAGCCTCCACAGCAGCAGCACAAACGTTGCCCCTCTCCCCTGCGCCGGCACGGCTCTGCAGCTGAGGAGGCGGTGGCACGGGGCTGCACAGGAGGACGAGGACGGCTATTTGATCAACTTCCATCCACAACTGACATCCGGCACGAAGGAGCCACGAGGGCAGGCACAACTACTGCCTTTTCCACGTGAACCCCTTGATCCTGCTGACAGCTCTCAGTGGGAACCTTTGTCTGGGCTGCTCGCCAAAGGAGGAGGGAATCGACGGTTCTGATGCTCTTACAATCGGCCAGATTTTTGCCTGCAACCATCTTGGATAGTGACAGTCTTTGAACTTCAAGGGAAAGTGGCTTTTCCAGCAATGACATTATATTTCTCAGCCAAGGCGATGGCTGAAGCATAATGAAAGCAGGACACATTATCATCTGGAGCACACATGCAGCACATGTTGTATTTTTAGCCTGGGAAACCGTTCCCTTAAAGGATTCCACCAAAACCTCTGAGCTCTTCACCTCTCTACTAGCAAGCCTTCTCCTGCCTCCTGCTGAACTGCAGCGTTTGCCTCAGAGTAGGTGTCACGCTCCTTATTGACCTGTCCTGGGACACCCAGGGAAGTTCACATGCAATGTCTTTATTTCCCTGATTATTCGGTTGCGAACCTTTCCTGGGGCAGCACCTGACACAGTAACCATTGGGACCCAGCACAAGAGCAGCTGCACGGCCCTCGCAGGTGCTGCAGCAACCGGCCCACTTCTCCGCACAGGCGCGACCTGCTCCTGCTTTCCAAGAGATCAAAGTTTCCAAGTTAATCTTTGCACTGAGGGAGAGGGCTTGCTAGCAGCTGGCTGGTTTTAAAGTTGCTCATTCGTGGACGAGGTGTGCGTGGGCTCCCCGGTGGAAAACAGAGCCAGCATCAGATGCCAGAGCAAGGGGAAGCTCCAAGAGCTGTTCCAAGGGGGCTGCATGAGCCAGAAATGTCGCACTGACGCATGCGTCGTGTTATCAAACGCTTTGGCAGCCGGTGCCAGGATCGCAGGTTATGCTGCTAGACTTAAAGCTTATGCAAAGTCATTAAGTCCCTTTAGTTCCAGGGGATATCAACCTGCATGCTTCAGGGCATAAGCTGATTGCCTTGGGGGGCCAGGGAGGCGTGCGTCCCTCCCGGAGCGTGCAGTGCACAATTAGCTGGGGGCGCTCCCAGGGCTTCCTCGCTTTTTGCTGCATCAGGAAAATTTAGGCGAGCGCTGCAGAAGGGCATTGCACCTGATGGGGTGCAAATGGAGAGGGGATTGTCAGCTCTCACTCCTCTCTGCAGTGGTTTGGTCATGGTGCAAGGGAGCATAAGGCCCTCAGAGGAGAGGTGCAGCGATGGGGAGAGGGTGAGGGGAGTAGAAATGGGAGTTTGCTACAGGGATGGATCCATGAGTGGGTAGAAACAGCACCATAAGAAGATGTCAGAGAGACACTTGGGGTCTTTTCACCCTAAAATATGGTTTTCCAAGCACTGGAGACATAGAAAGAACTGTGCTGCTGATAACAGCTTCACATGAGTTGTGGGCCAGCTAAAAGATAGGCAGTGATGAAAATTTTCTTTGCAGTTATTAATATATTAGAATTAATCTTAATCTTAACTTTAATCTTTCCCATTCTGTTACTATGTGCACTCAGTTATTGACCTGGACATGGCTGGTGACTTCAAAACCTCCATCACTACTAAGCAGGCATCAATTTTCCAAAGTTCCAAAATATTCAGTGAATGACCACTTCTGTCGCTCCAAGTCCTGCCCTTCCCAACAAAAACTGGGAAGACCTGTCACATCTCAAGGCAATATTTTATACAGTTGCATCATAAATGTTAAAGTAAAGGAGCAAGTTTTGCTTTTGCTTGCATTCGTGATGCATTTTCATGCATCATGGAAATACTTTGGATTCATGGAGATGAAATCAGTTTCTCTTCAGAATATGAAAGACCAAATGGACATTGTCGCCTTACATCCCTCCTCCAAACACTCTGGATCCATAAATATCCCAGCTCTTTTCTGTCCTATTTTAACCAACTTCATATGAGCTACTGTCTAAATCTGTATTAGACTTCTGTACTACACCAATAACATTTATTAATAGGAGTGTTACTTATAAAAACTCCTAAAACTATATTTGAATAAAAATGAGAATGGTGAAAAGAGATAATATGGGAAAGAAGGACAGAAACAGGAATGGGAGGGGGGTGCACAATTCGATCAATGTGCAAACTCTTTTACTTTTTCATTCAAAGTATTTTAGTGTAAATTCTTCTTTGGAACAAATCATTAAGGCAAAATGTCCTCTCAAAACATGTTTGTCATGCAATGGTCACGTCACAGAGACTCATTCCCCTCTTTTTTTTTTTTTTTCTTTTTTTTTTTTTTCTGGGATTCATGCCAAGTGCTAAGCCAGAAAACCTTGTTATATTAATTATGAAGAAAAAACATGTTTTATTAAAAACTAGCCTGCTGAATATTCTGTCGTGCTGCTTTTCAGTGACAGCAGAATTGCTTTTGCATTTTAGCAATGTTAATGAATTTTCAGGACTGGGGGAGACATGCACTGCATTTTCCACAGCAATATGTAGACCAGAGTCAGAAAAGGCTTGTCAAAGCAAATGAATTAATCTAACACTTAGAGCTAGTCAGGAAAATCCGTGCAAGGCTTCACGTTGTCGAAGACTGCACCTACACCTGCCTTGCTGAGTGTGAATTAACAAACCAATTCATTGTGGGCTAGCTTATATCAGACTGGGTTCCCACAATACCTGAGGACTGACACTGAGCTGCTCTAGAAGTGATCCTCCCATAAGCTGTCATGTGTTAGTGGATCAAGTATGCCACATCCACGGCTGCCAGTGGATGGATAGTCCTGATGATACACTAATTAATAAAAACCCTAGCGTGTTGCAAAAATAACGGCTTATAAACTCACCAAGCTCTTCAAAAGGATTCATCACCTATTAAAGCTCCTCGCTACATATTTTTCCCAAAGGACTCAATTTAAACAAGTCAACATCTAAAATTTTGAAATTAGTTTTAGTAAATACGAAATCATTGTACATAGGAATTGGCATTATAAAGTGGGAGTTCGAGGGTACCTGGAAGTCTTTCATGAGGAAATCTACTTGATTGCAGTGCTTGGAGAAACAAAAGAAATGTGTTTTTTTTTTTTTTTTTAAAGTAGCTTGCAACTTTTCTTTGGTACAATCCATCCTTTCGTTCTCTTCTAAAAATAAGCTGAAGAGACTGGGGGTAATACCTCCAGCTCTGCCCATGCAGGGCTCTGCCTTGCTTTGCCAGATGTTTTGCTTTTAACACACCTTCAGAGTTAAGAGCAATGACCACTCAGCCATCTGAAATGTATGGTTGGGATAAATTTTACCTTCAACCAAAGAGCTTGCAAAACCTCCCAGCCTGAGCACAGTTTAAGCCTGAGCTTTTCAACCTGTGAGCCCATCCTCATGGCAGCCGTGGTGGCTGCATTAGCACATGAGGCACCGCACCATGAGCACCTGTGCTCAGCCCAGAACCATCCCCATGCCCTACCTGGAGACAAGGTGGGTGGGCAGTCCCTGCTCCTTACCCTCTCCAGCTGCCCAGAAAGGGTTCAGCAAGCTACAGGGCTGGCATGCAGCAAGAAATAAAAACATACTCACGCACAAATGTGTGTTCCCTAGAAGAAGGATCAGTGGGAGAACCTGAAGGGACAAAATGCCGTTAACCATCCTTGCGCTGCTCTATTTGTCCTGGAATTAGTTTTTTCTTGTTGCCTATGTTTTTTCAGATGAGGCACAATCATTTGAGGATGAGCTAATTCAGCACAAATAATTAACTGTGCTTCAAATATTGTTTAATGTTCAACAGATTGCCCTGATCAAATAAGTGCATCCTGTCCAGATAATCACCGCATTGGCTGCTGGTAAATGTTCCAAACCAGTAACTATCAAACCTGGAAACAGTATAAACTAATGGCAAAAGAAAGTATTTTGCTTGTATTAGAAATATTTTTATTTTGTTACTGTGATTTTAAATAGGTAGGAGTCAGAGTTATTTCTCTCCCCTCCACCTGAAAAAATAGTGAGATCCAGTTAAAATTATAAGATTTTTAGAAACATGAAAACATGCTTGTTATTATTTTCTAGGTTTCAAACATCAAGGCTCATGCTCTCAAGCATTTTTTTCCACAGATGTGAGAACTTGAGATCCATTTTTTGATAAAAACTGAAATTCTTGACTAACTCCCAGTGTCTAGAAGCTGAAACATTTACAATGATGGCAACGGAGGAAATCACAATACAAGAACAAACAACCCCTATTACAGAAATGCCAACCTTTTTTTTTTTTTTTTAACTGATTGGATCTTGTTTGTGCTATGTACTAAGAGAGCAAGTGAAAAGCTAGACTCTTCTCCCAAATACTTTAGAGGCCAAGTAGGAAGAAGGATGAGGATGAAATCCAGTAGAAATAGAGTGCTTCAAGATCACAGCCCACATTCACAGTCCCTGTTTTCTCCGTGTTTATAAAGCTGAGCACATTCCACACCACCAGGAGGAAAAGAATATGGTTGCCTGTTGGGAGAACTTGAATAGTGTACAATAAATAAAACCAGCAAGGAGAGGGCATCCACACGTTGAATATGAGGAAGAAAACAGTGAAATCAAAAGGGACTCAATCTTTCCCACCCTGAACGATATTTTTCCTGGTGAAAAAAGGTAAGATGTGAGCACTCGATTACAGACTCTGTGGCAAGTGCTGAAATTTGGATGCCAGGGAACCCTCTTTCTGATGTTTGCTCACTTTGGAGCCTGAGCATCATGAGGTGGTTTTCATACATCAGGAAATAAACAAAGAATTTAAGTATGATAATTATGCCACACGTGCATAATTTAAGCAGGTGCCTACAAGCAAAACGTGTTTGAGATTTAATATGTTGGTGGCCACACATTCAGATTTGAGGGATTCCAGATTCTTTAACTAGTTAGAAAGACAGCAAGATGAAAGGAGTTAGATAATGCACAACTTTATGTAATGTGTCCTTGAGTAAGCTGATTTGCACTGAATTTTAATAGAGCCCTGATTCATCAAATCTCAAACAGAATTAAGGTATGGACTGGATCCTAATAACATCATGCTTTATATCCATGAAAGATAAATTAAAGGATGCAAAACTGCTATTGACAAACATTGATTATATGTACTTTGATGGACTTTGAAGTTGTGCCAGATGCGTCTTGTCAGCCTCCAAAGTTTTCTTTTAAATCTCATTGCATAAGGCTTTTACTTTTTAATTATTTTTTCCCTCAGCCTCTTTGATCAAGAAAAAATGTAGATCATATTTGCGTGATGCTATTTCCTATGCATTTTATTTAGATATGCCCTAGTGCACAGCTCATGATATGTAAAAAACATTACATGCACCTAGTAATCTAAACCTGTTATCCTGGGTGTTTTTTAACACTTAATTGACCTTCTCAAGCTGCTGAGTGAAACCTGTCCATGTGCAGAGGGTTAGCACAATGCTTGCTTATATCCTTTTGTGCCACATAAACCTCCAGAGTAAGACACAAGTGACAGAGATGCCACTGGCTCTTTGTTCCTGGGAGATTTTTGCCCAGTGCAGAAATCCTACCTATCCTTTTCATTCTGTCACTGTTGGAAAAAGGGTCCTCATGCCAGACCCCATGCAAAGGCTTATAACATCTACCAATTTCAGAAGATGGATTAAAGTTTAAATGAGTGAAACTCCTTTCTTTTTCCTACATGTGGTAATGTCTTCTCACTAGGAAGCTTTAAGAAACTTAAAAGCAGCTTTGGAGACATTTTGATTCTTAAAGTTGTTAACCTGCTTATACTCCCTTGCTTTCCTTGTCCGCAAGGATATGGCCAATCTTTTCAGGGCATGGCAGGTACATAAAGTATGTTGCTCTGCACAGTAGGAGGCTTCAAAGGCAGTGAAGGGTTTGGGTCCAGTTCTTTGTCTTGGAGTAGACCCTTTCCCACATCCCCAAACCCATTTGAGTGATGCTCTCTTGCTCATCAGACATGAAGTGCTTCTCTGTGACAGTTTAGGTGGCTTCGAACTAAAGATATGGAGAAAAATGTAGAGAGGAACTGACCAATCCTTTAAAATTGAAAATGAATGGGTGAAAACTGCTTAAAATGCTGGAAGAGAACTGTGGTGGACTGGAGGGCTTCTGCAGTCCTCTATACTACCTCAAACAAATCATTTACTCTCAGTATTCCTTTGCTTCCCACCTGAAGAGTGTGGGTGGCAACACCTTCTCTTTTCCCTATGAGTTACCTGTTTAGACAACAAACTCTTCTGGTTTAGTATTTTTTTCCTATGTTAATGAACAGCTCCAGGCACAAAGAGGTGCCTTTTCTTGGCTGTGGTGTCTAGTATAAAAGTAAGAAAAGAGTAACCTAGAGGACTATACTCTCAGTGATTTATTTGGAATTACTACTGAGTAGTATGCTCTATAATGGTTGGGTAATTCTGTTGCCAAAATAAATACCAGAAACAGGACTTTGTCAATCTTTTTTTTTTTTTTTTTTTCCCCCCTCACTAAAATAAGAATTTCCAGTGTAAAGATATTTACCTGGACATTTTTTTGCCACCATGCATAGCCATCAAATTCTGATTTTGGAAAGCATTTCCAACCCTTCCTGGCTGATAGCTCTTCATCTTCCAACATAAAGCAGAAGAGAATGAATGAACAACATGCTGTGCTGGATATGCATGTGTGTGCGGATTATTATGGTATTAGGTATGGTTACTGCAAATACAGCTATTAACACTTGAAGGAACAAATCACTGCAGTTGTCACTGGAGAGTGAAAATTCCTAAGGTAAAGGAAAAATAAAAACATTTAATAATCAACTTCAATACAAACAGTGGTTCTAGAAATACTTGCCTGCATCAGGCACCAACACAGTGCCCACAGGAGCATGACCAAGTCTCTAGGAGGGTCAGCTAAGAAGGACTTTCTTTAGACCCAGCAGCAATGCTGTGGAGTATGCAAAGATCAATGCTTTGGCTTTGGCCTTTTCCACTGCTACCATTTTGTGGCTTTCTTTAATTAACCTAACAACTAAAAATCTGTATATATGTTCATGCTACCTTTTTAGTGTTCCCTCCACTTCCCTTAAACAAAAGCCTTTTTCAAACTGCAAATGAAAACAAGAAAGCAGGAGCCCTATTATTCCTCTTTATACAGAAGAACCAGAGCTGAGCAAGAGTATCGGGAACTGACTTTTAATATCAACTCTGGGAAGGGGAGGAGGGGTATTCTCTTTGTGAAACTCATCTTGGTGCAGAAAGCCAGCATGAGGTCTAGACACCACTTAAATCAACATTTAAAGTGTTGCGGTTGCATTTTGTTTCATAATTCTCTCTAGCAGCAAATTCCCAGTGATGGTTTCAATTCTTGGGCTAAGATCAAAAGCAGAGTAAAAATTTAAAGACAAGCAAACAAACAAAAACCAGAATAAGTGCAGGCAGCAGAAAGTTCTGTTGGACGTGAAAGAAGACACTTCCCTTGTCCCTGCTGCTATAACCCACCCGTAATACTTCAAAGGCTTTACACAAACTCAAACACAGAGCAAGGCAGGGCTTGGCTAGTTAGGAGGAGAGGCAATCTGGCTCCAGAGGTGCACACCGTGCCCCACAACTTCTCTGACACTGATGTGGCACTAAGACCTTGAAGAACAACCTGCCACACAGGAACTTTATTCCTGCCCCCAGCCTAAGACTGGGTATGCCCCGGCCGTGAGGTTTTCTGTCCCTTTCTGCCTGTTGGGTGTTCTTTTAAATCTTTCCTGTAACAGCTCCGGATATTCTTGTTAGCTGCACAGCTCTGTGAGCCTATTTTTGTGTCTTGAAGCTGCCTGCTAAAAGCATTAAAACTGTAAAGCGGTGGACGAAGAAAGGCAGTTTTGCTTTCAAGCTGAAAAACATGCATCAAAGCTCCTGCCATAAATTTATGGAGTATTAAAAACAAACAAAATGTGACCGTAGGGTAACATCATTTTAGGAAAGATGCGATGGCCTACCTCAAAGTCTGCATTTAATGTGCGCAGCTCTCACTTTAACCTGCCTAGGCTATGAATCCCAAGGGCCAAATTCTGTTCAACCACCCTAAAACAGATTATTTTCACTCTGGAAAGGTAGAGCTAATATAGTTACTGTGCTCCGGTTACAAATGCTGCCTTCACAGGCTCCACGGGTCCTTCAGGGGACGCCAGTCCGAGGGAATCTGGACAAGCCATGCCCCTGTAAGGGGATCTCTGACAGGGAGATGGATGCAGTGTCAGGCCTGGTCCATGCTGTGGGAGCTGGGGAGAGCTGGCATGAGCCGACAACGTCACCCTGGTGTTCTGGGGGGAAGGAGAGGTTTTCTGAAAGGTGAAGCCTTTGGGTTTTTGAGCCAACTGCCCCCAAAACACCTCAGATACCAGCAAACAAATCAACCGAAGGTAGGAACCTCTGCCACCTCCTCACACAGGGTCCTGTGGCACACACCAGCTGCTGTGGGCAGGGCACAACAGCTGAGGTGGTCCTTGGCCACAGCCTGCATGGAAAGGGCAAGAAACAAAGTAAGCAGAGGTGCATGGACCTCCAAGGACTCTTCATGTCCTGTCTGTACTGAGAAAGGCACTGATTTGCCCAGGCACCCAAGGTTGTAAAGCCATCGGGCCCCGCAGAGCAGCAAGCTTACATCTTGGTGCCACTTCAGCCAGCAACCACATCTTTTCTCCTCTCATGTCATCTCATGATGACACCAGCCACAGTACTAATTTATTTCTACAATCCCAGAACAACAAGATAAATATAATGAACATTATGGCAAATACTTTTTTCTTGCTGAAGAAGCGAAAACGTAATGAGAGCTGACCTCCATACTATTTTTCATGCATTTAGAGGCAAGCACAAACTAAGCAACACCTGGTAAAAAAAAAAAAAAAGCCTCCAAAAGACATGCCTTAAAATAATTACTTTAACTTTTTGACATATTTTTTTCTTCTTTATTCACTGCAGTGCTGCTGCTTTAAACAGGAGTCAGGCATGTTCAATGGGACAGTGGGATATCATCTGTTTCCTGTTGGGAATCCAACAGGAGGTCATGGAATAATATACATCCTAAATATTTGGGAACTCTTTGGCAGAATAATTTAGCATACTATGTTATTAATTGTCTAAATGATAGATAAAATAACAGAGACAAATCATTTCAGGTGCAACTGTGCACAGCTGTTATGAGCACTGCTTTGCAGTTCTGAGAGAATCAACAAATCTTGCTTGAGTAAGAGCCATCCATCTACATTATTATTCTTAGGTGTTTACATTTCCTTGTGCAGAACTCTGAATAAGAATATCTTTTTTTTTTTTTTTTTTTTTTTTTTTTTTTTTTTCCCTCCTAGTTTTCATTTAATTACGAATGCTCAATACTACACATAAGAAAGAGTTAGCCATCTGAGCGGATGCACAGCTGAAGCAGCGCACAGTTGGAGCCCCTGCCTTACCTCCTTGGTCCTCATACCTCATGTAGGTGGTGATGAAATACCTAGCAGCTCTAATACTTATGTCATGTTTCTCTTGGCTTCATGTTTAACTTGGCTGGCCTAGCATGATGAGCAGGGCCAATTTGGTTGGATCTTGATTTCTTTTCAATCCCAGATTCCCCAGGCTGCAATTCCTCTTTTTGATCCATCATCCCAGATCTACTTTATCCCTGGATTTTCTTTCTGAGAAACAATTTTTCTATGGACACCGATCCACAAGTCAAGATCATTTTTTACATGGTTGAAGTTAACCAAGGCTTTTTTTTTTTTTTTTAATTTTAAGTCTCCCAAGCTTATAAAAGAAGCAGCACAGCACTGTTTGCATTTTTCTCCGTGTAGCAATGGCAACTGGAAATAAAATTGATCATGGTTTTTATAAGACTGTCAAGGATAAGAAAGCTGTCTCTTGAGAAGCAATGCTAAATGTTAGTTCCAGACTGATAACTGTGGGACAAATAGGTTATAAATTAGTCACTGGAATTGTAAGCAAGTCCTAAGGGATTTCCTGTCCCTGAGACAGACCAGTGAAAGCTACAGGAGTGAGATGCTCTGGTCGCTGGAAAGGCTATGTGGGTTTTCTGCTTCAGAGTCTAAACAAAACTAAACATTTTTAAGGTTGGAAAGCTTTGGTATGAGCCAGCCATCACAGTGGTTCATGGCAGCAGCAAAGTTCTTCCTCTCCTAATGTTACATTGGTGGTAACATGGAGCTCCTGATTGGCACTTCTCTTGTGGTGTCTCGTGGTCTCCTGAAGAGCTGAACTAGGAGTCACCACCACATATCTATGAGATACCTCGCAAGCAGGCTATTCATGAATCCTTTTTGTTGTTAAAAAGAACTTTTTTTGTGAAGAAGTTAACATTTTATGTGGGAAGCAGCACTTTGCATACAGTATTTTTAGACAGGCTCCTAAATTTTCACTGCAAATGTTGAACGTTGAGGTGCAGGTATAGGTGTCAGCATGTATCAGTGTTTACCTTAAAGGTAGTTACAGTGACATTATAACCATCCCTAAGCTAAGTGTTGCAAAACTGAACACTTTATCATTAAAGTCAATTCAAATGTGCTCCAAGGTAGGATTCCTGTGCAGTCTGGACTTGGATCTGTAATGACATCTCAAAGTAAGTGCAGGAGCATGGTTACATTATTTTAGAGTTCGTGGTCTGTGCTTACAGTGCACTAATTTTTAAAGGGGTATTTATTTCCTTTTTCTTTTTTTTTTTTCTTTCCTCTCCCATGGTGCTTCCCCTAATCACAAAGGTTCCTCCACACCAACACCCATCCCCAGACATATTCCCAGCTTAATCCTCACACTCGGCTCACAGCCCACTTTGCTCTGCCTGTCTCTGTGACCATCCTTCAACCCAGTCCTAAAATACCCCACAGGGAACATCAGTTTTGGTGAGAGGAAAAAGTATGTCTGAAGCTAGCTCTTCCCTGTCTGCCCTGGCCCTTGCCTCCCTAGGCAGATGCATGCTCTGTGGCCCATACTTGCAAACTTTCTGCTTCTTTGAGTGATTACATACTCGGAAACAGCATCATTGAATTTTGCTTAGTTAAGGGAAGATGGCTCATGTCAGAAGATGTTTGCTAGATTGGGTCTCATTTTGTAACATTTCCCCTCAAAGGATCATTCAATGATGCATCTTAGAATCAGATTCCAGAGAGGGAACTAAAAGAAACATCAATAAAAAAAGAAACTGTGAGGAAACTAAATATAGAACAGGCCAATATGAATTAAACAACATCCTAGAAATCTTCACACAATAATTGATTTGCTCATTTGTACTTCTTTCTATTCTTTAATCTTTCAGCAGGGCTTCAATCCTCCCCCCATTGCTTTTTTAATATTCTCTGTTCATCTGTTGTCTACAATATTGTTTCTGATCTCTCTCATCCCATCAATCATCTATAAAAAGAGACTAGTCCACACACTCTGGTCTCCAATCCTAATGACTGTAAAGAACTAATCACCTAAACTGAGTGATGTTCATTGTTGTAAGTGTCGCTTTGATTTATTAAACATCTCTGTATAAATTCCTGCATGTTTTGCAAGTTGTTTCCCAGAACCTGTATGAAGGCACTTTGAAATCCTAAAACTGTCTGCTTATGGGGTTTTTGGTTCGCCTAATAAATGGATTCATGTCATGAAAAAGAGCTTTTACTTAACTGGGAGGACCACTCAATTCCAAATTCAGGTCAGATCCTCAGTTTGAGCTTTCCCTGAACACACAGCAAACTTACAAAGGCCACTCATACACACTTTGTATTAATCTGAAAATACTACGTGCATTGCTTCAGCAAGTCTGCCCGCTGATGGAGACCCATAGACACTACGGAAACATTCCTAATGATGGCGTTTTCCCTAGCCGTCACTTTCACATGCTGTTGCAAGCTCTTCAGTTGAGCAAGGACTTTTCCAGTTTGATTAAATAAAGTTAAAAAACTGAATATGTTCACACCCTGCCCTAGTCGAAGTGACACATTCAGCACCATGTCATCACTGTCCCTCATGTGATGAGGTCTGATGGGAGCAATGAATTCAGCCTGCCTGACCTTGGTGAGGCCACCAATGATCACCAAGTCCCCTTGAAAGGATCTGGGTGTCACCAGACTTGGGCCTTCATTTATCCTGCTCTCACCTGAATGAAAAAGAGACACTCAAGAGAAAGCAGAATTCAACTTGAAGAAGGTGTGTCTGAAGATGACTATTCCAAAGGAGCACAACATAATATTCTCATGAAAAAACTGTGGAAATGGGAACTAGACAAAATACTGTCCACCTTTGGGTCTGCCTTAGGACTGGTGGTATTGATGTTGTTATTTTTTTATCAGCACCTTAGGGTGCAAGACTAGAAAAAAAGGTGTGATATGTTTGAATGACACCATTCTGGGATTGTTGATTATTTATGAGGAGTTTATAAGTTCCATTCGCTTTTCCCATGCTGAATTTGCACACGATATTGAGGGCCAGCTAAAAATAAATGCATATTCCTTAATGCTCACCACAGTCTGTACAGCAGTCCCTGCTAATGAACCAGTTACTGTTACAGGCGGTTGAGTTTTATGCATTGATTGCTTTAGTGCCTCATACTAAGAAAAAGAGACATTAATAATCTTATTATTACTGAAACATCATGGAAACTCATAAATATAGATTCAACAGTTAAGATCACAAATCTGTGAAAAACCTTTTTTTCAGCACAGTATGGGCATAGTTATGCTGGCAGGCAAAAGAAGTGGGGAAAAAATATGTTTAATTTATTCTATGGATTTGCCTACTTTTTCTGTTTACAAAATGTACATTAACACCTTACAGCTTTAGTGTTCTGTAACCATTATCAAAACAGTCTCAAAACAACCCGCTGGTAAGGGTGGTTTGAGATGGGTTGGTAAATCTTGGTTTGGTGTATAGCTTGTATGGCTTTCCTTTTCTCTGCCTGATTAGCAGATTGTCTAGTTTTCTCTTGATTTTGTTTCATTACATTGACTTTAGCATTCAAAGATTTTATTTTATTTTATTTTATTTTATTTTATTTTATTTTATTTTATTTTATTTTATTTTATTTTATTTTATTTTATTTTTGTAAAAAGCTGAGGATTTCATGCAAACATCATTGGTTTTGTGATTACAGTCATCAGTGGAAGAAGCCACAGAAAGTGATTAGGTTCCCCACAAATGCATGCACTCAGAAAAGGCCTCAACATAAAAATGCAGCAGATTTTTTTTTTTTTATGTGACAATAGTGTTTGGCAAAAACAAAAAAAAAACAAAAAAAAAGCTGGAAAAAAAAGCAAATAACAGAAAGACAAATACAGAGAAAGCAGACTTAGATCTCTCAAACAAATATTAATAGAACTGATTTGTGAAGTTTAAAATGTCCCCATCATCTGTACTCATATATATAGTGTTGCTGTAAAAAATATTTCTATTATCATCAGGTGAGAGAACTCTATTACCCAGTCATGGGAACATAAATAAATAATAACCATCTGTATCACTGGTGTCAGCAACTTTATCATAGATGCTGATTTGGGCTAGATGATTTCCAAACTCCCAGGAAGGCAAGACTCATTTCTATTCTGAGAAGCTTCTGCTCACAGCACCATCATGCAAATGGACATGATTATGAACAACCAACAATTTCTACGTATGTGAAGTCACTACACTACAAAAAAGATTGCACAGAGAAGTATTTTTAAAGAGCTTAAGAAGTAAAGTGCAGGCAGTACAGAAGCTCTACATTGTGAGAGAAAAGGCATGAACAAACACAAAAAATTTAACCCCCAAGCAAGTCTAATTAAAACATCTGTTTAGAGTTGTGTCATCCCATTCTGTGGTTGGATCACCTATATTAACATTATATACTTAAAATACCTGCTGATGATGAAGTCAGTCTACAAATTTGGTATCAATGGTTTCACTGGGAAATAGCTGTGACTTTTTCTGTGTATAACACTGGCAATTTAAATTCTATTATCTCATAGTCTAGCTTGGGTTTAAAATCAAGTTTTTTCTCTTTTCTGAGACAAATATTTCCCCAAATTCTATGGGATAAATATGGTGATGATTTAACTTCTTTTACAATATATTTAGCTTTTAACATGTTAATTCATCTAAGAAAGGGTATTATGAATTGTACAGCTCTGGTTTGGGAGAAAATCCTACAGCTTGGAGAAATGAAACAAAGGCTTTCCTTATCTGAGTGGTGTGGGGGTTTTGGTTGGTTCTGCTTTGTTTTATTTTGTTTTCCCAGAAAGAAGGCTGCTGCTTGAGAGGCACTGAGCAGTAAAGAAGGCTGGAAGTAGTTAGTCTTGGTGGAGGCGAGCATTATGGTTAGAGGGCAGAAAAAGAGGTCAGAGGTATATATGATCAATACAATATTGCACAGGAATTGCCACAGCGGACACCCCATACCTACTTTGTGTGTGCACTTATAAATACCTGTCCGTATCGCCAATCCCTGGCTCAGCTGAAAAAGGTTCTGTATCTTTGACGCAAGGCAAGAAGATCTCCATCCCCGCAGTTCTACTGAGATTACTCAGCTGTGAACAGATAACTCGATACAAAGACGAGGAAGAAAAAGCAAGGAAAAAAGTAGAAGCAGACAATTTCATAGAGCCCAAACCAGACAAGACTCTCTCTGATGACCAAGGGAAAAGCTTTGATAAACGGTAGGGCAGCTCCTCAAATCCAGGTCTCTGAAAGTGGGGGTGGAACACTGCAGGAAATAATGTGAGAGTCCCTGCTGTGGGAGTCAAGGGAGACAGGGAAAATAGTTCAGGTAATAAAAAAAATGTTAATATTACAAGAGTGGAATGCATCTGAGTATAATTCCAGACTTTTAAGTTCAGTTTTCAAATCTTGGAGAAAGAAAGAGACAGCCCGCTGCCATCTCACTAGTTTGTCACATTGGGTTTAAGGTGTGGAATAAATCAAAACTTTCTTTTTTGGAACATGGTACAAAGAAACGCATTAATAATACATGAAAAATGTTCATCACGTTGGTGTGCATCAGTGGAAACACTATTTTAAAGAAGCTATGAGGAACACATGAAAAGACTTGACCCAGGTTTCACTTCTGATGTGTCGGGGTGGGGGCAAGGCAAGCGTTTCTCTTACCCACTGATCTGCTCTACCTGTGACTTCCTGGCCGGAAGAGAAGTTGGGTTCCTAAGTCAAGGATGATTGTTTTTTTTAGATATTTTTTTTTTTTTTTTTTTTTTTTTTACCACAAGGAAGTTTGAATCCTCTGAGCCATCTCCTCTAAGTGCAAACATGAGGAGCAGAGAGAGAAATAAAGCAAAACCTCCCAGCTAACTGGTAGCTGCCATGCCTTTTCTTCCCCTGCATGCTGAATGATTAAATGTCTAAAGACTCTGATGTTTACCAAGAAGAGCAGTCATTTTTGTGTTCAGCTCTGCACACTGTACTACAGAGGACAGGTACACATACACATGCCTACATCCTGTGCCTTTCTAAATGATTTTACTCTCCTTCCGTTTAGCTTCCAATATACATTTTTATTTAAAAAAAAAAAAAAAAAAAGAAGTTGTTCTGATTAAAATTATACAATTGCTATTTATGGAAGAGTGTAGCTGTAATAAATCTTTGTTTCTAAGCTTGCTGAATCTATCAGCAACAAGAGTGTGGAAAAGATCAAAGGGAAAGGGAGATAAACACAAATCTGACGTTCGTGATTCGGCTTGTGGTAGTGCCCAAATGCTCCACACAAAAATGAGGCCTCTTACAGTAGATGCTGTACAAGCAAATCATGGCATTTTCTTGTCTTCCTTCACTTGACAGAGAGAGGGGGGGAAATGGTCGCTGACCTGGCTGTGGAAACCCGCACTCATGTCTCTGTCATGTTGCCTCACCTTCCCTTGACTCTGAGGCAGGTGTAGCTGGTGTTGGAGCTTGTCGTAGGCCATACACCAAGATGTGGCCATGGGGCCTCTTTGCAGGGACCTGCTGGTGGCCATCACCTCCCTGTGGAAGCAGCAGAGCAGCTCTCAGTAAATTCATGCTCCTGAGGGAGGATGCTCAGCACCCAAAAATGACCTGGTCTTTCCCGGCCGGACCCTGATTTTCAGGTAGGGGATATGGGAAAGATGGAATTCACCACTCCAGCAGACAGCCATCAAGCTCCTTAAACAGGCCTTAGGCCTGTTATCACCTTCTTCATTTGTAGTTTTGTGAAACACTTTTACCTTATTTAACACACTCTTACATTAGGAAAAAAAGACCCTAAGGAAAGAGAAGAAAAAAATGTTACTTTGCTAAGACCTTGCCTGGCAAGTTTCAGCTCAGAAACCCCAGAGAATGCAGAAGAGATTAATGAAAATGCTGAGAATCACCATAATAATTCTAACGACCCGCGCCAGTGTCAGTAGGCTCAGCAGGGCCTGTCATTAGAAAGCCCCCTTTTAAAACGGGTGTCCCTCCTATTAGTTAAATTATCTAGACTGTGGCGAAGAATATTCCAAGGTGACAGAAATCGGAACAGTACAGACTTGCTAAAAATGAAAATCAGATAATTGCTCATAAATTACTTCTGGGGTCTTTCAAGATCTTTCAGTCTTGCTGACTGAAAGGCAAGTCATTTGGAATGCAATAATTAAAATAAAAGCTGCAACATACAGGAAATGTAGTTGGAAGGAAGATATTAAGAGATATATTGTACCTGCATAAATTATCTTCTGGTTTTCAACAGCATCCTAATTTTGCTCTTATTCTCCCTAAAAAGTAACCATGGATGACAGTCTAGGCATCGAGACTGACCCTGCTTATGATCCCATAGAGTGCCCTGCCCTGTTGATGAGCATGCTGAGGGGGACAAAAATTTATGTGGTCAATGTGACATGGGGCACGTGGAAGGTGCTGTGTCTGGTTAACACCCAGTGACATCCACCCCCTGGGATGGGAGACCCGCACATCGCCAAGGGTGGCACAGCCACACACAGCCCTCATGTCCTCTCGTGGCTTCAGCCCCTCCAGAGTGGGAACACTGTCCCCTCACCTGGGACAAGCCAAATTTCCTCCCTCAGGATGGGAACCGGGGCTTCATAATAAAAATATTTTCAAGAGAAGGCCTTTTCTCCCAAATTGCCACACCAATGGGTAAAATTAATGCCACGTGGCGTTGAGCAAAGTCATCTCCATATTAGTTTTTTTTCAGTAGTTTTAAATGAAAGCTGCTAGGAGACTGAAGGGATGATCTGGTGAGCTGAGGGTCAAAACAATTCACCTCCTCAAGAATATTCTCTCTTTTTTTTCCTGGTCATCCCACACATCAACCAACCATTTGGAGGACAGCAATCTAACTCCAGAAAATGTCTGTTAAAAATCTCTTTGACAGTCTTTTACTGCTGACCACGTTTGGTCTAAAAACAATAAGAAATTATTTCACCCCTCTTGGCATTTATTGGACTACATGGAGATGTTTTTTCAGACTTTTATTTTTTTTTAAAGTCAGACTGTATTATGTTAGTTGCCCAGAGGATTTCATGCATGGGCTACTCTATAAATAAGACTTATTATTCCCCAGTGATGAATGTGGTTTCTTTCTGAGAAGTTGCATAATAGCTCAAGTGGGATAAATAGGAATAGGCTGATGGAGTTAAGTTTCGCAATTAAACAGGGGGACAGTTCCTACTACAAGCAGGATGGCTAACTGCTTTTTATACAACCTTTTCATTTGGCACTGAAGCCAGCAGCAAGCCCTCTGCCCATGAGCTACAGCTGGGCAGCGAGAAGGGAGGTGATGTGAGCCACCAAAGCACAATTCCCTATGGTTCCCCAGAGATGCACTGGGTTCTGCCAACCAAATTTATAGTTAGGAGGATGTAAATGAGCCTGTAGTGTCTGTCAAAGGACCAGCACTTCGTGCAGTTCTCAGCAAGGACAGAGCACCAGCTAACTGCTGAAACACCCAGTGCCACTGAAGGGGAGGCAGGAGGCAAGTCTGTAGGACAGGGAATCTGCAGCTTGAGCAACACAGCCCACTTCTGGGAAGGTAAATGGAGGGTTTTGGTCTTTGGGGCTGCTTCTCTGACACATTTTGCCAAAGCTAAATTAAGCCCACAAACATGGAACAAACGCACATATGTTATAGGGCTTCTGTCATTAATAAAGGATTCCAGGTCATCTAACCTCCATCCCAATTAGCAGCACAGGAAGGAAGACAGGAGAACTAGTTTGAACTTAACGGTAGGGAGCAGAAAGAGGTTTACCCAGCCCATGTTCTCTTGCAGGTGAATCATCCCAAAACACAAGCCGTCAGAAACCAGCAAAGAACCAAATTCACACCATCTTCAGCAATCCATGCCCTGCCCTAGCATGGCCAGAGACTCCTCTAACCATCTCTCAGGGGCCTCACACAGCACAGTCACTGCAGTTCCCCAGCACTGCCCCTTCTAGCACCTTGGTGCAAAGCAAGGGTCAGGAAGGATTTGTCCAGCTACAAAATAATTTCCCCACAGATTAAGTTTTTCCCCAGTCCCATAACCTAAAGCTTTCTTAACACCTGGTGGTTCAGTACATGTCCAAAATTTCCACTACGGTGAGTCTTTACCAACCATCCTTCTGGCTCTTTAGGCTTAGGAAATACTATGCATAGGATTCAGGGCATGCAGGTGAGAGCGTTCTTGCAGGCTGACCTTTCTATAATCTGTAATTCTCAATGGTCACGGTTTCACCTTTATCTGGAAATTTATAGGAAAATTTATCATCAGAACAATGAGAAAAAGTATGATAAAATAACTGCTGAGCAGCTTCTGGAACTGCAAGAGGAAGGGAGGTTACCCTTCAGTGAATGCCCAAAATTGGCAGTCAGGAACAAATACAGAGCTCATACTCCTATTTTGTAATTAGATCTCAGTGTCACATTGAACTGAAGCCAGCTATATCGAGTGGTACCCTTCAGTGACACCTCTCTGAGGAGCAGTGCTCCTGAAAGACACATCTGGGCAAAATTCTCTGCTTCTACCTCAAATTGGGAAAAATTGCTACAAAATTTGTTTCTAGTATTCTATGCCAGGCTTGTGAGCAAAGTCTCATTCCTTAACAGTGTGTAACCATCTACCCTGTCCTTCATTACTGCCTGAGGGACAGATACCTTGCATCTTCATATAGATGCCATGGTCTCTGTTCAGTTGAATTATTTTCCCCGGTGGCTTTAAGCTAGGGGTAGTTTCTCTTAAGCATAATTACTTTCCTCTGCAGCCTGCATGGCACATTCTTCCAGTGAAGGGATGACTGGTGAATGAATACCTGGCTGCTAATCAAGGGCAGCTTTTTCTAGACAAAGACATAAACATCTTTGTAAAATTTCTGAGTGCAAAGAGACTATACCACACATTTTAGCCCAGTAAGGAATCAGTACAGCAAAAGACACTCTCCCAAGTGCAACTTTTTCCACAGTGGGAAGATCAGAACATCAACATCAGCGACACACGTTGGAGAAGGGATGTATGCATTGGTGGGGTAGGGCTGCAGCTGTGTGCTCTGATTTACACCAGCACACTCCCCAAAAGGCAAGCTGGAACTGGCTTTGCCAGCATGGCCTTCTGTGAACGTAATGTGAGTCCTTTCCATCTAGTCCTGTGTTTGACCACAAAGGGCACCACCGGTCTGATGCTCAGAGGCACTGCTGAGGTGTGTCTCCAGCATGTGCACCTACTCATAGGCATGTTTAGGGTGATGAGGTTGCTGGCTAAATCCATTGAGATAGACTTCACGCTGTCCTTACACGTGAAGTATGAGTGTGCAGCCCAAATTCATTCGTATGCAGTGGAACTTTGATTTTTTTCAGTGCAGAAACCCACTAGACAGCAGGAGACCAGGCTGCAGAGCTGACATTTTATGGCAGATCCAGCACCATCAGTCTCACATCCTCTTAAATTTTCCTGCTCCTTTACCACACTCTTTCTATGTATTTTCTATTGGAAAATATTTAAATGAAAAATGCTTGAAAGGGAGAGAGGTTAACAAAACTGTCATCTGGGGTAAAAAATTAAGCAGATCATTTCCAGACTCCATGAACAAAATACATTTCTAGCGCTGTGTACCCAGGACTGGGTACAGTCCTGGGTACACAGCGCCTGGAGGCAGCCTGGGAGGCTGCTGGACTCCCAGGAGGATGCGTTCTTAGCTTATTTCACATATCAGCTTCATGTAGAATAGTTGTTTGTTTCTACTTGTGAAGGACACATATTTTCTGATGGAGATTGCCTACCTCAAGGGCAAACTAAATTTAGATCTTCAGCTTGGAGAACAATAACTTTTTTTTTGGTGTGATTTAGCTAGAAAATGGAAAAAAGTGCCTACTCTTGACAACTTTTGTCAGGCAGGAGCTGAGACATTCTCAGACAAGGCTGTGAATATATATTGACATTGAATCTGAACTCAAAGCTGAGTTCCTGAACACCTATTATGTCCAGGTCTAAGCACTTCATTCTTATGCATTTTTTGAGAGAGAGACCTTTACATTCATCTCTCCGGTCAGAAATGTCTTCTTTTTCCCCCACCTATGGCGGGAGCTCCTCCCTTTCAAATAAGAAACCAGCCAACTAAAACACTGCATCATGACTGATGAGGGCTCATCCCTGCATCAAAATGAACAGAAACTGGGCCACATTTTTGCTGAAGAAATGATGAAGACAGAAGGTCGGCTGTCCCGCTGTGCTGGCTGGAGGAGAAGGAACAGAGGGAAAAGGGAGGGGGCGAAGCTGCCCCACACAGCTGCAGTGTGTGACACCAGCACAGACAGCAGAGGGGGACAAGTACTCGTGGGATGGAGCAAATTATGCAGTTCGTGTACTCTGCAGTGATGAAACGGAAAGGTCAGTTTCTGTACACGCTGGCTTATAGGCTGGCATATATGATTCATATATACGTATTTTAAGTCTTCTATATCTCTCCAGCTCAGGCTGCCATCCGCTTCTAGCCTTCTAACAAGCAGGCTTTTGAACAGCATTCACGCTCACTTTTTAAGTTTTGAAAGAAGTGTCTCTTGCCGTAGAGGCTGCTGCTAATGAGAGATGAGGCAGAGCGAGGAGACATCGCTGCTCGAGGTAGGCTCTGCGCTGTGCCGTCCTGCGCCACGCGAGCAGATGACAGCAGCGCTCTCGGCTGCACCGCGTGGGTCAGAGTCTGTGTTAGCACACACGTAACCATTAACCTGGCCTTTGCCGTCAACTTCCAAACACTTTTCTGAGCATTCACCTCTCGTTCTGCAAATAACAGTTACATTCAGGGAAAGGTCAGTTCGCAACACGGTGCGGCTGGCTAGAATAGGAGCCACAGAAAAGTAAGGTCACGGTAACACAGACTTCTCTGCAATCTCTGCAAATAAAGAACCTCTCTCGCCTGCTTGATCTGTGTGTGGCGAGCTGCGCGGGGACTGGCAGAGCGACGGTGCTTCTGCAGGTCAGCATCCAGCCACGGCAGTGGGCTGCAGCCACAAAGCGCCTCTGCTGTTCCCACCATGGGGCACACACTTGACTGCTGAGTAGCACGACCTGCAGTTTGCCTGGCTGCGCCGGTAAGAGCTAGTGAAAGGGGTGCGCAGCGTCTCTTGGCGTTTGGTCCGCCGGGATTTTATTCACAAGGCAGACAAGTGACTCCTCTCTCCAGCCACATCCATTTCAACACTGGAGGTATTTAAAAGACTGAGGTCTGAAAAGGAGGTGTCCTACTAGATACTTGAAAGGAAGGCTCCCCCTCTTTTATGAGTCACAAAACACAGGATGGAGAACTCTGTGTGCGCAGCGCCGTTATGAATGGATGCAACAAAGCAGGCTGGCCAGTCTTGTTGGGCAGTCCTGTTAGAAGTTTGCCTGCTCCTGTGGCACCAGCTCCTCTTCACCCTCTTCAAAAAGGTGAAAACTATTGATTCTCTCTGGGTGAAAACCTGGCCCATGCAGACCCAGCAAAATTCCAGTGTAGGAATCCCTAGCTGATGACCAGCAGTGTAACCACTGAGCCTGACACACGCTCACCCGGACTTGCCCTGACCTCAGTGAGCATCGCAGGAGAGCAGAGGTGGGTAGGGTCATGAAGACAGCACTGGAGACCTCTCCCTCAATCCCCCTCTGAGGAATGGGGTTTTCCCTCGGGACAGTAGACAGCTACCTGCAAGTCACTGCTGCAGCCGTGGTACCACCTCAGGACACCTCCAGGGGATGCCATCCTGCCCTACCTTAGTTCCTCAGATACTTTATCATCCCTGGCCTGTAAGAAATGGATCAGGCATGGAGAATCCCAGTGCATCTATCTCCACCTCTTCCCAAAAACACTTTTGTAAGAAACCTTCCTACACCAGGCACATCAGCTGAGCCTCAGCAGAAGATAAAACCAGTGATATCAGCATCATCTTACCAACTAAATTCCCACATTTGTGGAGGGCAGCAGCAAGAGAGAAAAAACTACCCAGACCTGGTCTGGCTTTGATTTGCTCTGTCCCCCAGAATGAAAAGTCATGTCTGTATAGCCTCCCTGAGACCCAAAAAACAGAGGAAGTAAGGTGTGTTCTTGTTCAGTTAAATGTTTCTAAAACCCAACAAGTGTTTTCCACCTGCTATCTCTGTCTCAGCACAATGGGAAATGGTTATACTAAACACTGAACAAAAGTCCTTCTCATTTACAACTCTCCCACCTTCAGCAGCGTTCAGCAGTCTCCTCTGCAGTACAGAGCTGTACAATTTATGTACCCTCCTCTGTCTTAAAATCCCCAAGCTGCGCTGTACAAGCAAGGAAGCTATAAAAGACACTTTGCACAGACAAGACTTACAACTTGCACTCCATTTTGACATTGTAAAAAAAAAAGCCTAGCTGAAATAAAGATCTGTGTTTTGCATGATTTATTTAACTTTCAAATATCATATCCTGGGTTTTACAGTGATGGGCACTACAGAAAGCATGATGAGAAATAGATGGGTAATTATTGTGGCGGGTTTGACTGTTACCGTCATCTAATACTGCAGTAAAGTCAGAAGATACAGGTTTATGCTTCTTGAGATGTGTGTTTAAATCCAGCTCGTGTCATAAGTGGTCTGAAAGTAATGGTCACAGCTTGATTCCTTGCCAGGCGTGGATGAGTGACTTCGCACAGAATTAGTGGGATTTCCATGTCAGAGCATGGGCACCACACGCTTGGGTACAAACCAGCATGGCTGGCAGGAGGTTTGGGGATGAGGAGGGAACAAGGGAACTCAATCTCCAAAAATAATGCTGTAGGCAGTGCTGGGTGTGGGATGCTCCCCTGGCAGCAGCCCAAAATGTGCCAGTCCCTCAGCCTCCAGCCCCTCTCACCTGCTCCGGACACTGCGGCTTGTGTGAGGCACTTCTTGGATCGGGAAGGAAGGAAGGGGCGGATGAAAAAACATTAGACGAGAAAACCAGAGAAGCTGTTTTATCAGCATGTACCTACAGCTAGATCACAGGGGAACTGTGAAATGCAGGATTCAGTATTGATGTGGCCGCTGTACAGACCATAACCCCTGGCTGTTACAGGAGCCCCAGGCAGGGAGCTATGCTCGGCTGCAGCATCCTTTGAAGCCCAGCTACAGGACAAGAGCGTGAGCCATTGTACGGCCAGGGGCAGATGGGATGGACCAGACCCTGTCCAGAAATGGGGTCCGGCCACAACCGTGACCCGCAGACCATGACAGCACCCCGTGCTCTCTCCTGGGGCAAGCGACGAGGCAATTTGTCCCCCCAGGGTGTGACCCTGGGCACGGAGACCCACAGGACGTCCCTGCTCCGAGGTGGCAGTGCCCACCAGTTCCCCACCGGGTGCATCGCATCCCACTTGGGGCTTCCTGTCCCCCGTGTCCCCGTGTTGTGCGAGCCACGAGAGGGCACTGAAACATAACTGAAGCGCCGAAACGCTCAGCCTCCTGCGCCAAAGGGGGGTCTCCCATCTGATGCCACCGCTTTCCCCATAATTATATCTTTAGATAAAATTCCAGAACAAAGAACCGATACAAGGGTAGAGTCATGGCTCTGTGTTTCAACTGTCCATTATGAGGTCTGAGACAAAAACAGGGTTCATAAATACCGCACAATGCAATGCTTTATGCGTCGGGAGCTTGTGCTATGAAATATGACTTTCTGTTGTAGTTGGTTGTCAGGCTAAAACAATAATTGTATTGAAATTCATTTTTAATTAAACAGTTTGCTGTGCTCTGGGAATCTGCATTGGCATTTATATAGTGTCCATCATTGCTGTATCAGTGTGCTTTATCTGCACAATCAGTTAAGCTTAGTATATTTTAATTGAAATTCTTTCTGTCTTTCAGCTGTTACTTCCCCCTTCAGATTATCATTCACATTATAGCAGCATTTTATGCTTATCCTATATGGAGTGATTACAAGAATAATTCTGCCATTATTTTTAATTCTTCCATACTTCCCCTTCACTTTCACAAACCCTTTTCACAATAAACTCTTGCTATTATGAGGGAATTTGGTGCAAATCAGTTCACACATTTTTTTAAAACTATAAACCAGACGTAAGAAACCCCAATATTAAAAACATTCAGCAGTGAAAGACTCATTCTTCAGAACTGAAAATATGCCACTAAGATATGAAATATTTTAAAATGTAACTGGAATATGTAAGATATAAGTACTGAAATGATTTTAATAAAATATACCCTTAAAATTTCCAAGAGACAACCTCATCACAGAAAAGGAATGAAAAGAGTTCCTGTTACTGCCTTTTTCTAAGCAACTCATTTTCTTTTACTTTATATAAATGAAGTTTCTTATTTATTTATTTATTTATTTTTTGCTTAGCGTTCTTAACTCTTTTTTTTTTTTAAAAAAAAAAAAGGAAAAAGAAACCAGGAGGCTCATAGATTTCTTGCATAAATTATTTGAAGCGAGGTTTTGATTCACATTTGTCCAATAATGTCAATATACTACTTAGTTAAAAAATTAGTTCTGCGGGGAGTTATACTAATTAATACTTTCCTAGGAGTGCATTTTTTACAGAACCCCCTGAAATATATATATTTAAAAGTCTATATGAAATTCATCACCTTGTATCTCACTGGTGTGGCACTATTTATAGTTTGTTAGGTACAACAGTCTTAGCACTGCAAAGCCCCCAGACAGCCTGCGTTCCTATCCTCCACAATCAAGGGAGGAGAAACAAAAGAGACAGGGTGTAGAGGGAGGCTTAGAGGAAGGGGTAGCATAAGAGTTCATTTTGACTTCAGTGGGAAGCATCTCATAAGAAAGAACAATTTGTATTAAGAAGGTTTTTGCACAGCCACAATCTGCATCTGGTGCTAGCAAGGGGGAAGACTTAGCCTGGTGTTATTTCTGTGCCTTGATAACACAAGCCTAAGTAACATCCACTACCTTCAGCCCGAACGAGGCATTTATTTGAATGACTGAGAGCCAAATTCCTCCCGATACTAAAAGCATCCTTCTGGCACTCAGCGTGGATCCGCAGCTTCTGTTAGCATCTGAGTGCCCTGGGAGCGGAGCCGCACCGAATAACCCATGGACACCCACTCAGCGGGACTGCGGGGAATTTTGCCATTGTTTGTCAAACCGTTAGACCTCAGGATTTTTCATACATCTAAATCCAGATCACTTATGTCAGTGTGTGTGTGCTGACATGGTGGGGAAAAAGAAAACCTTCTATAAAAACCTGTGTTACTTGATGGTGTTTTCTAAGGGAAAAAGAAATAGCTTTTGCCCTACTTTTCACTGTGTTTTGGAAAGCTTAGAGCAAGGTAAAAATGCAACAGGGACACCTCTTTGTGGGTTCAGCCTAAGCCGTGGACAATTTTTTCTTGTGTTTCCAAACAGCTGCAGTGTATCTCAAAATACGTAAGAAATACATAAATGCATAGGCACAATACTTGCGCACATCAGAGCTGTGTATATTATGCATCATTCTATTATATAGCCACACACACACACAATCAGTATGCAAATTCTGTCTACGACAGAGGGGGAACAAATCACTGGAAATGCATCCGAGTTTAATCTGGTACATTCCTGGTTACATTGATTAAGGAGAGTGGAGATTTGTCTGGCTCCTGGGTAGATGACCAGTCTGTAGCACTTGGTATTTTCCAGCTTTAAATCCCCCATGGCCCATAAAAACCTTTGCAAGTATTCGTTATTGTTAAGCACGGTACCTCATGATGCAGGTAGATCCGATCTCCTGAACACTTCCCTCCCCCTGAAGCACCCAGCTAAGCAAACCTGACACCAGCACACCCCTCTACACAAGCTTCACTTTTGCACCACGGGGAAACACAAGGAGCAATGCTCTGCCTGCCAGGAGCAAACCCCAGCACAGCAGTGCTCAAGACACATTCTCCTTTGGGATAGGGGCGGGCGGGAAGATGACGACTTCAAATTCTCTCAGAAGATTTGACTTCCTCCCTACTTTTTTTTTTTTTTTCCCCCTTCTTTTAAATGTCAGGCTCCTATACGGTTTCTTTGAGAGTTTGAACAGTTAGTTAGATCAGTCTGGAAGCAAAACAAACCACAACACATTTCACCTTTTGCAGAACTTTCTAAGAGACGGCATGCATTGCAGAGCGGTGACGATTCAGCATTCAGCTCTCTGGGGCTGGGGTGTAGACCTAAAATTCAAAACATTTTTTTGTACATCTGTGTTGAATCAGGGCTTATTTCTGATTAAGGTGGCTGAATTTTTAATATTAAATTCTTTTAAAAATTGATCACTGTTGTATTTAGGGACATCACAGATGGGAACGGAGAGCTCTGCTGTAAAACTGCGCACTCTGCTTAGGATCCAAGTTAACTGACTTGGAAGGGTTCTGCTTTTCCCTTCATCTGCGTTTTGCCTGAGGTAGAGCCTCTGACAACAGAGCCCAGACTTTGACCTACTCGTGGCATTTTCTTTCACTGTGCACACTGGGAGAGGCTCACGCTGCTGCACTTTCCCTTTCCCTGATGATCACTGGGAGGTTCTCCTCCTCCACATCTCCCTGCTTGGGAGAGGTGCTGGAGCATCCCAGGCTGATGGCACATGGGACACAGCTGAGATAAGGGTTCTTGGGCAATAAAGTGCTGTGGGAGAAACTGGTCTGGTTTTGAACTCTGAGCTGTGGTTGGAGCTGCTTCTGCCTTCTGCTTGCTATGAGATCTAAACCAGAGCAGCCATCTCAGCATCTCAGTACTGGGAGGAGCACGGGATGCTACCATCACCAGCAGTCACTCTGAGGATCTATAAGCACAAAATCCTACCCAAACAGGGTAGGGAGAAGGCAGGATGGAGGGGAGAAACAAGGTTGAGTCCTGAGTGCATAAGATAGCAAGAGGAGCCTGTGCTTCCCTGTCCTCTGCCATTCCCGGAGCAACATCAAGCAGGAGGCTCAGCTGCACAAATTACAGGCTGGTTGAGTCTGGCAGGGACCTCTGGTCACAACTGTGACCCCTCATTCCCCTGGGGCAAAGCTGCCACAGCAGCTGCCTGCCAAAGGCAGGACAGGGAGCCAGGAGCACCCTGCCCTCCTGTCTGACCTTCGCAGCCAGGGCTGGTCGGTGGTTGGAGTTCATGGCACAAATTTAGGCATGCCAGGTTAATTGTGTTCACATGAGGTTTAACCAGCTGAGCTTGAGGTTAAGGAGATGAGGGTACTGACAGAGACTGGCAGCAGGTAGGCAGCGTGTTGGGGAGCAAAACTGCCCTCTGGCAGAGCTGCTGGGCTTGCTGGCGTGGAGAGACTGGGGTGGGAAAGGTATCTATACAACACCAGTGAGCACGACTGTACCACGAGTCATCCCTGGCAGCACCACTGGCCTGGACGTGGTGCCTGGACCCACCTCCCAGTATTGTCAGACTGCTCCGTATCTGCTGTTTGCATATGCTGAGATAATGAAGAATTACAGTACTGTTATTATTATTATTATTTATTTTAAGGAATGCCTGATAAGCCTCAACAACCCAGAAAATATTGTGATTTATCTTTCTGCAGTCACCGGATTTGCCCACCCCATGTCAAACTTTGTTTTTCCCCATCATCATCCATCATACAAGAGGAATGGCCAAGGACACCCTCTTCTTAGCCCCCGAGCCTAATTCTGTGACAGCCTAACATTTTGCCTTAACTCTTAGCTGTCCAGACAGAACCCCCTCAGCTCTGAATTAAAGAGGTGATGACAGAGGCACTAAAAAGAAGGGTCCTTCCATAACAACTCTGACTTCAGAATAAGTGTTCTCTTCTTCTCAGTATTAGCAACACAGAAACACTCTCGCTACCAAGCTCAACCCTGTGTACAGTCTGTGTATAACCTTTTAAACAGCTTTTGCTGTAAAACACAAGTCTGTTTGCTGTAACAGAAGCGTTTCATTCCTCACAGTAGAATAAAAGAGTTCGCTGAAAGAGAAAGGGCATTGCAAGTCCCTGCTTTGTGCTCTGAATTCTTTTCCAGCGTCTTCCTTTTAATACATCGCAAAAGGGGGGAAGAGAAGAAAAAAACACATTAAAAAAGTGGTTTAGAGTGTTTTCCCAAGAAATATCACACACTGAATTGAAACACCTTATCTACAAGGAGGTCCTGGTGGCAAGTGCAGAAGCAACACAGGAAAAAAATCAATACAGCCTGCAGAGATTAAAAACGTACTGGAAAAACATAAGAAAAATGCAACAATTAATGCCAGTTGTACATATAATATGTGAAAACAAAGCAGAGAGGCATTAGTGTCTACACGCAGATCTATGGGATAGGTAATGCTTTTATCTCAACTTGAAAATGGAAGCTTTATTAGACTGCTTCCCATCAGGAGGCATCATACCAAGAACAGAGTAAAGCTCTAACTAGCTAAAAGCCTCTTCCCCCCACACCTTCCATCCCAGTCACTTTGCATACGGGTGAAATTCAAATGGCTCAACCTCAGAGTGAGCTGGTGGCAAGCGGCGGTTCAGATTTGCCAACTTGGATGAAACCACATGCTCCCCCTCCAGCAGAAGATGTGAACTAGCCAAAAAAAAGGTCCTTCTGATAGGTGGGAACATTTCATCTGTGATTCAAAAAGCCCCTCCATAAAGTTAGAGCTAGAGATCTTCTTAAATGTCAGATCTGTGGCATGCTATATCATCTATTTTTGTATGTCTGACTTGAATTAAGTACCTTGCACAGGTTTTACCTGTGGAGGGTTTTGTAATGAAATAAAGATGCTCATGCACCAAAATTAAGCAAATATTTAAGGTGCAGCTCCATGGAATGATTTCTCTAAATTCCCTCCAGCAGCTTTGCATCCATGCATTAAGTAGACCAAATTTTCCCAATTTACATAGTACATTGAGTGTAAAGCTCAGGAAAAGGCATTATATCTAATAGCTCTTTCTTACTCCACCACCTAATTTTAAAGCACATTATGAAGCCTAAGCAGAATATTTGCTCCTCATTTCAGTGAATCAGCAAAATAAAAAGCAATATCCCCCTTCTCATAGACATACACCATCAACACTTTCAATATACGACACTCACAGCAGGGCTAGGTAGGGCCACACATCAGCTAGCTTGGCAGTACTGGAAGAACAGCACTTTAACCTTCCTTCTGCTACAATCCCATCAAAATAAATCAATGCTAGAACCTTTCTTTTAAACCCCAGAAATCTGACTTATGGCTTGCTCATGCCTGCTGACACTGGTGAGTAGAGGCAGGTACAGGGGCACGTGTGCCTGTTGCTCAGATGCTTGGTGCTACTCCAAGGCAGTAAAACAGCTAAGCTGACCAAATCATCTCAGTCCTCTGCAGGCAGGGACTATAAGGAATAAGAGACAATAAAATATCCAGGCCTCTAAGCAATGCTTGGAACAATTTATATCCAAATACAACCACCGTACTCTTAGAATTGCACAGACATCGGCAAAATAGCACCATCTTCGATGTAAGTTTATATGAGACAGACAAATATGAGTGATACACATGGTTACATACAGTATATATGGTTATATACCACAGTGGAGGAAGCAATTTCATGGAGTTAGCTGTGTTTTGCACGGATTTCATGAACGCCTCTCGGAGCTCAGCCTGTATTTTGTCCTTGATTTTTGTGGCAGGGGCACCTCATGCTTTGGCCAGGCTCCCGTTTTAGCATCATATAAATCCAAATGGATAAAGAACATACTCGGGCACTAGTGCTCCCACTATGGACAGGCCGCTTGCCAGCACGGATAAACAAAAGTACTTCTCTTTTATTAGTTACTAGATTTCATTCAAACTCCCAGAGTGCTGATTCTTTCTCTTTGGACTACATCCCGTGCTTCTGCTGGAGCCAGTTGTAAGATTCTCCTGACCACGTTGAGAGCAGATTCATTTGAAATGCATTTTAAAGGCTCGGCTCTGCAGTTCTTACATGAGAAGGTGCAAAGTGACTTCAACAGGTAATTCCCGAGGATGACTTTACACGAGCCAAATTTGCAAGATTTTAATGAGCCTTCAGTAAGACCTCTAGCTTTTTTTTTTTTTTTTCTAGTAACACTGTCCACTCTCAGCAATGAGTAATAAGCATTCACAACACCCCATGAGGCAAGAAGTCATAGCTGGGCCTACTTTAAGACGCATAAACTGTGGAAAAGCTATTAAGGCTTCACAGCGAGCCAAGACTGGAGCCAGCACGCCGAGCGCAGGCAGTGTTGGCTCTTAAAGCACATATGAACCTGTTAGTGCTAAGGTTCAACTTTGTCCTGTCAGGCGTCCTGACTATATACTAAATCCAGATGGCCTGAGGAAATAAATGAGATTAAAAAGAGTCTGTTCCATTCTCACACTTCCCAAAGTCCTCTACAAAGTATTGAGTTACTACAGATAACGCGTGTATGTGTGGGCAATAGTCCTTGTGAACATGCTGAGGACTTCATTACCTTGTCCTCAGCAAAGCTTAAAAGCCTTAAACACTCCACTCCCTTAAAAAGGAACATGATATTCTGCTTTCTTATTTTTTGAGAAATGCCACCTAATTTCAGCATTTGGAAAACATTTTCACTGGTATCTCCAAGAACCCATGCATGGTAGCATTTTCCAAATGGGAAGGATAGGGGAATCCTTCACTCCAGGGGAAAAAGGAGAGCATGGGAAGGACAAGAGAAGGAGAGATGTGGGAAGTGGAAGTGCTTGAGCTCATAGGGCCCCAGCTCAAGCACTGGATACACCAGAACACACAGGTGGGCTGGAACTGGCCAGAGGTAGAAAAACATGGGCTTACTAGCACAAAAGAAAAAGGCAGAGAGGGCAAAATCTTCCAAATATGAAAGGCTATCATAAAAGAGTGATAACTAACAGTCCTCTGTGTTCCCCAGAGAGGGAAAGACTGATGCAGTCAAGTCAGCAGGCCCCTGGAGCAGCAGGAAGCTGGGGGATGCCTTTCACAGAGCTTTCAGGAAAGAGCTCAGAAACAGGTCCATTGGGAACAGCCTGGGAACGTTCAGTTCTCCCGAGGTATCTGCCACAGAACAACACGCAGGAATGAAATCAGCCCAGCTACCCCACGTACAGGTAGCAGAAAGAGAGATGGAGGACATGCAAGGCACAGAGGTATGGGGCACATAACTGCCAGGAAAGCACTCAAGGCACTGGAAAAATGAGGAAGATTATGCAGGCAACTTGCTCATCTCCAGTTCACCTCCTGCATGGTGTTTGTGTGAACAGGGTGGACAAGGAGTTCATCTTTGAAGCAAAGGTGGTTAAAATCTTGCTTTTTCACTTTCAGTAGTTACGCTCTGCTTGTAAGCCCTTCTCAGAACTCCTTCCCTCTGACTCTTCCTTCTTCATTTTAATATGATGAAACGTTTTTCTTTTTATAATAAAACAGGCATCAGGTGGAGAGCTCCATTTAGAATGAGAGGAGGGAAACCTGCTTGGGGTAAGGGGTTGCAACTCGGGGAAGCCCGGATCACTGCTACCAGAGATGTGGACAGATCTCCTGCTCACTCCCCACTTCAGCTCACTGTATAGGAGTCACAGATAACAGACTTCTTTTCTTCCAGCTTTTTATCTGTGAAGATTTGGGGTTACTGTACATCCAGCAAGAGGTGGCCCGGGCCTCAGCGGAGGTGCCTGTGCTTTGCCATTGTACAAACAATAGCACCTCTGAGGAGCAAACCTTTGCTTTGTATATTTACTTCGTTTCTTGTTCAAGCTTTGTTAGGGAAGCAAGGCACTTAGGCTGGTTACTAAAATAAAGAAGTGCTATAAAAAGAAAGATCAGCTCTTACAAGGAAATCCAAGCTGTAGAAACATGAACAAAGATCCATTGAAAGGCAGGGTTAAATAAATACAAATTAATTTTGCCTAGTTCCAAAGTCCTTTGGTCAATACACGCCTGTTCTCATTATTATTCAATAACATTTAGCTAATATATTTGGATTTGCAAGCCCAACATTTTCAAACATTTTTCTAAATTAGCACAAATCTTCTGCTTCGTCTTTTCTTCGTCTACTGTCAGCAGAGCAAATAATCAGAGAACAAATAGATACGTACTCCGCTTATAAATTCTTCTTGCCAAAGACTCGACCTCTAGAGACTTGACTTCACATTTGCTTTCCTGTAGAATTTAACAAAATTAGTCAAGTGCGATTTGTTACGTGTTTGTTTCTTTTCAAACAACGGCAAAGCTCAGAAATGTCTAGCTCTGGTGATTAAAGGAAAAAGGGAGATTTTATTAATAATGCTTAAGTGGCAGGATATTAGAATGTCAGAAATACTTGTTAACACCTTTCACCTGTATGTGAAAGCTTATAAAATTTCTTCTCCTCTGCAAGACTGAGGTCATATCCCGCTTATTAACACAAAGTCAAAAAACGAGGGACAAATCTGATACCACTGAACTTTCCTGGCTGCACTATCAGTAGGATAGGCCCAATATTAAATTTTATAACAGAATCATGTGCAAGATGTGCAAAGCACCTGCACAACTTGGCCCTACCCTGAGGCACAGGCAACCTGAGATGATTATGTATCATCAAAAGCGCGTCCTTTCCCCTCTTTCTCATTAGAGCCAGAGGAAGGGACTCTGCCTGAACTATTCCGTGCAAGAACAAGGCATCTGCATTTCAATAGGATGCTTGTCAAGGTTGACAGCAACTGGAGAGCTACTTGTTATAAAGCTGTGTACTACAGTTGATACAGCCCTACTGTATGTCTCTGGTTACTGCAAACATGCTCACTAGTCATTTGGAGGCCTTTAAGGCATGTGGCAACAAGGGGCTGAAACACCACAGAAAGCAATGTGGCCAGCTTCATTTTAACATGCTTGTGCCTTGCCTTCATTTTCATGAATCAGCCTTTCTGGTCTTGAGTTATAATAAATGGGGGGTTTGGAGATCAAAGGTAATTTTGTTTCTAAAAGAAAACTGTAGTAGACGTACTACCTGTGTACTTTTCAAGTCAGCAACATCAGGGAAATTACTCAGTTACTGCACTGATGCTTTCCCTGAAAAACATGTCAGAAACTGGCAGACCTGCTCTGTTCAGTTAGGAGGGGCTCTCCAAGTCATCCCACAGTGGCCAAAGCCAGCAGAGCAACAAAGAGAACTTTTGGAAAGACTCCCTGCTGTCAGCATCTGGCAACAAATGGAAGAGACTCACCCAAGTGATAAAAAATTATTTGGTTTAACAGAACAGAAATACTGTAGAGAGAACTCATATCTGTTACAAATCTGGCCTTCTCTGCTCTGTGTTCATGGTTCTATGCAAGTACTAAGTAAAATAAAGAAACACTATTCCCCGCTTTAACTCATCAAACAAGTTGACATTTGCAACCATGCCAAATCTAACTTGCCAAAAATCAAGCAGAATTCAGCCAGTATTTTGATACTTCCAAAAGAGGGATACCCAGGAATGGGAGTAGGAGGCTCTCTGCTTGCCAGCCTCTGACTTGGTACTAAAAGGAGAATAGCATGATGGCACCCTAGAGGAGTGAGCCCTCGTAATTTGACTTGAGCCAGAGCCACATCCTATGATAGAAAACACTCCCATTCACTGTCAGATTAGAGCTCAGTGGGATCACATACCATTTTTGCTCTATGAAATTGTAAAGAAGCCCTTCATTGCCACCAAACCAGCATTAACACTTGGATTAGGTGAAACCAGTCTCCAAAACCAGTGTCCAAGCCACTAGTTGCAGTCAGTTGCTCTCTGCACATATGGAACAGAACTGAAATAACACCATTCCCTCTAGAATCACTTCCTAGAACCAATGTCTCTGCACTTAGTGCCAACTCTCTGGCTATTTTCACCTTCATTTCTTCCATCTTTCCACCTGCCCATTTCTTAATCTTATGCCCTGCCTTTCCCCCCATCTTTTTTTTTTTTTTTTTTTTTTTTTTTTTTTTTGTTACTTTCCCAACACTACCTTTTAGCAGTTAGCTTATTCATTTCTAATTCAACTCAGGGAAAAATAAAAATTCACAAACAACATGCCTATAGGGTGCTTCAAGTATCGCTTATCTCAAGTGGTCCATTCACACCTGGGCCATTAAGTAATACCTTTATAAAAACAAGTTCATGCTCTGAAAAACATTTGAGGATGGGATACAAATTCAGCCCACTTACCACTCATCCATGAGCAACAAACTCAACAGGGAAGGGTTCCTTTCCTGCACAGCATCTGCTATGCTTTTTGCACTATTTTCCTTCTCATAACTTACTAAAGAGAACTCCTTGGACTGCATAGCTTTCCCACATTGTATCTATGTATACAGTGTGGACCATTGCTCCATTTGCCATCAGCTCTACTTTCTTTATAGACGAGTCATCATTTCCCAAAATTTTAGAAAAAAAATAACTCCTTCCCTTCTTAAAACAAAGGGAAGAAAAGAGGTTTCTTGTTCTCTTCACTAGCCTAACAGCATCAAGCTCCGGAAGTGGCAAACAATTAGGATTAGCATTAGCCAGATGGTAACAAGGAAGTTGGCAATAAAACATCTTTTTACACTTCGACCAAGACAAACACCTTGTTTGAATGGACTTGTGCATTCCAGAGTCACATTATTGGAGCACCTGCTCTTGTGCTGTTTGGAGAAGTACAGACCTAGATAATCACTTATTGTAGCCAGTTCACTAAAGCAGTCAATAAGTTGAAGACTTTTGTAAGACAGAACAAAAGACTCACTCACGCAGGGAAATGACTCTTCTTGAGAGCAGTCCAGGAACCAAGATGTGTCACTTGTTACTTTTCACACTTGTGGCCCAGCTCTCTCCAAACATGCGAGTGCTTGCTGCAGTGGAGATGACCTCCCAGGTACAGGGATTTGTCAGTGCCATGACCTGCAGAATCCTAGTGTGCTGGGCCACCCAGGAACACTGCTGGAAGTAGGAAAGCAAGTGTGGGGTTGATGAGAGCTCAGCAATTGGTAGTGATCATCTTTGACACTGTGAAAATTTCTAAAAAACATTTATGTGCCCAGCTTTGTTGATCCTGACTAGAAGGTCTGGGATTCAGAAGGTCTGAGATTCTGGGCTGAAATGTTTTCAGATGTTAGCCTGCCTTTTGCTGGGTTAAGACCTAAGTAACTGAGCTCCTGAGCAAACTCAGTGGCTTTTGGAGTCACAACCTTTCCGTACCCCTCAAAAGAAAGTTGCAGCCCAGCATATCATGCCCCCTCTGGGCCCAGGCTTTCTATCACTCCTGATGGCAGCAACAAGCCACCTCAAAATTCAACAGAAGGAAGCGCCCGACATCTCTGGGCAAAAGAGGGCAGGAACATCGATAAAATATTCAAAAACATGTCAACAATGTCCTGCAGCTGGTGTTTGAGTAGAACCAGAAGATGCTGGTTCTACTCAAAACCAAAACAAACCTTTGAAAACAGGGCCTACTTCCACCAGGCTTGGCAGGCCTTGGATCAGGCTGACCTATTTATGTTTGAAATAATGCATTTTAGAGCCTGTATTAAGGAAGTCTGCTCGGAATATTAGCCCAATTGCATATATGGAATTACTGGGCTTCTGAGCACCAATTCATGATCAAAATAGCCGTTTTTTGATTCAAGCTGTCTGACTCCTTGTAGTACACAAAGATGTCCCCCTAAGGGGCAGCTGTAAATTGCTCAGAAAAGATTGAACTATTTCAATTATTATTATTTTTTTTTTTTTTAAGGCTGAAAAATCACTTTTATAGAAAACACACACACAAATGTTCATATTTATTTGTGTGATTGGGCTTCTTTATTCTTGTGAAGAAAGTTTTAGAAATAAAAGTCAATATCCTGCTGTAAACTTCATCACCAAGTATGAAAACTCCAGAGGCTCAGTCAGTTGCTCACAAGGAGTTAAACCCGCTGGGGAAAATCTGCTAAGCACCTTCCCAAATAAATAAATAAAAATAATAAAAATAAACAAATAAAGTTTGTCTGTCTTAATCTTGTATTATCACTGTGTTTGCCCAGAAAGCTTCTGTAATTTTAATAATGTGAAAAATAATTTCTTTGTCCTTATGGACAAAAAGCCTTTTTCAGCTCATTGTACACTGGAAAAATCTCAACTGTAAGGTGCTTTGTAATTTAGTTCTGATATACACCTTGGCTCACAGGTGTAATTAAAAACCCATTATAATCATCCAATGCGCAAATCAGAGCAGTCCCGAGAGGAGCTGAGCTGTGAGAGCCTCTATTTATAAAATCATATTTAATGTAGTCTTATCTCTACACTGAAAAAACCATCTGTTTAACATACTGTAAACAAAAATATTAAGGTTTCCTGGCCTTTTTGTCAAAGTGACTTATGACATGATCTGCAACATATGCAATTAAGGTGTAGTGGAAAAACTGCCTAATTTCTATGGAAACCACTATTAAAAAAATTGTACACTTGCTCCTGGTTGATACTTTCAGCTCAGGAGTGAGAAAACAAGGACTGATATGTGTGTGAGGGTAGGGGGGGGATCTGAAGGGAGTTTGGTCAACAATTTGCAGCCTCTTATTTTTGTACATTTCAGCTCAAACAAAGTAGAGGTGGCAACATTTTTTTTTTTCCTGTGATTTTGTCTTGAAACCGCAGGGGAAAAAAACATGTTGCCTCAAGTGTTAATGAGCTCAAATTAAAAAAGACATAAACCAACAACTACCAGCGCCGTAACAGAGTAATAAGCATATTTGCATAATCCAGTCTCCCATGCATTTATAGATAACCATGTCTTATATCCAGAAGATGAGATGTGGTTTATGCTACCATGAGGATAAAAATTGGGATATAAGCACTGTATGATTTAAGAAGCTAGACTAAAATAAGACCAATAGAAATTGGTCATCAGTTGGCGTCACAGTGTCATTCTAGGAAAGTCAAGCATGAAGCTAAAATCTTCTTTTCCACTGCCCCTGTGAAATCATGTCCCCTGCTAATATAGCAAATTTATTATTGCTGGACAGACACCAAGCCATGTGCCAGGATCAGGATGGACATTGATGAGCAGTGGTGGGTTCAAATTCTGCTCTCCCTGGGAGCAGGGCAGATCTGAACAACATTACTGCATAGCAAAAATCAGTCTTCTGCTTGTCCCTCTTCTTGCTTCAGTTTCATCCCTTCGTAAGTTCAAAGAGTCCCATTTTCTTTAAGATAAAACTCCACTCCTCTAGTTTGTTGTGGCTGGTCTTTTATGGGGTGAACATTAAATGCAGTAAGAAATATATTGTTGAACGAGCAGATAATTGCCTGTGATTACACATTGATAAAGCATGAAATGCAGATGAGCACCATCCCTAGAACCTGAAGAAATTCAGTTTACTCTCCAGCAAGGATGCTGTTAAAGACAGAGGAAGGAACAGAGACATCCTATGCTGCCTGGTTCCTTTACATTCACTTCCCACGTGGAGACAATATCGAGTTGTTTGTAGGGCTTCTTTTTTCTGGAGATGCTTCTTTTTGGTATGTTAAAATGCCAGCCTACTGCTGGCAGAAAGAACAAAATCCAGAACCAAACATTCAGATGGCACTTCGAATCTCTTCAGAAATGGCTGAATATTGTAAGTGTGCAAGGCACACAATTGCTTGACTGTGCAAAAAGGTGCCCTCAGGCCCTAGCTTTCAAGATCATGAAATCCTGTATTAAATGAAAAGAACAGAAAAAAAGAGCCAAAACCAGCACAGGATAAGGCAACGACATATACCAGTTCACTGGGAAAACATCTGAATATCATCTAAGCAGTAGGATTCACAAAACCTAAAGGCAGTAGGCATGCCATGTTATTGAAGCTCTTCATACACAATCCCTTGCTAAGCATGCTCAAAGCTCTGGCTGAAATGCTGGGGCTACTGAAGCCCATGAAAAATTTCTGACAGTTGTAATGGCAACAGGAACATGCCCTGTGCTATGTACTGGTATTTAGGGTCCTCCTTGTGAGGCTGTGCAGTCAGCTTCCAGCAGTTGCTGCTATGGGAGGCTGGTGCAGAGAGCATCTCGATTCAAACAGAAGCAATTGATGCTCATCAGCTCTGCAGGTCTTGTGGCTTGAATTACATGCTATGTGTTCGTTTCCAAAGGGACAAGTCGACACACAGATGATATGTGGTTTACTTGTGATTGCCTGACTACGGTTAACAGCAAAATATACCTGGTTAAGAGAAAACACAGGATGATCCAGTTTACAAGTACCATTTTTCCTTTGAAATCACTCCTAACCGTCTCTTGCTGCACAACTGAGCCACTTCCCTGCTCTTCTCAATAGCACAGTTGAGTGAAAAAGATTTCCTCTGATGTTCGCTTGAGCCAAAAAAACAAAACAACCTCAGAGCTGAATTTACCACCTTTTTGCAACCACCAAGTATCAGAAGGGACCTTCTGAGATCACAACCAACACACAAAGAAATTAATTTGGTGTTGACACTTCGCAGTGCTTTGAGACTGTAAATCAGAGGCTGCTTGGCAGGTAACGAACACCACCTCCCTTAAACACAGGAACACAGCAGCTGAGGAGACCTTTCTGAGTCATCAAGCACAATCCCCCACTATCATGGATTGCAGCATCTAATATCCCTGCTTCCTTAATAGCCCTCATTATCACAGCAGCTAAGCATCTGGCAAAGTACACAACACTGGCACTGCCCTCCCACGATGATCTGAGCCTGTGTGAGTGCTAAGAGGAAAGATGGATGTTTGCTTGTACATTTTGATATACCTGTGAACTTCTGAAAACAGACAATAGTCACTTATAGGCCAGTGGAAACCTGGCAGAAAAGACCTTTGAAATATTTCTCAGCCAGTTGAGAAAGGCAGAAATAAAGCAAATTATTCTATCCCTCTCCTGTACCTGGAAGGATTAGAGTGTATTTATGCAACACATTCCTGCCATGCAAAAATCTAGTCCCAGACATTAAAAAGAACAAATAAATCTTTCTAGCCTTAAAAAGCCTGTGTTCTCAGCTCAGGCCGACACATGGCAGTGTCAAGTGGAACATGCATTCCCTGTGATAATAAATCTCATAACAGCAATCAAAGCCAAGTTGAACTGCACATTAGGCATTAAATGTCCCAAACTGCTCATCTCACTAAACCTTCATAATAAAATAACATTATAGTCTATAATTACATGGTGTAATGATGCCACAGGAGTAAAACGCAGGAAAGGCTTCATTTTCCTGGCTTTGCAACAAGTGTGAATTGGTCCGAGGCTTAAAAGGCATTCACAGTCTAGATCCAAATCTAGGTGCAAATAGGACTAACATAAAGCAGACAAACTGTACGAGGTCATGCTCAGAGCTGCTAAGCAAGCCCTGGGAAGGGAAGTTCCCCAAAGCCAAGCACATCTACAGCTTGTTACATCCGCAGTGTTTTTTTTTTTTTCTGACAAATGTGAACAGAGGGACCTGGAAAGGCTGGGAGACTTTGCATTATTGCTTCTGCAACTGTGAAATTAGAGCAGTTAAGGCCAGGAAGTGCAAGAGAAACAAAGAAATATTTCAGAAGTACATATTTTAAAGAGCTTTTTTTAAAAAGAGCTTTTTTTAAAGAGCTTTTTTGTTTTAAAAATCTCTAAATATGACCATATATACATGTATATATTTATATATTTACATATATATAAAGGCAGGCCCTTCCTTCAGTTTAAAAGAGCCTCAATCCATGTTTGGCCCATGCTGATCTGGTACTCAGGCACAAAAGTGCATTGAGTTACCTGTCATTAGCCCATGGTGGCACTGTTATGTCCCCAGCAGCCTGTAGACCTGAGGACTGTTCATCATCAGTGCTGCAGTGCAGAAGCCAGAGCCACTACAGGTACTGCACTACAGAATTTCAGCACCTCAGTCATCTCTCAGGCAACACATCTCACAGCAGGTGAGATGTGTTTTCTTTTTCTTGCAAAGCAAACAATCACCTAAAGTTTTCAAGTGTCAACTGAGATTCTCAAAAAAATCAACTGAATGTTAGTTTTAAATCTTGATGTTAAAATGTCATTAAAAATTACCTCACTGAGAAAAGAAATGTGATTTTATTTGAGGAGTGTTTTATATCTATCTGCAGAAAGTCTAAACATTAAGACAGATGTGTTATCTCTCACTAAAGTAGCAATGCCAAGGGCAGGAGCCCATTTTGGCAATGCAGACAAACTGCTGAAATGAAGTATAAGGGTCGAGTTTGCTTAGTAAAACTACAAGGACGTGCTCAAACATCACAGAAGAATTTAAGTTTGACAGGACCTCTGAAAGTCTCTAGTCCAACCTCCTGGTCAAATCTTCAACAGATCAGATTCACCAGGCAAAGCCCCGAGCAAAGTCTTCAAGGGTGGAAATTTCCCAGCCTGTGCCAATGCAAGAAGAGCTTTCCTTCTATCCAGTCCCAAACCTCCCACTTCTCTTACGGCAGGGCTTGCTCCTTATCAGTTTGTGCAAGCTCTCCAGACTCAGCTAGCATTAGTACCTCTCTTTGCAGTCAATGAAGACGGAGATGGTTATCCCATAGAGAAAGATGCCTGTGCTCAATGGCTGTAGCACAGGGAGGACCATCTGCAAGTACCTCTTTTGGCAGTGCCTCCAGAGGGGTCCTGTCTGGGTGGGACATTCAACTTTTAGTTGGCTAAAATTTGGTTCAATCAATCCTTTTGCTCAGCTGTTCCTTTACCTCCTCTTGGAACCTCTAACCCATGATACATGTATATTCCACCGTTGTGAAACCAATATAATATGCTAAAATATCAAATAGCTCATGGAGCAAATTGTTTGAGAACAAACACAGCCAGAATTAGTAAGATGTTTAATTTCAATGTGACTAAAAACATATTTTGGAGATTATGGCAACATTTATTTTCTTCTTGCACTGGCCCAAAATATTTTATTTTTAATCAAGACATACCAAAAGCAAACAAACAAACACACACAAACAAAATTAGATCAGTATTGTACTAACCTGAAATACAATATCTTATTTAGACTTTTCTGAGAGAAGACCAGCATTTCTGGAAGGAAAGCAAATCTTTTCTAATCATGTTAATTCTGTAATAGAATCACTTTCACATGAAATCTAGCCTCAGGATGCTGCACCAAGATCTATGGCTGTGATACTAAAGTTTTAGACACCTAATTCACAGATATAATAAAAGTAAAAATCTTGAGAATTTAACCCTGAAGTCTCACTTGAACTGAAGGAGCTGCTGGTATTGCAGTAGTCTACCTCAACCCCCAAAGTGGTGATGCTTTTTTTTTTTTTTTTTTTTTAAAAAAAAATCCCTTTCCTATTTTTTTTTGTTTTTTAAAACCAGACTTAACTTGTTAGAAAAATCCTCTTACAAATACAGGTTACAATATACAGAGCTAAAAGATAGTAAGACCAGGTTTGAATAGTTAGCCCTTACCTATCTATGGCTCATGAGTGCAGGAATTACACATAGAACAGGTCTCATTTTCCATTTGGATGCTTTCTATGTATTTTGCACCATTTCTCTATCTCAGTTTTCTACTAGAGGAATAGGTGCAGAATAAGCAGCAGATCCAAAAGATGGCTGACATCCATGTTGCAGATCTGAAGAGATAACCTGAGCCTGCATCAGCAAGCATGATGGAAAGACACTGCAGCAAAGAACAGAGCATCAGACCTGAAGGTATGTGGTTTGAAATCAGGCTGCAGGGTTGGAGGGGCTGTGCCTGCCTTTCCCTGCAGCAAGAAGGGCAGTATTACCAGCCTGCCTCCCTCAATCTATTGGAGAGTTGTACCAGCACAAGAAACAAGTGACATTTTTTAAGGTCAGGCAATCTGCAAATTAAAGTTGATAATTTCTCTTTCAGAAAAAATAAAAGTCAGCTCTAGTTTCATTAATTGCTTTTAGAAAGTACAGTGAAAACTCTGTCTTGTATGTATTGACAGATACATTATTCAGCACCTTTGTAAGGCTTGATGCTTTACATGTTAATCACACAAATGCTGAAGACCTTAGTTATGACTCATTTTTGGATACAGACAAGGAGTGCACAAATATGTATTATATATGAATACGTATGTGACTGTGTTTAGGAGCCACTAGATTCACCATTCCTCAATTCCCCTACACCGGTTGCTATTTTTCTGTACCTTTCTGTACCAAGCTGGAGGATCTCTTGCTGGATTGGGGTCATAGCACTCACCTTGGTTCCTTGCTCTGCCCAATAATGACTAAAGGCGCAGGCGGACAAAATCCTGACCTTAAAAACGTCCATTATAAAAACATCCATTGATTTCAAAAGGACCAGGATTTCACCTCTTTCTTTCCCGTGGTGCTCAGGTATTGCTGCAAGCTCCCCCAGACATATCCAAGGACCTAGGTCTCTTGAGTACTTGTATTTTATTTACAGACATGTAAGACCTACAGGGGTCGCAGAACTAGCAATAGGGGAGTGAAGAGGTCATGGCTCTCCTACAAAACCTCTATCCATTACTGGGCACATAGCGATAGGTCAATCGTGGGGTCCCCAGAGCCACGTGGGAGATGTGTCTACACATCTGTGCAGCTTCCTCACACACTCTGGCTGTGTTGGAATAGCTACCCATTACAACACCTCGATAAATGCTTTTGTATAATAGCGTGGCTATGTGAAGTAAGTCTCCCTACAGACTTCTCTGACATGCTCTTCTCTTACCCACTCTTCGGATGCTTTTGACAAACATGAGTGAAAACAGACTCTTGAGGTGTGGGGTTAATTGTTCTCCCTTTTCTGTTTACATAAGTACTCCGCAGCCTGAGAATTGCTATTTCCAGAAATATATCAATCAATTAAAAGTTTCATATCCCCACCTCATGGATAATTTCAGAGCCTGAATCATCTGTTTTGCAGCAATTAAAACAAAGGACACTTGTTTGAACGCATTGTTTTCACACTAGAAAGCTCTGTCTGCCTTCAGCTGTCTTTACCAACTAGGAATTCAAGAAGAAAGAAGCTATTAAAGTTTCCTCTACCCAGTTTAAATGTGGCACAACACACATTCCCAGCCAACTTTTCAGACTAAACATCTTAGTAAATTCTTCCTGACAATAGTTAGTGACAAGCATGTCAAAAACAACAAACTCAGTCACATATAAGGCTTATCAATAATTTAGTCTTTTCCCCCCATGAGAGACTGTGTGTTTTGCAATAATGAAATATATGATTTTAAAAATAAATAATAGGCTGTTGTCAGGCCGATTGTAGCTAGAAGTTATGAATTTGATTGATTGATTGAACATTTGACTTCATTCTCTCTAGCAAGATCAAAGCGAAACTCTTCCATTTGCCCAAGGCCACTTGCAATTTATTTAGAGATTGTGTTCATATCCCAGCAGGTAGCAATATTGGACTGAGGTACACAGAAAATCAGCTCTTTGAGGTTTTTTCTGAGTCCAAGGGATGCAACAAATGAGATTTTTTTAGTTCATTAAATCATTAACCACTTAATCACTAAAAGCCACAGCATTAGTTATATTTTCCATTAGCTAGGGGTAACAAGGAAGCAGTCTTGGTGCTGAAAACTTCTGTTATAACATCCGTGCCTTTGTCAAATATGACAAGTCCATATTTTTTATTTATATGGCTATTTGTCCCCTTCCCTCTTTTTTGGTTTAATTAGCATGGCAGGAGGCAGTGACACCCAAAAGCGACAGGCATATGAATCGCAATGAGAAACCCTTCTAAGAGAAATATGGAGAAGAGAAATATGTACATGAAAGCACACCAATGATGTTTGTGTAGCAAATATTGCAAATACCCTAATGTAAAAAAGCTCCACACAAGTCAGGCTAATGTGAAACCTTCAGCCACCATGAAACGAAGCCAGCATCAGCTGTTCCCCCCCAAATGGCACTCACATGCTGACCACAGATATTTGCAAGGCTTAAAAAAAAAAAAAAGGTTTGGGAATTAGCAGTGTTACAAGAAACAAAACCCAAATCCAACCCAGAAGGGTCAGTGCAGGCGGCAGCTTGTTGGCAGCGATGCAGACACATGCAAATCAGCAGCGGTTGCACGTGGAACCTCAGCAGGGGCTGCCAGCAACAAAGAACCTGCAGCCCTAGAAAGCCTGTTCAGGCACAGAGATAAGGATAAACGAGCAGGGAAGGAGAACTTCCAGGAGTCAGGTGAGCCCACCTCAGGACAAGGGAGCAGGTTGTTAGCAACATGAATGATCCCATAGCAGTCCAACTGACGATACCATGCTCTTTTCCTGATAGCAGCCTGCTAGCCAAGGGAAAGAGTGCCACAGCCAGCAAGTCCAGACTAACAGCCCAGCCAGAGCTTTCTTCCTTGCCTACTACAGGCTCCATAGAAGGAATAAATGTTTCAGAAACCTTCAGTTCTCTTTTTTTTGTACCACAGGTTGTTCTATAAATCTAAGATGGTGCGATATCAATGGATGTTGGAAGGGACTTCCCGCAGTCCTTGCTTTTCAGTACTGTTTTCTAGCCATACAATCTACACTATCCACCACTTAAACTACTGCTGCTTGTTCTTTCACTGTCTCTAGTGGATCCCAACCTGTGACAATACTTTGCCTCACATCAAGCTCAGGTGAGTGTCTCTGGTACTTTCTATGACAGCCTGCTGCAAAGCATTACCAAAAGCTGTTTTTCTGCATATTATACGTACTGGCCTCTAATTCCCAGTCTCCACAGAGTCCTTCTACTCCTGACACACCCTGCAGTAACATATCTAAGTGTGCTTCAGTCACCCAAGCCACAGCCTGTGCTCCCAAGAAACTGGTTGTGATGGGAATGACAACACAGATGGACAGTAAGCAAAGATTTCCATGCAAAGCTTCCAGATAGATGCAGGACAAGAAGTGCTAAACAGATACACAAAACAACAGCAGCTATGCTGACAGACCTCTAAATATTTTTCCTCTAGATGAAGGTCATGCTGTTCGTGAGCCTAGAAAATTGATGATATTTTTAATTACTAATATTTTTTTAAATGGGGTTTGTTCCTTACATAGCTTGGTGGTGCCATGGCAGACTACAGCTTGGCCCCAAAGCTTGTCTCCTCTCCTGCACATCCTGTTTGTTCTCTTTCACAATTCCTGTAACCACTTTCCCTCCAAACCAATAAACAGCACAGCCCTTCCATCTGATACACAACAATCCAAGCCATTACAATTATATTTACAGCTCCAGTCCTAGCCTTTTCACTGGAATACATGGGTACAGAGGTTAACAGTTATTTGTTTGGCTACTGAGAAATTTCCATAGGAAAACCAGTACACAAGAATTTGCTCTAGCTGGGTGTAATGGCAGATGCCTATATTTCAGCATTAATATTGGGAATATCTGCTGCTTGCCCTGTAAAGGGTCTCTATTTACTAATTTTATTAAACCTCAGAGAAAATGCTGATTGAAAAAGTATCCTAAAGTGTCTTGAGCACTCCCCATTGGGAAACAAAGGAGACAAACAGGAGGAACTTGCATTCCTCTGACATTTATGTGTGTCCCATCATCACCGTCCCAGCAAATAACTTTCTGGTTGGAGCCACCTAATTTGTTGCTTGCCAGTGCATAACTACCACACCAAAATACAGAAGCAAGTGTCTGAACGCTCAGATCCAGCAAGCAGATCTCTCTTCAACAAGTGGAGAAGAAACAGGTTAAAAGATATACCTGTCATCTAGGAATACTTCTCTTACAGCCCTCTCCAGCTACTTCTTGGCTCTAGCTTTCAAAAATCTAGAAGATCATTTGATCTTCTTTTCCAAGACTTCAAAAGCTCCTCCTCAGTATTTTGGCAGAAGGATCTAGTGCCTGCTCCAAGACCCTTGTAATAGCTCCTGGGGGTTCATGGGACAAGATTACTCAACCATGGCTAACAGGAGCAGAAACACAGAATTAGTGATCCAAGTAGCTTTTCTATTATTTATTTATTTATTTTAATAAAAGCTCTACTTGTAAAAGTGATTTCACAGTGAGAGCTGGAAATGCAACCATGCATTCCCAATCCTCCCCTTCCCATTTCTCCCAGTCATTAGGGAGAGCAAAGCTATTCCAGCTGTGGAGAAATACAATTAGATCAACTAATCAACTTTGGGTACAAATTGACTACTCCAGACTGGAGGAAAGGAAAAGGGAAAAGCTTAACAAAGCAGTGGCAGAGTGATTTCTCACATATAGTAGCTTTCATGTAGTATGGAGCTGAAAAGTACAAATAGTGAATGTTTTCACAAAAAGCATACATTAATAAAGTGTCCCATTAATAAATGTGTCATACATTAATAACAATTCAGTACCATAAGGGGGCAAAGGTTCAGCTAAGTAACTCTTCAACAGCCATATAAGATGCATACCAAAGAATACATGAGCTCTACACAAAATACAGCTTCTTACAGTGATCACCAGTCACTAGAGGGCATTTATGTCCATGAAGCTGTCAGACCCAATTTTTCCACTGAAGGTATGATTAGTTAACGAGGCTTGACAGTTCCTAGAGATCAGCAGCTGAACATAATCATGCGGAAGCAAACACGTAAGCACAATTAGCAGAGTTTTTCATAGACTTTCACTCTGAAACGTTGTCTGAGTTACAAGAACAAGCCTGGCTAGTTTTCTATGTGGCACAGCCTGAAGGCGAGGAAAACCAAAAGGCTTCAGGGCCCCACTGCAGAATTAGTGAAGATTTAACTCCCCCAGGATGAAGGGATTAAGGGCACAGATTCAATTCGCTTAGAAAAATGACCTGAAGGGACACCCAGACCCTGGTTCAGAAAGAGGAGCGTAAAGTGAAGATTGAAAATAGTATTTTGGACTGTGACAGGTATGAAATGATCCGTCTGGGCACCTGACCAGGTAGAAAGGTCATCAGGAGCTTGAACGCATATTCCACGATGCAATGACTTGGATATAAATGCTTCTTGTAAGAATCATTATATTTAATATACTGGAGGACAAACCAGCAGATGAACCAAATAAACAGCTAAGAACTGGACAAAAAGCGCCCTGAATAATTTTAAGGAGGCATAAGAGAATAATGTCAAAGTTATTACCTCTAAAAATTGTATTTCCACTCCATCTGATTTGCAAGACTAACTTTTTTGATAAATGTCAATGCCCAGATGATTAAATGAAGAAAAGGAATTAGACTAGACTACACACACCCTTCAGGACATGAAGAAACAACATGTGTTTAGAATAATTGATGGAGAACTAGATAACAACAGTTTGCCATCGTAAGAACTCTCTCAACACTGTCTTCCCACCATTAAAATAAACCATGGTTTGGTTCTGAGCTCTTTGCTGTGATTTCAGTGACAGATTGTAAAAAGGAACAGATTACAGGTGTTAAACACGGGTCAATCTTCTGCACCAACACACTATTGTAAGTCAGTCTAAGTCACTGAACTGCAGGGATTAATTCAGAAAGAGCCTTCCAGTAGTAAGCAGGGCAGATCCAACTTTTGAAAGAAAAGAAAACTCTTAATTTAGCCTCACAGAAAGTGGAGTGATTGAGCAGGTTTCTGTGGAAGATTCCAGCCCTTTTCCCATTCATGCTGTAAATGCAGTTGCTTAGGTTAACAAAAACATTAAATAAAATGTTCTGAATACACCAGACTTGAATCAGTGTTTTAAATGAACTATCCCTTTTCTCAGACTTGCTCATCCACCATTGTTTAAATGTGAATAAATATTCTGAGTAGGAAGAAAGAAATCAACCACTGAATCACAGAGCAAATCTGAGCAAAAGCCATGTGGCCTTCAAAGTCACCCCTTACTTAATGAACAAAGTAATTAGGTCTTGCTAATGACAAAGTATTAGAGTCATTTTAGTCCTTCTGGTCAAGGACCACAAGCAAGAGAGTGGCAGTCAGGAAGTTATCTTATATTACGTCAAACAGTTTTGCCTCTCCTTAGAGACCTTGCTTATACACTTCAGCAGTTATGGCTACAGCATGGAAGGTAAAACTCACCATTGAATGGGCAACTACCAAACATGAGACAGATTAAGCAGCAATATCTGCTCTCTGACTGGTTTACTCAAATGCATTGGTTATTGCCATACACTGTGCCTCATGAACAACACGTCATCTTCCTCAGCTGGGTTGTTTTGACCCCTTTCATTCCAGCTTTCTGCATAGGTATTGTGTGGCCAAAGGAAAGAAAATCTGGAATTCTGGATTCCCTGCCTGGCTCTGAAGCTCTCTATAAATGCCAAAAAATAAAGAAAATCCAGTCCAGAGAAGAGAAAGTTTTACAGCTGAAACTACATGAAGGCTATTCAACATTCAGTGTCCAAGAACGAACATGCAAGTGTAAAGCACAGCTTAAATCAAGGAGATACAATTTCCATCCAAAAAAACAAAACAAACAAACAAACAAAAAAAAACCATAGACTTAAGGTCTGACAAAATTTCTAAGTAAAAAGATAACTTGAAGTTTCACAACTGATGAAAAAAAAAAAGAAAAGTCTCAGTGCACATCAGTGATGTGGAAGGAAGCTCTGGTTATCTATGTTGGCAGAGAAATGGTAATTAATGAAAGTCACTCACATTCTCTGCCTACTGCCAGCAACAGTTGACAAGCTAAAATTGGCAGATAGTGATATGCCAAAAAAAAATGCTGCATGTATTGGCAGCTCTCACTTTTCCTCCTGGTAGCCCCCAGTAGATAAATTTATTTTTAGTTTTAGAGATTTTGTATTTCCCTGACAGCCTCCTGTTGTTGCTTTGGCACTATGGCATGGTGGGGTCCTAGCACAGGTGCCCAGGCATTTAAAAATGAATAGAATAATACAGCTGTAACTCTACTGGGAGTGCAAATCCAGAGCAGCTCTTCATGTTTATCCTGTGGCAACAGCTGCACTTGTTTAAGCAGTCATCTTAAGCAGGTAAGGCAACTCAGAGCTAGCTCCATACAGATCAAGTCTTACAGATGCAACTTCAACACACTTAACCATCCAATGAAGGACGTGGCCCAGAGTTAAACCCGTAGGGAATACTACCCATCTAAAAGCATGAACCACAAAACTCAGGTCTGTGATAACCGGGCAGTGGGAAGTGCTAAGGGAAGTTATAGGAACCCTACATAAAACTGATGAGGTGTGGTGAGTGTTTCAGAAGAGTACTTCACCTTATTCAACTGCTGAAGCAGGAACTTCTTGTCAGGCTTGCTTACCCTTCCTATTCACAGCATCTTCCCTATTTCTCACCCTACATGTCTGTATAATGATGCTTTCCATGTCACAGCTGCTGAAGGCTCCTCCTCTGAAGAGGATTTGCTGATGTGAGAATACAAAACTTCATTAATTGGTTCAAATCAGAGCCACAAATACAGCTTATTGAAGGAAGCTGTGTTTGTGTAACAGAGCCAAAATTGCCCCTTAACATCCGTAAAATGCCCTGGAACCCTCAGATAAAAGGTTTTGTAGAAGTTGACAGAGTGATAATTAAAGCTGACTGCTCTGATTTCAGCCAAAGACATCCTGACCTCTAAGTTCAGGCAAGGAAAAGCCAGTAGTCAAAGCAGACCCAGATAGGTGCTGTGTTAACTGTGAAGCTACAGCAACGTATTACAGCAGCAGAACCCACAGTGGAATTCAAAGGTCTCTGCTTCCCCCATATTGTGCAACATAAACCATGTGGGGCTACAGCTGTGAGGATGGAAAACCAGCCACTGTGCTTGTGCTGAAGACCGGAGAGGTCAGCAACAAATCACCACATAGGATACACTGCCAGTCTTTCCCCTTTTGTTTTGTTTTCCAGAGCACACGGAAAAGAAATCAGTGAACCTACAAATGTGCTGATACGACCTCTTACATTGTTCCCTTGGGCTCAGACACCAGTGCTGCTATGAAGTAGCTCTGCGCTGGCATAGCATTGTTGTATTGACATGCAAATGAGCAAAAAACAATGGAATATCTTCCAGTGCTTATTAATGCCTGTTTTTTTTATTTATATATATACTTTTTATTTTATTTTATTTTATTTTTTTATACGTGTGCTGTATTTACTTTTGGATGTTTTCTTAGTCCCCCAGAATAACTTAGATGTATTCCTGCTTCAACTGCTACCATTTTTCCCCAGCTGATTTACAGCCTCAGTGTTTGTTTGTTTATATATACATATAGATGTGTGTAAATTCAGCTTACTTTAGGAACAGGAATATTTTAAGCAATTCAACCACAAGAAAAAGCATATGATGATTCTTTGAAATTCCTTAGTGTAAAACAACTGCAGCTGCCCCTGCCTGGCTTTAAAACAGTCAGAAAATCTGAGACCTAACACCCAGCAGTGATTATTCAGGTCCTGTGAACTGACAGGCTGTGTGCCATTCAGGAAGAAAAAAACACACAGCATTTCCCCCTACTTTTGTCTCATCAGGGACAAGCTAAAAAACCCTCAATAACTTAAACCTCAGCTGAAACATACTGCAAAAACTGTTCTAGAAATGCCTTTTTATGCATAGTTTTTAATTGTCCAGGTTTAGATTCCCCTTGAGTCTAAAACAACTCCCAAGTCCTTTCTAGCAGACATCTAAAAGAAAAACACTGAAATCTTCAGTGACCTTAAGTTACAATGAAGCGCAGGGTTTCCCCAGTCCTCCTAATACCAAAATCTTGATTATGTCTGAGGAGACGCTGAAGTTCAGGGAACGTTTTACCTTGGAGAAGCACAGTGGATAACTGTGTCTTTTACATACTGGCTACAGGAGAATCAGAAACACATTCATCTAATATGGTAGAGCTGAAAAACTTCCCCCCTCCCTGCATTATACCAGCAGACATTGGAATCAGTGAAATGCGATAGAAACGCTCTTCAATTGAAAAAAATGGTTCATATTTAGGTGCCAATAAGTATGTAGGTAGGACATGGTGAATGCCATGAGGTGCTGTCTCAGTGACATTTCCACTCTCCCTGTTGCTTTCTGAGCACCATTTCTACTTTCTTCCACCTGTTCCCACCAAAAAGGTAACTTTTCTACATTTGTGTCAATTATCAAAAGGGAAACATGACAAGCATTGCAATAAGCTCTGGGTCAGGTTTTTCACATGATCTATTACTTCATGCAAAGCTAAGAAAACATTTTTAGAATTTGGCCAGCAAAAGGACCTCATGACTAAGACATGTATTTAAAGGCTTCTCCATTTTTATTTTTGTTTTATATGTATATAGCACTAGATATTAAAACACTCAGAATAGCTGAAAATTCTATAATTATGTAATAATAGCACTTATTTTAACATCCTTGGATATATATAGGATCTTGAGGTTCATATCCCGAGAGAGTTTATTTTGTTTAAACCACAAATGTGGTGCAGTGGTCCAGACAGTCCTAATTTATTTAGCTTAGGGAAGAAAAAAAAAAAAACAAAACTGTTTTCATCTCCCAACATCTTCAATAAACCCATGATTTATTGCTAATACCTGACCTCCATGAATCTCATCCCCAGGCCCAACAGAGCCATTGATTACCCTGAGGTTTTCAAGAAGCTGGCAGCCAATGATTCCTCCAGAGGATGAGAGCAGATAAAAATACATGTAAGGTGGGTGGGGTAAAGGGGAAGTGGATGTTTCAATTCAGAGGATGCTCTGCTCAGCACAAATTGGCTTGAAAGAATGAGAACATAAACACGCCACCCTTGGCAATGAGCAAGTTAGTAAACAAAAATACCCCAGGACTTTTTGCACCAGTGCCTGATAAATATCAGAACAGCCCTAGATTTCATTTAATGTTAGAACTCAAGTTGGATCTGAAAACAAAGGATAAACATATTTCTTTTGACATTTAATGTTGTCTGATGACATACAACTTCATTGCTTTTTCTTTATGATGTAATTTTTGTAAGTGATACCAGTTGTCATCAAACGTCATAAAAGCCAGACTTGCCTCAAGTCATCAATATTTATTGTTCTGTTACAGCAGAGCCTGTTTTGAGTTTGGTGCGCATGGCTTTAATTGTTTAATGGAAGAGTTAAGCCCAGCCTTCCCCTAGTATAAAATATCAGTCTGAGATGGATCTGTTGACATGATGCAATTGAGATATTCTGGCAGCTGGTGCAGCAAATGCCCTTTAAGAAAAAAAAAAAAAAAAAAAAAAAAGGAGGGGAAGAGATGGGGATCTGGCTGGATGAGGGGATTAGTAACAGGATACCAACCGAGCCTTTTGCCTTTGGGTCACTCATTCAAATTCTCTCTGGGTCATGAGTGCCCACAAGCCCCTTGCCGCTGTGGGGTCACTTGGCCCTGCGGGCCAGGCCAGCAGGTGTCCCCAGCATTACATGTGGCATTAATTCACAACACAGCGGGTGAAGCCAGGAGAGACCAGAGGGAAACAAACCTGCCCTAGAGGGGTGAACCTGTTGAGATCTGAGACCAGTCTGAGCAACCGCTATGCCCATGATGGTCAAAGACACATCCAGCAGCTCCTGGAAAGAGCAGGCCCTCCAAGCAGGCCTCTGCCTCTTCAGGGGCTATTTGTAACATCAAAATCCTTTATTTGATGAGGTAATGGGGGGGAAAAAAAAGAAATAAAAACAATTCTCACACCCTTTCTTCTCTATTCCTTGTTCTTCCATGGTTGTCCAAACCCTACCCATTGTAGAAAATTGTGCCCCGTCCCCTAGAGACACTGACTGGGCACCAAAGGGGCTGGATGCTGGCTGGAAGGACATCACATCCTGTTATGTATCATCAGCCTCATGCAGACCCTTTCTTTCAGTTTCCTGTCTCCTCTCAGTCGCTCTCTAAATCTTTGTGCCCCCTTTCCTTTTATTGAAGGGAAGTGGTTTAACTTCACTATTGTTTCAGAGCTGACTGGAAGAAAAACCGTTGGCTATATGCAGTCACTAAAGCACACACACATACAGAAGAAAAACATTTGAAAGAAATAGGGACTAGAGCAGCGGAGGTTTGACAGGGCGAGGAATGTAGCTGAGAGAGCAAACACGACATTTTTGGAAAGAACTCTCTGAGCTTGCGAGTCTCTGGAGAGCTGCATAAAATTCAGCGGAACAGCTAAAAGCAAGGAATAAAATTCACCTGACTTGTCGAGAGAACATTGTTCACAAAACTCTGCTAATTTGGCTCTTAAAGCACACAGGCTAACTCACACATGCACAGGTTCAGACAGAGACACTTCTGCTCGCCTGCCACATCCAGTTTAGCTGGGTGGGTTTTATTTTATTTATTTCTTTATTTATTGCCCACACAGCTGGTAGAGGGAGCCTGTAGCAGCTTCAGCTCGCATTTGTCTTTGTGAATATTTTATGCTGCCACCCAGGATACCAGTGCTAGATCACCAAACCACACTGAAGCACAGGTGCTGTACACTTCAGATGTGCCTAGGATTGCATATCCTAAAATCCTCTGCTCAAGATAAATAAATAAAAATGAATTTCAAGATTTTACTTGCAGTTTTAATTGGCTCTCCAAGTCTCCTCACACATGGCATGAGGCAGACTGGATTTTGCTCACAGACCTGCAACATAGGGATGTTTGGTCAGGATCTATTAAAACTTGTTCTTATCACATACTCAGCTTTCTTTAGGAGCACTCTGAGGCTACACAGTTGTATTCATTTGTTATTTTGCATCTCTCCAGCCTGGGTCGTCCATGCACATTCATTAAGAAGATCTCATAGCTTGTCTGTGAAGTGTCACTGCAGTTCATACACAGGTAAACCAAGATGAGCAACAGCTTTGGGTGCTTGGGGAGATCTCCAGCAGCTGAACAGCATGCCTCCAAGTGGGAGGCCACTCAGAGGCCAAGACCAGGACACAGTGAGGAGTCCAGCTCCTTGGAGGAGGCTTTTGGGAGAACAGTGAAGCTCTGACAGTCACCCAGCTGCCACCTTCCTAACTGTGCTCGGGGCACTTTCATGCCCATGGGAAGTAATTAAGTCTGTTTCATTTATAGTTATCTCTCCTTCCATAGCTGTAGCACTCTACTGGGGGTGTGGCAGAGCAGGTCTTCATGTTGAACTGAAGTGGGGACCACAGATGGGTACATCTCACAACAGCAGCCTCTGGGAAGGACACAGCACCAAGCCAGGATGTCAGCATTTATGGGGTACAGGTTAGATACTGCTCAAGTCAGACATAATCAGCCTGTTGATTTAAGTCAGGGCAGATGCATAGAGAACAACAAGGAGGACAATATTCCCTACCATGCTTTCATGCCACTCCAATGCTGCTTGACACAACAGCCAATCTTCACACTAAGAGGAACAAAAAATGAGGCTGTAAGAGATCTCAGTAGAACATTTTTAGAATAAAATTGGATTTTGTTCTTCAAATAAGCAGTTCTGGGTCTTAGGGACTGGATTTAAAGTTCAACATATTATCTATGTGCAGAAAAAACATTCTAGATCTCAGTTTAGTGCAGTCAGTGGTAACACTGTCTTCATCTAAACCCTCCGGCTGCTACGTCGTTGTTCTTTGTTGGTCAAGTAGCCTGTAGCCCTTCTCACCTGGCATGCCGAGCAAGACTTTAGTTTACAAACCCCTTGTTGGTTAGAACAACCTCACAGGGGCTACCAGCTCAGGGCAGAGAATACCATAGACCCTCTCCTGAAAGACTCTTAACAAATCTTCCCTGAATAATAAAAAAAAAACAAAAAACAGAGCAACAGAGTCCAACAGGAGAAAGGAAATAATGCTCTTCATCAGACCTTTGTTAGTACTTACCAGTTGATCTGTGGAATTTCACTTCCTCATCTGGTTAGGGGCAAGGTGTCAGTAATCAGTCCTCCCTGCACCTTCCAAGGTGAGATGCATGTCTCATTCTGGCTCTCAACTCCTGGGCATTGACCTGTTTCAGAGAAGGTTGAACTGATGTCATTGCAAGGGCCCAGAGAGTCCCTACACCCCACTGCCTTGCAGGCTGCAAAAGCATCTACCTGCCTACAGCAAGAAATTTCAAATGTTCATGAGGTAGACATGCACCTCACAAGGCCCGGTGTGCTGGATTTGCAGGTGCTTTGCCAGCTGGGCATTGTAGACTAAGACCTTCATATAGCTGCGTAGAATATAATGCTCACTGTCACCTTTTTTTTTGCTTACAAAAGAGAGCAGCCATCCATATTTGTGTAGAAAACAGCCCCAACAAGTATAGGAACAAGCCCTTTCCCCTGTTATTTGAGGGAAACAGACAACAGCTGATAGCCTATAACAGTTTGGAGGGACTAACTTTAGAAAGAACACATGGGGATTCCTCAGTTTGCTCTCATAAGGTCACCCACTTGGCATTCAATCTAGCATGATTTTAGCAAGGTTGTATCAGAGTGTCCCAGCCCCCTGCACCCTTGAGTCTAAACCTCTTACAATCAGAATTGATGCACTCTGAAGCCTGACTCCAACAGCAGCTCAGCCTCCTGCCAAGCTCTCCTATATGTCTTCTCTGGAGCTGTGCCTCACTCCAAATGGGCAGCACCTGTCTGAGGGACTGACCCATCCTACCTGGGACCCTTCCCCATCCCAGCCCACTGCCTGGTGGCCTATGAGGAGGCAACCTAGGTTTATCTGCTGTGGTTGCCTTTTTTCTATTCATCAGTATACTCTTTCATCATTTCCATTTATTGTTGGGGAAAAAAGCATTTCTATCTTTACTGTTGTACCAACTGCATGGTAATGACGTGTATTCAAGTAATTTGCAAGTTGTTGAGACCTGAGCACAGAGGTGGTGACACTAACTCTGTTGAGGCATGTAGCTTTTCCCAGCTCAGAGCCTGAGTGCATTGAGCTTCTTCTGTCTGCTTTTCAAAACCATGTCGTGACTCTTCCATCCACTCTCATTTTCAAATTTTCAACAGGAAGCCAGAGTTGTTTTTTTTATTGTTATTTAGAAGAGTTGCTGTAGAAGGCAAAGCAAAATATGTATTTATGCTTCTGGCTTTTCAGAATTTCAGATTTTTAACAGAAAAACAAAAACAAAAAACAAAAAACGGAGTAAAGAATACTTGTATATACTTTGTTAGAAGGACATATTCCTCTAGTTCAGAAGATAGTGCCGTGGTATTGTTTTTTCAAATACTAGAAATGTTAAGTAAAGTCCCCAAGAGGAATGATACTTTTGTTATCAATTTGAATTTTGGTTAAAATATTACAACTTTCCATTGCATTGTCAAAGAGAAGCTCTACCAGCCTAAAGAGAGAAAATAATGTCCCCTTTCTGGTGCACAGCATTTTCCAGTTTTCAAACTCCATACTTGCCTCAGTTGTGTGTCTCCGTGCAGCTCTGTTACCTTGGGGAATGCATTTTACGTGATGCTGGAGACCAGCCCCACTGCAGGAAAGACTTAGTAATTTGACATGTAAGAAACTAGATGAGGATCTGGAAATGTGGGTTGGCCTTAAATGTAAGTTTGAATAAGAGCATGAATTAGAGATGATCTGAAAACTGGTTGCTCTTTGATGTAGAGTGTTGGTCTGTCCTACTGCCACAGGTCAGTCTGATTCCAGTTCAGTACTTCTAGTGATGGAAGGACATCACACAGATTTCTGATAGTCACTGAAACATCATTCAGTAAGGGTGATAACTGGTCATCTATCATCCAAATTGTATAAAGATCTGTCTGGACTAACCATGTACAGCAGAGCATGTTGATTTTGGGGTGAGTGTTGTATTAAGTAAGGGCTCCTTGACTTGGTCTGTGAATATTACTAATGCAAGGAACAGGTAACTGCAGAGCACAAAGAGCAGCAAACTGCATTGACTGTATTTACTTGTCAATAGAAATCAATGTTTTCCTTCCTGTTAAGAAATTGCCTCAGTGAAGGAGAGACTAAAATGTGCCAATGTGAGGAAATGTTATATATGTACCCTGCAGCCCCATAGGTCTGCTCAGTCGTTTGGAGAGAGGGTATATGGTAAATCTTTGTAAAAAGAGAAGAAAACCGATATTCATACAAACATGTTCAGTGAAACATCCTCTATCAAGTGCAAAGAAACTTGTTTCCAAGTAGGTTTTTCTTCCCACATACATTAGCAATCACCTGTGTATGGGGAGGCAGGCTACGCTGACCATGGAGAGCTGATACAACTTGGAATGATAATTGGCCTCCACAAAAAGCCTTTACTTAAAAAATGTGTTTACCCAATGTCAGTTTAATAACCCTTGCTTAAGAGGGCCTGCGTATGGCCAAAGACAGTGGTGTTTAATCAGGCTAAAGAGCTTGTTAAACATACTTGTGATTGGAGCCTAGTGCAGCGTGGCCAGCCTGCACGTAGAAGGCATGGTTGTGCAGCATGACAGGTGGGCAGAGAAGCAAACCACTGCTTCTTCTGCTCTGTGCTTGCAATCTGTGGGTCAGCTGGTGCTCATTTAGTTCCTGACCTGGCAGTGTGTCTGAAAGTGGGTCTTGTGGGCTAATTCCCTGCTGAGTACTGGAAAGGTTAGTTTACACTGGCAGATGCTGGCTCCAAAAGGTAAACAGTGTGCCCTGACTGCTTTAATAAAACAGACCTGTCCATGTTCACGTAGCCCTCACAGCTTCTTCAGATCCTTTCATTTCCTCAGATGATAATGGCTGAGTGCCAGACCTCCACTGCCCAGCAAGCCTGTGGTTAAACCCACAGGAGAAGCTGGAGCACCTTGAAATGTTGATAGAGCCAACTCTACTGAAATGCCCTGAATTTGGTCTCTATCCAAAGCATCACTGAGATGGGCCGAAATACCATTAGGCTATTTCCATCCACATCTCTAATGTGCACACAATGAAAAGGAGCGAACAGCTATCTTAAGAAAAGATTTTTCAACTCCAAGAGAAGTTTTACTCTGAGCAGGACTTGTTCTTGCTGTCAGGTTGCTCTGACCTTCTCCTGCTTTGAGGTTTGGTCCTGCAGAGCCCCTGGCTCAAGCTCATCATCATGTTTGGCTGTCAAGTTTTAATTACCTAATGACAGTTTTTAAAAAAAAATCAAAAATTTCCACGGTCTCAAAGCCATTTTTAGGACAAAGACTGACAGTTTCTCCCCAGCCTTTGGAAGGAGGCCAGGCATGAGCTTGGGAGCCTCCAGCTGTGGCCCAGATGCCCAGTGGGCCACAGCCCCCAGACGTGGTCCCTCTGCTTTGTGCCCTGCCAGGGAGAGGAAGGACACTGCCAAGCCCCAGCCCCTGGGCAGTCAGGGCAAGCATTTCCCAGGCAGCCACACACACAGGTTAGAGCTGGCCAAAGGAGTTAAAAAGCTAGTGGAAAACTGCCCCAGCTTGGTCGGTGACACATTTTGGAAAGATCAATTTGAGTTAAACAGATGCTGTAACAATTAGATTTTTAAAGTTCCTACTGAAGATATCTAATTAAACATCTCCCCATTTTCCCCTTTAGTCTATGGGCACTTAACTCCTGCTGTTCTAGTGGCAAATACATTTATATATGTTTTTGCAATCTGGTATTAGTGACTGCCACCTTGACCCAGAACAGTGGTGCCTTCAGCAGTGTAACCACAAATTCAGGTGCACAAATGAGTATTTTGAGGTGCCTACTTTGACTGAAGAAGTAGCAGAGAAGAGTCCATTTGTGTTCCTTAATACTAAATGCAAACACAGTTCCAACTGAAATGAAACTGAGAAAGAAAGAAAAGAAAAAACAAGGACAGTGACTCACAGGGCTGAGGATGAGAAGGGCAAACCAAGAAAAGTCAACAAAATCAATGCTGAACAGACTAATGTTTCCAGGCATTTAAAGTCAGCCAGCATGTGTGGAAGTGAGTGGTGTGTCCTGTCAAAAGGGATGCAGGACAGAGTTTATAACTTGAATCCCAGGAGCACACGGCTCACCACTAATCATTATTAATCTCCTTTGTTCCTTCACACAGAGGTGCGGGGGCATTCTGGCTAAATACACACTGTGGCAGTATCCACCTTGGATCAACAATAAGCCAATGTTCCTGTAAACTCCTTGGCCAAATAATTACTGTGGTTTCCTGCAAGTAATGCAAAGAGCAGGGAAAAGAGCTCTTCCATGAAGAACAGGAGACACTGACCTTCATGCAAATACTTTTTTTATCTGCTTCATTTTCTGTACTTTCCAGCAATACGACTGTTTTAGAAGGGTGGGTAAGAGGTTGTTTGGTAATGGAGGTGCTGGGTTTGGTTGATTTTTTAATTTTTTTTAAGAAATGTCCATTTAATTTCACAATTAGCCTACAGCAAAAATTAGCCCTTCATGTAGATTTATAAATAAAAAAACGGACTGTATTTGCAGGGACTGTAGTAAACATTTCTAAAACAGACGTAGCCTGAGGTGAAGCTATTCTTGTACTTGTATTTAGAAAGCAAGGGATAAAAAATTATGAAAAGAATCATTCCTGAGTGGTTTTAAAACTGTTAAATGCCTGTTAAAAACAGAGTCTCTGATCATGTGGGCAGATGGTGCATCCCTCTATATCATGTTGCTACCTGGCAAAATGAAATGTAATTTAATTGACAGGCATTTTCAGTAATACACCTTATGAGGAGTGAGTTAGAGTCTGATGATGTAGCCCTTATTCTTGGGAACAATCTTTACTCACCTGAGTAGTCCACTGTTTCACCTTTTACCAGCTTTAAGCTGGGGGGAAAATAAAGAATATCCATGGGATAAGTTTTTATCTTTGTTAAGATGACACATTCTCTTCACCCATTCAAGAAATATCATCCTCTCTTATCACCCTCTCAAGGTCTTCAAGTACCTACATGGGGAAGAGATTTCTGATGGAAAAGGGGTCTTTAATCTAGCAGAAAAAGGCATAATGAGATCCAGTGATTGAAAGCTGAAGTTAGACAAATTCAAACTATCTTATCTAGGAGCTTGGTAGATTCCCCATCACTTTTGAAGTCTTTAAGAAGATATCCAGTCTTGATGTAAAAGATATGCTCTAGATCAAACAGAAGTTATGGGTTTGATGCGAAAATTATTGGGTGAGGTTCTGCAGTCTGTGTTATGCAGGAGGTCAGGCAAGGGAATCATAATAGTCCCTTCTGGCTTTAAAATCTGTGAAGCCCAAACATGACTTCAATAAGGAAAAAGCAAGCCACCCTCACGACCTCTTCTGCCCACAGAACTTTAATTTTGGAAACAGAGGCTGGTTAAAGCAGTTCATCAGCCTTACCTGGACTCTGCTTAGCAGAGTATTCGTAACACCTCAGGTTCTTTCAAAGAAAGAAATTTGAAAACAGTCTAGTTTCTCTTTAATAAAAGTAGTTGGAAAATGCTGACTGGTTTCTCAACCAGCATACAGCTATTTCTTTTCAAAGCAAAACAACTTTTTTTTTTTTTTTTTTTATTTGAAATTTTCACAGCAAGTCTTTCACTTTGTTTCTCATAATTTTATGTATCTAGTTATTTGATGCTCCTTGTAACATATACTTGCAAATGAAAATTCTGAGACTGTTTAACTGATTAGACAAATTCCCATTTATTTAACAACATTTATACAGTTGATAAGTGGGTAATAATTAATGTCTTATTATCACGTTATTTTTATTGCTTTTCTACCATTCAAATAAGTTAAGAATCAGCTTTCAATCTGAGTGCACCAAAACGAGCTTGCCAGCTCTATATTGAATCTTCAATCTTAAATTGCCAGTTCTGGGAGTCATGCGAATATACAAAATTTTTGATATTTCTTTTTTTAAAAAAAAAAGAATCAGTCATGGTCATTGACTATAAAGTTTGAAAACGTGATAGTACCTCTTTACCCCCTAAAAGAGACATAAGCAAATAGCTAAAGAAATAAATGCCTCCAATTGCTTTTTCATCTTATAATTTTAAAGCAAGTCCCTAGCTCAGCCTGGTGAGGATCCCTGGCTGGCCGTTTCACAGCCAAGGGGGGAAAGCAAGCCAGCCTTACTTTGCACTTGGGTGGAGGAGGAGCATTCATACAGCTGAGCAAGAGTCTTCAAGAAATTTGCCCCTCACCTTTCTTCTGGCTTTGTGAGATTTGCCACCATTCATGCACACCTCGTGGAGACAGGAGCTCAAGCATTTTCCAGAGGGATTTTACTATCTCAGGCCTCAGCCTGTAATGCCTTCATCTGAAGGGGAAGAGTAAACATGGGCGGCAAGGTGGGCAGAAGCTCAGGGCTTAAATGTGCTTAACTGCCCATGCAGACCTGCTCATGCTGGTAGCAGCAGGATCTGCAAATTGGCTGTGGTGCAGAAGGTGTGTGAAAAATGGCAATAATATGTAAAAACCTCTTTAAAATCTCCAGTCCTTAAAGAAGCATGGACATCCTGCAGTCTCTCCAGCTCTTTTCTATTGTCATCTCACTCCAAACTGTCACAAGATGTCAGTGTTTTCAGATACTCCTGTTATAGCTGAGCAAACAACCTCTTCGTGCTGTCTGGCTGACTTTCAATGGCCTAAAATCCATCCATAAAATTGAGCGATAAGGTTCACAGCAAAGTGGCAATACCATAGAGAAATTCTGGGAGTAGGGACCAAAACTGAGCTGCAGCCTCCTTCAGTGGGACCAAGCCACAGGTGCTGTTTCCCCCTGGCCCTGGGGTACCTCTAAGGCTCCCAGCACTCAAGCTCAGGTGGGCGATGCTTATTTGGAGTGTGGTGTCCCCATGGAATTTCTCAGAGCACTAATGCAGCAGGGTAAACTGAGCAGAGGAGATGTGGCAAAGAAGCCAACAACTCCTTTCCATGAGTGGTTTGACATGTGCTAGAGGATCACCCTTATGGGGTGATCCTAGAGACTCAGATACGGGCTGTGCTCTTGTGACTGCCCCCTCATGCTGGTGGTGTGACAGAGAGAGAGATGCTGCTCTAGGACCTGTTTGCTCCTATCAGACATGATTCAGTGAGAGGAGACAAGATGCAAGTGGGAAAAAAGGTGTTGGAGGCAGCTGATGTGATACTGTCTACCAAGATGGCACTTGGGCAGGACTTGGTTCCCCTTTCTCCAGCAAATACAGAATATGTAACTTTCCATCCAGTGCTCTTCCTATCACTCTGAGCCACAGGGATTATAAACAGTGGTGAAGCCTTGTGCTGAGAGCTCAAAATCTTATCCTCCCACTGACTCCCTACTGATGGGAAAGGCCACTTTTAAAATTTAAGAGTGGCACTTTAACATGAAAGGCATCTACATTTACAGAGCTATCTTCACTGTCCCCATAAAATCAATACATTTGTTATAAAATCAATAGGGGCCATATACATGTAAGAAGATTTTCCCATGTTCTTTTTGGCAAATTTGTCCCCCTTAATGCCCAAATTTTTTAATAGAGAGCTTTGTGGAATCTGCCTGGGAAGACATGAAAATTAGCATGATTTCAGAAGAAGATGCATTACTGGGAAATGACTGGTCCCATTGCATATGAAACTCCTATATTAAAAAAAAAAAAAAAGAAGGTTACAATAATGCTTGCAACTCAAACAAATCCATCTGAATTGAGGCTTTCATATTCATTCCAAAGTATTTATATCAGAGTGATGCTTGAGCTGTGTGAGAGGACAGCTGATTTACGCCACAATTCTTGCCACCAAGGTGTCCTGCTGCCTCACCAGTCACACCTTTTACTGCCACCCCAAGCTTTGGGTTTGATTTCCCTTGAGAAAGAGAAGCTTGTGTTCACATTCCCCATCCACCTGCATTGCCTTAATATAGCATTGTATGTTTCCTGCCTTTTTTTTTTTTTTTTTCTCCCTCCCAAATCTGCTCTCATTGAGTGGCACAGGAGAAAAAAAAAGCCCACCTCCTACTAAGAGGACTAAGACCTGGGGAGCCAGTGTAGAGGAGAGGCCGTTGCCTCTAAAGTTCAGAAATAAAAATGACTCGTTCTTTTGAGCTGCCTGTTCCCTGATGTGACACTGTGATCAGTATCAAATGCTTGGTGGCAAGGATTTTTGTCAAGCTTTCCCAGCTAAAATAGATTTAACCTACCAGTTGCTCTTTGTGGGTTTAACAATGTGTGTGACAATAAAAGGCTGCCGCCGCTGCATTGTTAACACATGAATAGTCCCAGCTCTCTGTATTTACTATTGTGCACTGCCGATTTCCAGGAAGGAGTGTTTGGCTCTAGCGATTGATACAGGTCCTGTTTTGCAGAGGGAGCTGAATCAGCCCCTCGGTGATTAGTCAATGCGGACGCACTGTTGAGATTTAATTGAAATTAAGACAAGCACCTGAGTCCCTTTGAACTGCTGGCTGAGCTTCTCCCCTGTTCAGGGATGGTGCCTGGGGTTCGCACTTGCCTTCACTACATCTGGATGTGAGGACTTCACCCTGTGGGCAGAAAACTTGCAAAATGCCCAAATCAATAAGAAATCCACTCCTTGATAGCATTTTGTGTTCTGTTCTTGTCTAGGCCTGGCCAACAGTACTGTGGGCAAGAATAGCAGGCAACTGGGAGGCAACCAGTATGTTCTGGCACCCTGGAAAAGGATGGTTGGATGGGTCTGGATGGGAGGGGAGCTGTGAGCAACCCTGCAGAGGTCAAAGCCCCCAGGGGACTCCAGTGACCAGGAACAGGCTGCCCAGGTGGGACAGGAAGGTTGCTCTCAGGTGCTGAAATAAGGGAAATAGGCAAAAGTGCCAAACGCCCCTCCATCCTAGAAGCCTTCTTGACTTGCGCTTTTCCTGGTTCCATTTCCGTAACGATCAGCCACTTATTATTAAATCAGAGCTGCTGGGGAAATGGAGTTAAATTAAGGGAGATCAGAGGCAGGAACGGAAGCGATGTCTATATAAATATCTGCCTATATTATATAGAGTACTGTAGTTAATCAATTCCAAGAACAAAGAGCTTGGCTTGAACTAAGAACCAGCCCCAGCCAAGTGAAGGAGCCCTGCTGCGGTAAGCAAGCAAACAGTGCTATTGACAAGGAAAATGTTTCTAAAGGCTTCTCCCACTGAAGGAGTTGAAAACGAGGGTTTTCAGCCCCTGGGGCAAGCACCATCCCCTGGTCTTTGGGCTCCTGCTTCTCTGAAGGTTAGCAAACATGGGAGCCAGATGAGGGGACAGCAGCTTCTCTTAACCGAGGCAAAAAACTTATTGATTATACGCTCAATGAAAGGTCAAAACTCCCTTTGAGGGTCACCGCAGTTGCGGCAAAGCCCCAGCCCCTCTCTCTGTCTGCAGAGTGTTTCGTGCCAGTCTCTCCAGGTGGACACCTGGGGTAAAAGTGAGCTGCAAATGAGCTAATCATCATTAATGTGTCGGTAGAACCTGCCAGCCTGACATCCCTCCTAATGGCTGACAAATGTCAGGGTGACTTGTATGCTTTTTTTGTTAATTGAATTGGTTAATTAGGTCCCAGAGGCCTGGCTGCTAATTATGAGCTGCAGTGGAATACGGGCTTTAAAAAAAAAAAAAAAAAAGCACAACAAAAAATAAAAAATAAAAAAAAATCCCATAAAATCCGATGCAAGGAAGTTAAAACAAAAGGGAGAGATGGGGAAAGAAAAAGCCCCCCCACTCACTCAGCCTCACACACACACACACACACACGCACAAAACCTCCTTTGTGTTCTGTACAATCTGCACAGTTACCTTCGCTTAATTTCTGACCTGCCACATGCTACTGCCTTCTTGATGTGTTTTTAAAAGGAGGGTTAGAGAAATTCCAAATCTGCCTTTTTTGACGGGAGCATCTGCTCAGTCAGAAACACAGTCATTAATTTTCTGCCAATTAGCAAAAAAAAAAAAAAAAAAAAAAAAAAAAAAGAGAGAGAGAAAGAGAGAGAGGAAAAAAGAAGAGGGAAAAAACCCCTCCAGATTTGCATCTTAATTTGTTACTTTGTAAAGATGTTGTTTTTTTTTTTAAAAGTTAAATACTCCCTCCGGTTTGCCAGTCATAGAAAGTGAAGAGATGATAGCAACTTCCCACCAAGAAAAGGCAATTAATCATTATATTTTGCACTTCTATAGCAGCTTTCATCCCCTGATCTCAAAGCGCTTTGTGAAATTAATGTATTAAGTCTCCTGCCAAGCCCCAGTGAGGGTGGCAGTGTACCAGCAAACTCCTTGGGGCCAAGGTGGTCTTAATCTGCCTCTGCTGCAACGTGCCAAGGACACTAATAAACTTTATAACAAATAATTACCGGTCTACCTGTTTCAGGGAGGGGAATGCTAAAGCACAGGGAGTGCTCAGGGGCTTCCTGCAGCAACACAACCCAGGAGCTGCAGGGAACATCTTGAACCACCTCCCTCTGTTCTCAGCCTTCCCTCTCCTTCTTTAACAGCAACCTCAACTGGCAGCTATGGGCAGGAAGATCTCTAATTAAATGTATTAGAGCTGGAGTTGTTGGGAACCAGCTTTTCCACTCTGCAGAATGCCCCGCAGCCTGTAAAAAAAACATCCTTTCTGTCCCGAAACAGGAAAACTCTGGAATTCAAACATTTCTTTCCATGCAAAAATGGAAGAACATCCAATCATTTGAAACAGCTTTTTTATAAACAATACTGCATTGCACCTCTCAGCATGGTGAACTCCTCTATCCATCCCTACCTTTCTAAAAGAAAACCTGTTTTGTTTCAAAAGCCCAAACTATTCCTTTGGATTGAAATGAGTTGGGATTTGGTTGTTTCCTGCTTCTTCTTTTTCCTCTTCTTAATTAGATTCTTCATTCCAGAATTTCATTAATTTGTGGATTTTTAAAGGAACATGCCCAAACCCCATCCATTTCCAAGTAAAAGGAAAAAAAGCTCCAATCAGCCATGAATGGCCATCACTACCTGCAGCAGCCGCTGCCCCAGCCACTAAAGCCACACGAGGCTCAGCCACTTGCCCGTTTCCTTGTGTATTTTGTACTGCTGGGGATTTTTCTTTCCTTCACATCACAGAGGAATCCCATTGAGCCAGAAACTGGCAACCCAGGTGGTTGGTCCCCCGTGTTATTTCTACCGTGAATTTGCCATGTTACTGCAGGGAAACCTCCCTGCGTGGGTCACTTTGCCTCAGTTTCCCCATCCCGTGCCTCCCCCCAGCTGCCTGCTGCCCACCGGGAACCCCCTCTCCTCACCCCAAAGCCCTGGGCTGTCAGGAGGGGCAACGTGTGGGTGCTGGCGATGGACTTGCGGCCCTCAGGTGAAGATAAAACAGGGCGATTATCCTGCCTGCTTCCCCGCCCCCTTCCCACTGGATAGCAAAGTTGCCTTACGAGTTAAAATAAATTGCCTCGCGCTCCCCACTGAAAGCATCCTGACTTTGTCTCGAATCGCGTATTCCAGTAGTCATTATACTTCAGCTTCTTCTTCTTCTTCTTCTTAGCATATGACATATATAGCAGTTCAAAAGTTGCAGCGAGCTGCTGCCAGGTCACATTCAAAGGAAAGTATCTGGGAAGCTGGCAGCTAAAAGTATCTGATAAGTTGGCACTGTTACTGCGCAGCGGGGGGAGGAGAAGAGACGGGAGGGAGGGGGGAGCCAGGCACGGGGAGCAGGGAAGGGGGGAGATTCAAAGGGCTTTTGTTTCTGGATCAGATTCTTCCAGACTCTGAAACTTTTGCAGAGATGTATGTGCCAGGGATTTTCCTCCCCCCCTCTCTTCCTCCTCTCCGTAGTTTAATGCATTAATATAGCCTATTAAAAGGCCTATATTTGCTTTCAAGCAGACTCTGAAAGGCGCTCGAGATGTCACTATTAAAAACGGCGCTGCACTTTGCAGGCTGGGGTCTGTGGCTAAGAGAATAAAGCAGAGCTGATGAGCTGCTCCAATTTTGCCGGCTGTGGTGTGCCACAAGTTGCCAGAGAACAGAGCAGTCACCCTGCACCAGCCCATGGGGTACGAGGGTGTGTTGCCTCAAAACCCAATGGAGCTTGATGTTGCTCTGGCATTCCTGTGACATCCCCACACATCCCCTGTCCCCATGTCCTATTTTTCCCTTCTGTGAGTTGTTTGGGAAGAGTCAAAATGAAACCATCAGGAAATCAACTCTGAGCCCAAAGAACAAAACAGCCCCTTGGGAATGCATTCGAGCTGAGGGGCCATGGGACCCAAGCACAAGCATTGCTGTTGCTGTCCCAGGAGGCTTGTTCCTGGTTACATAATTGGCAATGAAGTCTAGAACAAACAGACTGGCAAATGTCAGCAAACACTGCAAATGGCCAGAAATATAAAGCCAACGCACAAAGATAAATGGAGGATCGGAGCCCTTACGCTCTGCATGGAAATGATCTACTCTGCACCTTTGAAATTAAGGAACCGAGTTAGTGTCATGCCGTGCATCAATCTGACAATCCACCCCTGAGTAGTCATTGTCATTATACCACAGGTCACATGTGTTACAACTCTATTAATGTGTATGAAGTTACTCACAGTCTAACACTGGTCTAAGAAAATCAGGCTTAATTAGATTCTCCTTGTAATTAAATGCAATTTATTCTTATGCTTTATGTTATGCTTCTGGCTTGCCCATACCATTGTCTGCTGATTATTAGAAATGTATTTATGGAAGGTGTAAGAACTGTGTAAGAGCTGTGTTTATAGCAAACATACAATTAGCTATGTTTGTACTGTTCCCAGCACAGCAGGGGCTTGGTCCCTGAATGCAGCTCATGATGGGAGTACGCTGCAAACAGAGGGTAGGCAAAGGCAAGCCAGATCTCATTTTCCTTGGCAGGTTAAAGTTATATCGTATAAAATCGGGCTGAGGCTATATGTTCCCCATTTTTACCTACAATTCTTCCTAACAGAAGCTCTCACAAGCTCTGTCTGGTGACTGACACCTTCGGCTCTGTTCTTTCAAAGATTTGCACAGGATTAACCTGGCGTGTTAAAAACTGGGCCACTGACTTAAACAGAGACTATATCCAGAGCAACATGAGAAGCAAGTGTCAGTCCCTGGAGGACTGGGACCCTGTGTTTTCCCTACCTGTGCAATCCAGCTGCAAACACACCCTTATCCCTGAACAACTATGCCAAGAGCCACACAAGCACCTTGCAGAAAAACAGGTGCAAGGAGAGATGAGGCTGCAGAACTGGGCCTGTATGGTCCTTCGCTGGTCCCCCGGGCATCCATCCCCTCACCAATAACTGCCAGCCCTTAGATTTTCAAGCTTTGTTTTTAAGGAAGCATTTTTTGAATGGTTCTTCCATGCACTGCTCTTTTTTTTACTTGAAGCCAATAGAATAAGAGGAAAATAATCCAGTTCCTTCAGTAATTTCAATTTTCTATAGGTGCAGGGAACAAGCCAGGTCTGCCTTGCTATTACTTAAAATATTTTAGCAGTAGGAGACACCCTTTGCAGGTGTGCCGGTTCAAAGCAGATGGTGGGAATAGTTTTTCCCCCACCATGCATGTTCCCGAATAACCTGATTATTCTCATTAGCGCTCCATTCAGATGGCTGCAACTAAATAAAAGAAAGCAGGGGCGGGAGCAGATAGTAAATCCCCTGTCTATGATTACGATGAGGAGTTTAGGAAGCTCCCTCCCACTCCTGCTAAAAAAAGTTTTAATCTTGGCCGCTCCATGAATATTGACTGGCTGCATATTGACACGCCACCTGCTGGGGCTGCTTCAGCTATTGATAACCAATGCCATCACGTCTAAAGTTCAAAAACCGACAGGCGGCTTTCATGTTTGTAAACAGTATTGATCTGCATAAATAAGCTTGCCATTAGACTGCCGGATTAAACAAGGACGAAGACAGAACATTTGTGAGATTAAATCCGGAAACAGTTAATTAAAAGCTGAGCGATAAACCCAGGCTGTAAACAGCAGCCAATTAATTCGAGCGTCTGTAGATCTATGAGCATCCCTCCCCGCTCTCCTGGCCGTGCCCCGCACTGCGCGCCCGGCCCCCTGTCTCCCCACCTGCCAGTGGCAGCATGCCGTGCTTGAGCTCCATGCGTGGCTGCTCCCTCCCCTTCCTCCACGGAAGCAGCTCCAAAAAATTATTTGAGGATGCTTTGGGGATGTTGGGGTGTTTTGTGTGTGGGCAGGGGGAGAGGGAAGCCCTCTGGGCTCTGTTTATGCATGGTGTGGTCATGTTGCTGGAGAAAACCAACCTCATGTAGGTGCTTTGCGAACTGTGATGGTCTGGACCTAGGATCCAGAGATTCCTGTGGTCTAAAAATCTAACACTGCTCCACTTTGTGGTCTTGGGGGCATTGCTTTGGTGCTTCGCTTTATTTTCTCCAGGTGCAAATGGAGAAGATAAACCTTTGGATTGTTGGCCTCTTCAATTCAGCTATACTTTCCAGTGAAGAACAACATATTTTATGGGATTGACATGTCTATTTTGTGCAAACATTTTCATTGGTGAAACAAACAAAAAAATATTATGACCCAAAACTATAACCAGGAAGGTTTGAACATTTTTGGTATTTTGCACCTCTTCCCTCCCTGTTTGCATCCCCTTCTGTTTTTCTAATAACAAAGTAAGAAAGAATAAAGAAGAACAAAAGCTGCTGAAGGGAAAAATGAAAAGTTTACTCAACTAACTAAAACCAAGCAAACAAATTCACAAAATTAATGCAAGAGTTATTCTAAATTTTCCTTTGAAAAGATTCCCATATTCTAAGCAGTTCTGTTAGTTACTCATCCTTTTGAAATTACAGTTAAGTTGGCTGCATTATGGACGATTTAATGGTTATTTCATACTACACGTGGAGAACTTGTAGGCTCTAGAATGCAGTGCAATGCCACTGGATCTGTAACTGTAGGGGATTTATAGGGACTTCATTGCTGTGTGCTACCTTCACCATGTTCAAGAAGGGTGTGCAAACCCCTACCAGTTCCACTGGTGGGGAGTTCGGGCACAGAAATCTTATGGAAAAGCAGGAAATGAACCCAAGCCTCTTGAAACCTTGCCCAACACTTGAAACCTTGCCCAGCACCATAACCACTGAACTATTGCTGGCTGGGGATTTCTCCATAAGCAGTGCTAGCTGTCAGCAGATCCCTACTATCCCAGGGGCTATTCTGCTTGGCTTTTTTTGGTCCTGTTGTTCCCTCCACAGTCTTACACTGATCTTATCCAGGGGAACCATATCCTGTATTTGTAGACATACAGACTTTATGGTTTCATGAATATTTCCTTACACTGTCTGGCTGTACTCCTAGGAATGGTCCAAATGGATTATAACTGACAACAGTGGATGACAGAAACAACTTGACTTCCCCAAAGGTGGCTTTATGATGGTACCAAAGCCAAGGCTTTCAGCCCAGCCAAAATTCCAGGAATGTGGTGTGCTCTGTTAGGTAAAATACCAGGACTGGAACCTGTAGGTTAGCTCCTCCAGCTAGTCTTAAAGCTTAATCACAAGTAACAGCAAGCTGCTCTCCTTGTGGTATTCCATCTACTTCTTCTCTGTCATGGGAAGAGTGCTAGAATAAATATCTGATAAAGAGCATTGGATATTAAATGCTTTTCACTCACCTTTTCCCAGTACGGTTGTGATATCTTGTCCCTGCCTCCTCCACTCTGGACAAGATATGGCAATGGCAAGAAACTAGTAAGAATTTTTATTTATTTATTTATTTATTTATTTGTGCTGGCACTTTCTAGGTATAATGGTTGCCTATAAAGAATAAAGCAAATAACATGCAAAGGGAAGATTACACAGATGATGGGTGAGAGTCTTTTGTTTGAAGCCCAGCATCAGGAACGGGCATTTTCACATCAGCATTTTCACACTGGTGAACTGCAGACTTCTAGGAGAGCAAGAGCCACTCTTAGGAGGTTGATTCTTATAATAAATATTTAAGTTTTCCCTCCTTAGCTCCTTTTACTGTCCTGCCTGCAGAAATCACCTCACTTCAGTAGATAATATTTGTGCTACCAGGCTCTCACAGGGCTTGCTGAAATGATGCAGACACAGACCAAACCAATCCCCTAAAAACTCCTTTATTTTGAGGTTTTAAAGTTGTTAACCACAATAGTCCAGTTTGCAGCCCAACACTGCGTTGACTTGTTGGCATGGCTGAGGAGCTGTGTGCTGAGGCAGGAAGGAGAGAAATGCAGAACTGGGTATTAGTACCCGCCTCCAGCACACCTGAAACTGGTGGATGCTGCCACAAGATACAGCACTTGGGGGCAATTAGCAGAGCTATGGGAAAATAAACAGTAAAAACACTGTTTTACTTTTCTTACCATTTAAGTTTTGTTTTGTTTTCCCTTTCTTATTTTTAAGAAAGTACTTGACATCCTCACAAGTTCTTCCCCGCGGTGGAAGGAGTGGGCTCGGTGCTGTAACAGATGCGCCCGCTCTGCTTGAAAAACACTGCTGGAGGTCAGAGGTGCAGCCGCCGGTGGCTCCTTCCTTCCTTGAGCCCCCTGGGGGTTGTCCCCAGGCCGTGTGGGGGTGTGAGTTATTTGCTTAATGAAAAGAAACACAACCACTGGGATATTAACTTTTACAAGTCTGCGTGTTGACAAATCCTGTACAAATTGCTATTGTCAGCAGTGACCGGTTCCCCCCGACTGGCTCTGCCCAAGGCCTTCGGCTGGAGGGAAAAGGCAGGTCAGGGCTGTGTCGGAGACCTAATAAACCTGAGCTTGTTACTGGGTTTGCTTTGGGCACCCCTGGCTTGGCAAGCACTTGGGAAATGCAGGTATCATGCTGAATCATGAGGCAGTTTTCAAACAGCTTCTGAAAGCACCAAGACCGGTGACAAGCCCTGGCATTGCTCTGGATTGTCAGAAGCGCTGTGGGTCCACATTAAGCAGGAGCCTCCTGTCTTTGACACCTTCCCACTTCCCTCAGGTTTGAAGGCCACGTGTGATTCAGTAACAGTGGGTGGCACAGCCTTTGGACACTCTTCTTCTTGGCCTCCCTCCAAGGTTTTATTACTCCTTATTACCTCATTATGTTATTACTGGTATTTAATGCTATTATTTTTGCACTCTGGTCATCTGTCAGATCTCTGTCATGATCCAGGACCCTGCACTGTTAGATGCTGTACAACTGCATGGGAAAAAGAAAGGCAGCACTTGTCCCCAAAGCTCAAAGTTTGAATATATTATAGCATGTGATAGATGTTTAAAGTATAGCATTTTCCCTTCATTTACAATCCTTTTTTATTTTATTTTTCCTTTATTCTCCTGAGGTCAGCTTGTAAATTCAGGTGCAAGGACTGGGTTTTTCTTGTAAGAACTCAGGTACCACTGGCAGTGACCATGAGTGCTCATGGTCTGATGGTCTGCTCCCTGCAATGCCCCATGGCAGCTCCATTCACACCCAGCAGAGCAGGGCCTCTAAAACCAGCAGATGTTCTGCCTGGCTCCATAGGGGTTTGGGTCAAGCACAAGATGGTTCAGGTAAATTCCAGACACCTGGTGATGAGGAAGGAAAACAGCACTGGAGACAACAGAGAGTTAAAAGATACTGCCACTCCCTGAAGGCTGTAAGTAAATGAATTCCTCTCCAGATGGAGACTCTTACAAATGGCCTTCAGTCCAAAGAAGCAGATATGCTTAAATTACAACAATGTATGTGTCACCGTGTGTAAGAACCTGTTCGGATCATATGGAAATAACTATTCTTGGAACACCCAGGTCTCCTGACATCACTTCCTTCAGAAATAGATCCAATTACTTCCACAGAGAGACAAATAATGGGGACCAAAAAAAAAAAAAAAAAAAGGAAAAAAAGAAAAGCGCAGTCAGTGGAAGGTCAGAAAATTCTGCAGGTGGAGACCATCTTTTATATTTTTTATTTATTTTTTTTCCAGATTTTTTTCAATTCTTCAGTGCAGAGAGGAAGGAAGGATGGTCTGTTGGATAAAGGTAGAGGTGCTGTTGACAGTTCAGAGTGTTGGCCCCTGTTTCTGCCCTGCTGCAGACATCCTGTGCAACCCTAAGCAAGTCATCACCTCACAGTGCCCTTCCTCCTCTTCTCTAAAAATGGGGGCAAAACCATGCTTACTTGCCCTTTCTAGGAAGGGCACACAGTTTGTGGCTTCTCTCTCCCAAAGTTTGGAAGGGTCTGGCAGAGAGGGGAAGAAAATGCACCGGGATGCAAAACTGCCAGCTGGAAACGCTGGAGCTGCCGCCTGCCCTGCCAGGGGAGAGCTGCTCCTTCTGCCAGCCCAGTGCCCCGAGGTTCAGCCTGCACTGAGGCAGGCAAGCAGAGGCAGCGCGATGTGTCTTTGGTTTTGGCAGCTGTGTTCAGCAAGATAAAAGATGGATGAAGACAAAATACTTACAGCTAAAACTATATGCCCGAGCAGCATCAGGGCAGAAAACTTTCTGAACAAGACAGGATTCTGTGTACCTCTCCACAAAGTAAATACTACCACATGTGCATTAAAAGGCTCCTATTATTTACAGAGTGCTGACATGAAACCCCCTGAAAGAGTTAGTATTTTGTTAGGTAAACGTTTTTCCCTCTGAGCGTTTTCCTCCCCTCCCTCTCCCCTCCCCCTGCCCAATAACTTACAGATGTTAGAACAATAAATTGAATGAATAGTTTCCCACACTGGAATGCCTGCATGCTGAAGAATGCAGAAATGATTTCTGGCCAGTTTCTGACACTGATCTACAACTACACTGCATATATTCTGTTGCTCTTGTATCAAGTCTTGAGCTGCTCCCTGCCAAGAATTAAGTGCTTGTTCCATAAACCTGGTGTAGATTATCACTTAGCTGTATAGATGTATCTAATAGAATTAAATAGTTTGGCTCCTGACCAGTAACAGATGTGCTACATATAATGCAATAATAATGAGACTGAAAGCACCATGTTATGCCAAGGGAACATTGTGAGATAGCTCACATTTCTTCTGTTGCCCAGTCAAAGCTCTGTGAAAAGTAAATCGAAAGTCCCATGTTTATATGAACCAAACAAGCTTTGGCTTTCCTTCTTTTTTCATTTTAATCTCACAATGGGTTTGTTATTCAGCCCATGCACAAAGGCGAGTGTGGGGTCAGCTTTTGTTTCTATGGAGCAATGGATTTGCTTTACCATAGTTTTATTTTTCACTAAAGTTCCCCTGTAACTTAAGTGGTTATAATGAAATAATGTTGAACCAAGTCATAACTATCTGCCTGGGACATCTGAGCCCACGTAACCTGACCCATGGAGGACAGAATGGGTTGGGTAGGGTAGGAGGAAGAGCACGCTGGTACACATAAGCTGATCTTTTGGTTCCTGAAATAAAACTGAAAAAATAAGTTTTTGGGACATAGTCCTGTGATGAACTGCGTGCTTCTGTGAGGCACCTGAGCCTTCCTGATTCGTGTCGTGCTGGAGGATCTCAGTCCTCCAGCAGTGAGGTTCGTCCTGCCTGCAGCAGGGGAAGGAGGAAGGTGCCTGGAGATCAGGTGCCCAGGCTTGGGCTGCGGGCAGGATGTGGGGAGGCTGGGAGCACGGCTGCCTCTGCACCATTCTGCCTCCCTTCAGCTCGAGGAGGAGGCTCAAAGACAAGTGGCAGCTCTGGTGGCAGGGACGTGACCTGCCCACCAACTGAACTGAATCCCCGTTATCCACCACAGCTTTTGATCAGTGCTGTAGCTACCTGGCGCGGGGAAGAGACCGGTCTGCCTGACATCGGGATGGGCAGCAAATACAGGATCTCTCTGGAAAGTGCAGGAAAGGCCCCCAAACAAGCTATTACTGGATGCTGGCAATCTGGCTGTGTTGTTTCTGTTCTTCAAGTGTGGGCATGGTTAATGAGAAAGTTGTGAAGGGAAGCGAATTCCCTGAGTACCTGACTATCTCAGCCTTTCTTGACCTGTGTCGGTCTGGGTACAGACAGAGTACAGCACAGAGACTGCACTGCACGGGCAGTCCAGGTTACAGATGAATATCAGGGCTCCAAGATGTTATTGTTAGATCTATCAGCTGTCTTTGATGCCCTGAGGTATTGTTGAGTTGCTTTTGATCCTCAGCAAGAATAGATGGGACTGTGCTCTGCTCACTTTTCCCTTAGCTTTCAGAGAGATCTCAGAAGGTAATTTTGGATAACTGCCCTAATTTATTGACCTTCAGGGAATGTTGCCTGATGTTTCATCCGTTACGTACACAAAATCAGTGGGGGTGATTAATGAATTGATACATTTTTTGTAATTCACTTGGACAGGTAGAGCTATTATTAGCATTGGACAAGTACCTCTGAATATATTCTGCAACCGTCCATTCAAATACAACATGGAAAGGCCAGGCCATCACAGGGATAATAAGATAAAACCAGTCTCTCCAACTGAAATGGAAAGACCACGTGGAAGAGTGTTAATAGGACTGGTGCTATAGGCACAGAGAGGAGTTAGTCCCATGGGAGATGAAGTTGAGTTGGTGCTCGCTGCTTGCTAGAGCTTGGACTCAAGACCTAGAGATGATCCACCCAGACAGACAGATATAATTTCTCTTTCTCTCTGCTTTACCCTTTTGAAGTGAAAGGCTCCAGGTGACAGAAACATTAATGTGACCGTTCTTTTAAGAAACAGTTATGGAAAATTCATGCAAAATTGGATCCCCAGAGTTATGACTGACAGCAACACTGGGGCCAGGGCCATGCGACCCCACCACATGCCTGATTAAAGTGAAACCACCCTGCTTGAATTTCCAGGATCAAATGGCTGTAAAGCATTGTACAGACCAAGAACTGCACTGAGAAGTTTTGGACCAAGCAACACACTCAAACTATGCTTACAGACAATTCTGAGGCACAGAAGCAGCAGCAGCTAAATTTGGCAAATAAATTATTCACCCAGCTCTATTAACAGCAAAAGAAAGAGATAGAAAATAGCCATCTGGGAAGCAAGAAAAAGCTCAAGACAATTATCCTCCTTACCGTACATCATCCTCGCAGAAATACTCAGGGAGAATGTGACAATTGATTAAAACTAATTGGAGGTTAAATTAAATGATAATTAGCATTAATCAATAGCAATGTTGGCATGCCAGTGCATCCCTCCTTTAGGCAATTCACCTCCAATCCCCAACACACCAATAAGGCTGGTGATCTGCGAGCCCAGCATGTGCTCCTGCCATCAGTAAAGAAGCAAGTCCCAGCAGCATTGACCTGGAGGGTTGGAGGAAAGAGAGCATTTCAATGAAAGACCGACTTGCCATCACGAGAGATGGCTGCTACACTACTCCCACAGCTAATTGCAGCCAACATCAAAGACTAGGGTGCCCTCAAATGATGGAGGCTGGTAACGACAACTCAATGCCCGCCTGCTTTCAAACAGCACATCACAGACAGCCTTGCCTTAGCATATTATTCTGCTTTTGTTAAGAACACTCATTTCTCTTCCTCTCTCTCTCTCTCTTTTTTTTTTTTTCTTTTCTTTTTCTTTTTGGTGGTATATTATTGTGTGGCCAGTGCACAAGGAATAGCCATGATTGTACAGTCACTGCTAAGGCAGTATTGCCTCTTCGCAAAGGGCTGCTTTAGCCGTGAGGTTGGGAAAGAAGAGCTTGCACCACTGTTGCCATGTGCAGACACACAAGTTTGCCAGCTTTTTGCTATGCTCTTAAGGTTGAGTCCTAATTTGTGGTTGTATTTAAGGGGAGATGAAGTACCACTTTGTCATTCACCCTGAACCCCAGTGCTGTTTGAGTAAATAAAACGTAGGCACAATTTATGAGCGCTTGAACAGTGCATGCATGCATGTGCATGTGCGTGTGATGCCCTGTGGACATCTACCAGCTCTCCAGCACTAGCTGCCAACACATGGTAGAGACTCCCAGTCTGAGGCATGAAGACTTTGGAGCAACCACACATGCTCATTCAATCTCCACCTGCCTCATAATCAAGAGCTGCTGGTTCCCACTGCAGTATTTAAAACAATTTTATCTCAAGAGGCTTAGAGCAAGGATTTGTCTAAACAATGTCAACATTTGGATGCCAAGTTTGACAGTTCTTGGGAGACTTTTGGCCTTTCATACTTCCCCGGGTAACTCTAGTCAGAGTCTGGAAGCCCAAGGCTGTTCTGTACAAACACTCAGCAGAAAAGGGACGAGAAAAGTGTGGTAACACTATGCACGTTTCAGGCTGTGCTTTGGTGTGCGCACGGAGAAAGGAAGAAGCCCTACCAGGAGCAGGTCTGGATGGCCACAGAGTGTGCAGAGCCACTGGGGAAGGTCTCTGCTCTTGGGTACCTTTATTTTCTTATGTCAGCAACAAGGAAAATACATTCAGCTCAACCCAACCAGCTCACTGTCCCCATACCCAAATCTGGGGAACCAGAAACATTAAACAAAATCTTACCTGTTTTTCAGAGTTTGATCAGTTCACAGAAAGACAGTTTTGTACCTAGGGTAAGCAATGCCAGTATCAGCATTTTTAAGCTGATGCTAGGGAATTTTGTTGACCTCATACTGAAAAACTCTGCTTCGGAAAGTTTTGCCAATCTATGCAAGGCAGGGAGGGAAAAAATCCTACCTTTAGTTGACACCACCATGCAATCAAAAATGCTGGTGCCAATCAGGAATGGGCAAGATGTCCTGATGCTAAGTGTAGCTCATGCCTACAGTTACACTTTAAGTTCTTACTTGTCTGCCAACTAGCTAGATTTCACATGGACCATCACGTCATCATGTCCACATGAAAGCAAGGGAAACAAAACCTGCCAAGGTTCTGGGGACCATCACTAGTCACCCTGGTTGGGAGCAAGAGACTTGCCCCCTTAGGGAATGCATATACTATGCCATCAGAAGAACTCCAGAACCCTTAAACCACCACTTCCCCTGGGTGGATTTGCCAGTGCAACGGTTACAGTTTTACCTTTTCAGTGCACACAAATGTTAACACATTTGTGTTGTCACCCTTGTCTTTTGCTTGTGCCCTGCACACTGTTGTACAGCCTTTTCCCAAACAGAGGCTGGAAGCTGTTGTTCCCTAGTGGGCCATGAAGGAAACCAGGTGCTGCCAGTGTACCCTTGTAAACTCTTCCCAAGCTCTGAATATTTGGAGAAACACATTCTGATCCAAAACCTGGAAAGCTACTTGAGCATTGTGTAGTCCTTTAGCTGTTAAGTTATCTGGTGAGCAGGACTTTGTACCTCCAGCAATATCTTGTGTCATAAACTCATCTTCCACTTCAGAGCCACCCAGCTTCTGCACTGCTCAGAGAATACACAGCGACCACAAGTCTCTCTGAAAAAAGCTGTGGTAGGTGGTCAGACACAGCTATCTTACATTTGCTGCTCCATCAGCATGAAAAGGAAGGGGCTGTGTAAGCAACCAGGTATTTAGATTGCACCCAAGATAATGGGGAAGAGGACAAAAAAAATATCTATGCAGCCCAGAGGAAAACATGGCTTTCCTTGCACTGACCACACACATTAAGTGTCTTTGATCAGAGGAAAAGCAGGTGGTAAAAGACAGCATAGAAAAAGCTTGGTCATGCCTAACACGTCCCTTTCTGGATCAATATATGCTTGTGAAGATATAATCTTCCTGCTGTAATGCTGACAGGTTAATGACAGCATGAGTTATCCGCTATCTAAATGCCCACATCAGTACCAGAGTTAGATTAACCCTGGGTGGAATTAGCTACTCATGCATGCAACTCTGTAAGCGGCCATCACAGCCCCTCGCTGGTGACTTTTCCTGCCATTTACATCCTGCATCCCTGTGCTGCAGGCCCTCGCCTCTTCCTGCCAGCATGGGGCCAGGGCCTGAGGGCTGGGCTGGTGGCCAGGGAGCCCCTCTGCCTCATCTTTTAGTTTTAACATTAAGATTCAAATGTGTGTGTGTTTGAGGGGGGCATTTTACTGGGCTTGGGTTTCCAGCGCAGCCCAGCCCTTTACCAGAAGTCCAGTCATGGAGCCGTTACGGTGTAACAGGCTGGAGGAGGACACCGCTGGGCTGCCTTCCCAAGGCCCTGCCCTGGCTTCAGCCCAAACTTTGCGAAGCAGATTTCTCTAGTATGTAGCGTTGGTCAGGGGCCAGCATCATTTGTGATGAGTAGTGGGCACCATAGCTGGCCTGGGGCTCAGGGGCTTTGGCTCTAATCCTGCTTCTGTGCTTGACCTCCTAGATAACCTGGAAGAAAAAAGCAGAAAGTGCAAAGTTTGAGAAAGGGAATTTCCACCTATCGGTTTAAATTTCAGCAGAGTAGCCCTGCCACACTCCAATCATCTGCCAGAGAAATGCCACTACTGACTTGCAAATCGCCTCATTTTCCCCGTTCATCAAGCAGAGACGAAGCCAGCACGTGTCCTGGCGGCCGGGATCTCCGCACTCACAGCTCTCCTGCAACACAAAGACAAAGAGGGCGAGTTGAGATGGGCAGGACGCAAACATCTGCTTCTCCTGCCTGCTGGAAAGCTCTCGCACTGCTGCCTGGGAGTATTAGTAGTTTAACACGTAACTGCGTTAGTAGAGAGAGAAAACAAATCACATGTGACCGAGTCTTCTGACAGAAGCAGCTTTGATGTCCTTCTGGTCGGGCCTGCCTGTGCCTCAGCCCAGCCGCCCCCCACCTGCACCCCACCCCACCCCGTCAATAAACTGTTTGTTTAGCCTCGCACAGATTATTCATTTCTTGGCACGGAGCTCTCAGCTCCAAAGAATTAACATTTGGATTGTATTTACTGGCGAGCAAAGTGCCAGCAATACAGCTGGGATTCGTTGCACAAACTATTTTGATGGGGGAAATCAATGACAAACTGAGAAGAGGAGGATCAAACAGCGAGCCCTTTTGCAATCGTTGTTTGAAAACATCATGCTGGTGATACACTGAGTTTGTAAAGGGGGCTGGGTGGCAAATGGGGTGGGGTAGCCTTCTTCCAGGTCTTCTTGCTGACTCCCACACACCACAGGCTGACCCTGTCCCTCTCCTAGAATAGATTAGTCACAGGATATTTCATTTTAAACCCAAGCTCATGTTTTTCCTACAGAAGAGGAGACTCTGTCAATGTTTATTGCTATTTTGCTGGAATTTCTTTTTGGTCAGAGAGGGATTTGAAAACTAAATACATTTCCTGTTGGAGGCCAAGGGCTGTGAGCTGCAAGGAAAAGCATAGCCTTTGGCTTGGTTCAGCAGTAAATAATCACTTGTGTTCCAAAAAGTCATTCGCATTGGCAAGGGCTCCCAGCACCTGCAGATAGAAGCGCCCGGGGCAAGTCCAAGCACTTCATTTAGACTGTCCCTTATTACGATCAATCAGACCCCATTCCTCTTAGCCACAGGAAATTCTAGGCTTAACCCACATGCGTTTTAAAATTAAAAAGGTGGAAAAACGTGTAGTTAAAGACACAGAAAGAGAGAGATGGGAACGGAGAAGGGTTTTTTTATGTGTTTGCACCAGAAACTTTCTGTTTTACTTCAACCTTCCATGTGAAAACATAAACACGTGAGACCTTCAGCTTATCAGTATTTTGCTGCTTAGGAAGGTCTCATAGCTTGCCTTCACCCCCATTCTACTTATGAGTATTTTGTGTCAGCTGGTTTTCCGTAATACAGCCACACACAGAGGAAATAGTATATTTTTGTCTTCCACTTTTTTTTTTTTTTTTTTCTTTTAAACTCTTAATGCTGGCTGGGTCAACCACTTTGGCAAACCCTCTGAGCACAAGTGGGGTCAGAGCCTGGCAGGCAGCATGCTTGTCCTCAGCTCCCTAGCCAACCAGCTAATGTGGCAGGACTACCCTCTCTGTGGGAAAAACAGTACAGAGAGAAAAAATAAAATGCTATAGTACGAAAAGTAAAAAATAAGATGCTATAGACCCTATAGGGGTCTATAGGTCCCAAACCTGTAGCAGTACTATGCTCATCAATGGGCCTTGGATCAGTACCTCATAGAAAATCTGTGAGGTGTGTAAATTTGGATTAGTGCACACAGAGGGTTGGGAGTCACATCTAGCTACTGTAGGCTTTTGTTTCCTCAGATCCAAAAGGAGCTCAGTCTCACACAATGCATTTCCTAATCTAGGTGTCACAAAACAAGACGTGCTGCCAGCAGTCATTTTGGGCTCTGCAACTGCAAAACTGTTAGCTGAAGAGATATTTATTGAGGTAACAAGGTGAAGAGCTTGCATGGAAATGCATGAGATCAATTCTACAATCTGAACCCTTTTCTTCAGCTTTTAACTTCAGTGTTGCAGAATAAAAACTGGGTGTGGGCTGGTCTCTGTCCCATATGGAGTCTGACTGGCCTGGGAGCTTTCAGCTCTTGTCAGGGACATTTGGGGCATCCTGGTGCTATTTTTACCAGCACTAGGAACATTGAGTCCAGACTTCCACTGACACCAGTAAAAGAGGAGCTGGTAGTGCCTCTGGGAGGGTGACTCAAAGCAGCTATCTCTGTACCATGGTGTCCCCAAGTACCAAAATAATCATGGATGTCGGAACATCCCAGACTGAAGCTGTAATCCATGATTCACTGAGATCACAGTGTCAGGTTGCTTTGCTGTGCAAAGACAGTTTACAGCACAATAAAATAGCATCTGCTCCTCCCCACACTGGAGATACAAAAGGTCTTTAGCCCTAGGACTTCAGCCTCGCTTAATCTGCTCTTGGATTTTGTACTAATGCAGCCCTGTCACCACAAGCATTCGGTTGTGTGTGTGCTGCATCACAGCACAAGTTCACTTCAGCAGGCCATTGCCACCGGCAATTAGGTGGGAGCAAAGCTCAGCCTCCATCTGAAATGCAATGAAAACGCTGGGAAGGCAGCGCTGGGTCCTTCTCGGGCAATCTCCACAGGTTCTTCTTCAACCAAAGGTGGGTAAGTGGAGGCTGCCACCACCCCTGCTGCTCTGTGGCTGTCAGGGGCACCATCCATCAAAGTAACACCTGAAGAGCAGCCTTGTGTCAGCACCAGCTGCCAGGCCGAGAGAAACTATCGTGCGCTGCTCAACAATACAAAGGGCTTCTTTCCTCCTCCTCCACTAAACAAACTGTTAAAGACCATGACCCCTGGAAAACATAACAAGAGCTGAGGAATTTACAGTCGTGTGTTACAGGTCAAGGCATCGAGCGTTTCACAACCTCCTGGTTCCAGCCAAAAGCTCCGCTGTGTCTCCTCTGTGCAGATGCAGGTCCCATCCTCGCACACACACGCACTGGATACACATGGTAAAAATGTTAAATGGAAGCCCAGCTTTTGTTTTCTGACCTTTCTGTCATAGCAAATGGTGGCAAAGACATTAGCAGCAAGGCAGCTTCCTCAGAGAGACCTGAAAAATATTCTGTGGGCATTTGTGTCTATGAACATCCATGCCCCACTGTACTATGCCTCAGAGTGGCTTATATTGAGGATGATGCTAAAATTCAGTCTAAAACAGAAGAGAAAGTGGATGTTGTGGCTTCATTTGAGAAGGGATGGAACAATTCTCAGTGGGAGACCTGTGGCTGGGGTGTGGGACAAAGCGAGAACCTGGTACAAAATGGTTGATGGGTGCTTGGGAGCTTCCTCCTTGTCTCCCATCTAAACCTCACCTCAGAGTAGAGCTGGGCTTTCCAGCTGAGCCAGGGACCTCCCTGTGGAGGGGATGCCAGGAGTCTGAAGGCCTGGGGCACACAGCCTTGCATTGGCAGCTTGAATGTGACCTGAGCCTGGGTTCAAACATGGGCTTGACATACATTAACAAACCCTAAAGGGAGGTTTGACCAGAACAATTAGTGTGAACAAGTTATCAGCTTCTTGCTTGTTTGGACACGACTATTTCATTTAAATGCCTAATGAGCATCTGGGAGAAAGGATTTCTGTGCTAAGAAATGACCACCATAAGCAAACACTGCTAAGATTCCTCTCAAATGACCTAGAAAGATAAGATATTCTCAATTTGTTAGGGTAAAAAAGTGAATTGCAAACCTCCCCCTTAAGTAACAGAACTGTGTTATCTTTCTCAACAGTGAAAAAAGGAGAAAATACTTTAACCTCTCAATTAAAAAATGTGTGGGGGTATCTTAAGTCCTACTCACTGATCTTTCAGAGTTCAAAGCTGTACCACTATCTGATCTTATCAAACCATTGCAAAAGTCTCTTGCTGGCATTAAATACTTAAGACACAGTTACAGTTGTACTTCAAATTGAGATCTGGATCCAAATCTAGATGAGAAGTGGCCAGCCTTTTTGTGAGGATGAACCATGTACACTCTTGGAAGAATGTGTTTGTACACAGACAGACCCATACACATGTATTTTTTATATTTATATTTATATTTATTTGTGTACAGGATATTGGACAGAAGATTTGATGCATAGATGTGAGGCTGCACAAGACTGGATCAGCAGATTCCTAAAATCAAATTAGCCAACGAACTATGGACTTCCTTTGCCCAAGCCTATAGCAACAACAGAAATGCAGTCTGGTAGCAAGAGCCTATGTTTTCATCCTTCTGACATCTCCAGCATCTCCATCCAATAATTTCCAGTAATAAAAAGTCTAGCTTCAGCCAAATAAGAGGCCATCTCTGCCATAAAGCAAAGAGGAAGCAGAGCCTGTTCTCGCAATACAGAGTCTGCAGGAACATTTGCCAAAGTCCTCAGAGGAAATGCGCTGGCAACATCTCAAGGGCAGAAAATAGCTCCATGCTGTACCTGTTTCCCACCTTCCCCTGCAGGCACTTCCACACACACACACAGACAGAGCTGGAAAGAGAGGGCCAGATTTAAAGAAAACCAACACCTCTCGCAAATTAGAGGAGGCAATCCCATTTTTTGGAACAGCTCTGTGTGACTCCCTAACATGGCTTTGGTTCTGCAAACATCACATGAATTATCCATTCAAATGGTAAAAACTGAAAGGAGTTGGGGTGGTCACCATGAAATGGAAGGTCTTTCTCTCCAGAGCAAATAGAGAGGAAGGAGCAAGATAGACCCCCTGTGGCTAGTTTCACCTGGGCATCTCTGTCCCGGTGTCCCAGAACAGCCCCTGTCAGTCTGTGCCTTCTTTTAGCTCCAGCATGGGATAACAACCATGTCCAGTTGCACCGATGGCTTGTGTGATACAGACACCTTGATGCTAACAACAAAAATGGGCTGTCTGAGCATGGGCTGGTGAGCAGCTGCTGGACAACAAACGCACTGCCTTCTGCAGCTCCTTGAGTCCTGACCTGCAGAGGCTGGGTCCAGGAGGCCATGGGATGCCTGTATGCATGGCAGCAAGCCAGCACCCTCCTTGGTATTCGTTTCAGGCCACTTCCAGCTCAAGTTTCCCTCTAACCTCACCCTCTCCTTGCCCCAGGCCTGGATCAGATGAGATTTAACCCAAGACAATAAGAAAGACCAGAAGCAGCCACCTGGATGGTGGGAGGTATCCAACTTGATTTTTTCAGCTAACAGGAAAGTGAAATATTTAGTGCTCCCCTTCGGATCTGATCCTTTCGTCTGTTTCTCTGCCTTTATAAAACACTGTTGTGTGGGGAAGAGGCTGAAAGAAGAATATCAATTGTCCTTCAGTGTGCAGAGGCCTATTCAGAAAAGGCACCCTGGTCTGCAGGAGCCCAAATGTGTTTTCAAATGCTTCTGGCAGAAGAAGAGTGCAGAGTCTTTCCAGACTGCTCTTTATCTGGTGAGATGGATCTCCGTGGAGCTGGGGGAGGGAAGGCTGCTGGTTTTTTTTCCTTTCCTTTTCTCTGTCTGCAAGAGTTTAGCTTAAAAAAAAAAAAAAAAATAGGAGTATGCTGTACTGCAATCACAGGGCTACTGCTCTAAAGCTTTGTGGAGGTCTTCCTCTTCCAGGCCATCTTGGACTGCAGTTGGAAGTGCCTCTATGAATCTTCAAAGCATTTTGGTGGAACAAGGTTTCTTTTCTCCCTAATAGAAAAGAATGAGCTAGCCTCTTTTCTGTAAATGATCTAAGCAGCAATTTTTTCTTCTTCACTTAGGCAAGCAGAGCCGTTTGCCGTTTGCTTCAGTTTGCTTTCTTTTCTGCCTTTTTTTTTTTTTTTTAAGGAAATCTGAGGGGGAATTTTCTTTCTTAAAGTATGAAGTGTGTTTCTTAGGCATTACAAGCAAGCTGTCACAGACCCTTGGTCTCCCTGTGATAATTCTGCATGGGTTTTTGCTGTTATGATTATAGCCTTTCAAGAAAGTTCAGGTGATTTGGTTAATCTGTGTTAAACAGACAATGAGTATGTTTTGGGGATGAATTTTAAGTCAGTCTAAGGCAGCCTGCCACCAGAAGAAACAATCCTGCCCTCCCTCCTGCCTGGATCTATCATTTTCATTAAACATTGACTGATGCTGGTGATTAAAAACAGATCATACAAGAGAAATTTCTGGTTTTCTGAGGGATCAGCAAGCCCATCTAGCTCCTAGTGGGCGTCTCACAAAGCCTCAGCCCACCAAACTCTACCAAAGGGCTGCCAGAGGCATTGCTACCCACCATGGCTCACCTTGCCCTTTGCTGAAGGCCGTCTCCCCTGTCCCAGTGGCTGGAGAACAGCATCCATGTTTCCCCACAAGCAGCTGTACAGGGAGATGCTGCAGGCTCCAAAGCTGTGAGCTGTGCCTTAGCCACCTACACTGTGTGTTGTGTCTGCAAGGTTTGAACCCTGGACTGCTAAAGTGCCTTTAAACATCTTGTAGATTTTATTTGTTGGTGGTCATTATTTACCAGGCAGGCAAGCTGTGGTGTGGGATTCCACTTTGGAGAGAAAAGGAGAGCAAGGGGAAGCTCTAAGAAATTCTTTTTGGTGAAGGGTGCACAGAGGCCAACATGAGCCTTTCTCTGGATTTCAGGGAGCTTTGGATCAGGCCCAAGGTGCATCATTATCCCATGACAGAATAAAGGCACATACCCATTTTTATGAGTGAAAACTATTCTTTCTCTCCAGTGAAAGGCTGAGATCTGAACACAGCTGCTATTTTGCTCTGTGCAGTGAATCACTTCTGATTCTTAAGTACTGAAACAGTGACATGCATTCCCCCTGCCCAACATGGAGACCTTTCTCCATTATTGTACCATGAGAAGAATATAGTAATTCATGCAGTCTTTATTTTATTTAATTATTTATTTTTTAATTTGTTATTGCTGGGGCTCCTTTCACTTCAAGCTGAAAAAGCAGGCATCTGGGGCAGATAGGAATGCTGGCATTATCTTAGAATATGAAATTTCTGAGAATCCTCATCTTATCTGGATCTCCAAAAGAGCTGGAGTATTCAAACATCTCTTCCTCAGCCAGTAAGCAGAAAATACAGGAGTGTCTTTATATGAATGAACAAGGAAATATGAGGGAAAAAAAAATCCACTTTCTATTAAAGGTTAGGTTGTGGTAGGTTTTCCTCTGAAAGGAGTTGCATGTTTTGCAGGCAGAACTGTCTGTGCAGCAGCAGAAGAACCTACATCTTTTCCCCTTGTCCTGGCACAAGCTGGGGATTTGAGAGCATCTACATGATAATTCTTAATATCACGTTGCAAGAATGAAGTGAGTCAATTGTAAAGCATTTAAGAGAGAACAACAGAAATGATCAGAGGCTGGGGGAACCAGAGGTATGAAGAGAGACAGAAAGAATGAGGCTCATTCAGTCTAGAGAAAAGGAGATAAGCAGACAAATAACCACAGAAAAATAAGGCCAAGGGGGATCTCTGGAGGTTGTCCAATCCATTCCTCTTCTCTGAGACAATCTCTGCAATATCTAAATCACTCCTGATAGATATTTCTTTGACCTGTTCATAAAGATCTCTGCCAGTGCACAGTCTACAAGCTCCCAAGGCAACCTAGCTTACTGCTCCATGAGTCTCACAACTAAAATATTTACTTATCAGATTATTCTGAATCATTCTTACCTCAGTTTAAAGCCACTCATCAGCCACAGTTAAATCCTAACTAAAATCAAACTTTCTATTCTATTCACCACTCCTATGTTAAAGGAAATAAGACATGATTTTTTCTTGACTAACCTACACCTTCTGTTATTCCTTTTCTTTACGAAGGTGCTTCCAAACAACTAAATTGCTGGATATTTCCTGGAGCTGAAAATATAGGCGAGCTGGAGCATGTAATTCCCATGCTCCTCTGTTTTCACCTCTTCTGAATGAGGAGTGGTACCACATTTGCCCTTTTCCAGGTTTCTGGTATCTTTCCTAGCTTCTTCTGGCTTCTCAAAGATAACCACAGGTATCTAAGATCATTTCAGTCCACTTTCAAAATATTCTAGGATGAAGTTCATCAGATTCAGCCAATTATAAAACATTAAGCTTATCTAATTTTCTGACTACTTTCCTTATTCTATGCTGAACTTCTATCCTTTTTCAATTCAATTTCTAATCCTGTTAGCCTCCTGCTCTCAACTGATTTTTTAAATGAACACTGGTACAAAAAAAAAAGGCTTTAAACAGTTCACCCCCTTGGTACCATCTGGTGCTACCTTCCTCTTTTCATCTTCTGATAAATGTATTTGTAGAACAAATTCTTGGTGCTCACTCTTCGTATATGTAAAAGAGATCTGCAAAGAGAAAAGGAACATGCTATTCCTCACAGCCACCAAGGGCAGGACAAGAAATAATGAGCTTCAAGAGGAGGTTAGACACGAGGAGAAGTATTTTAGCTGTTAGAGCAGCAAGGAACAGGAATGCATTATCTTGGCAGTTTGTAAAATTTTATATGATTGGCGGTCTTTAAGCACAGGTTACACAGTTAATTTTCAGCATTTTCTGGTGTGTGAGATCCTAGCATTGCTCCTAGCAGGGCTGCTCATACACCTGGTTTAGCCCAGTACTAATGGGATTGCTGTTGTTATAACTGCCCGAGACAGCCCCAGACATGCTCCACAGAAACGCTGAAGTCTGCGGCTGCACTTTGGAAATGCGTGGATTAGATAACGTGTGTCAGGAACTGGGTCAAGGGGTTCTGCCTGTCTATTTTCTACAGTTCTGTGATCCCCAAATTCTCAGATACTAGAGCTGGGTCCTCTGAATTTACAGTGTCTCTGTAGTGAAACTATTATTATTATTATTATTATTATTATTATTATTATTATTATTATTATTTTGCAGTTTCATTGCTTCCTTTCACTGAACAGTAGCTCTGAAATTGTACTTTTAATAAACTTCATTAAAAAAAAAATCATCTGCCTTCTAGACCAATTAATTAGCGTCTATTAATGTCTAGTCTATTACATCCACTTTATAGTCTTTGCAGGTCATGGAATGATGCTGTAGCAGACCAGGGAGATCTCCTGCATTGCCTTCTCCTCCTCCAATCTCCAGATCATTCTCCTTTCCTTAAATCCCATCCATCTGTGAAAAGGGAGAACTGAACTGATGGTTGGGTAATTTGCATATGCAAATATGAACTAAAGAGAAACTCTCGTGGCTACAGCATAGAGGCTTCTGTTAAATGTTATAAATTGAAATGCTTTCCTCCCCAAGCTAAAATAAAAAGTGCCCTGGAGGGTATATTTCTGAAGGGCTTGTGACTAACCTGATTAGTCACCCTAAATTGTGATAGATGGAAGGAAAAAGCAGTTGTCAAACAAGGAGGAAATTCCAATAGAAGAGTAAATTTAAGGATGACAGTGATGATAAATTCTTACAAGCCTTAGAAAAGATCAGCCTTTTGTCTAGCTCTCATAAGGACCATTGAGTGCTCACTGTATAATGGGCTGTTGTTTGGATAACTGTGGAACGTGGAGATTGGTTTTAAAAAGAAAAGAAGCCACCTCATGCCCAGGCTGATTTCAGTTTATTTTGAGCTTCTAAAGCCTGTAACAAACTCACTTTAAGAACTCCCATTCCTCACTGCTCCTGCAGGTGAGCTTGAGACTAGTAGGCCAAGGGATGTACTGCAGGGGAAAATAACACTCAGATGAATTCAGATTAAAGCCAGGTGTAAATTTTGAAAAGTGAGTATTGGAAAAACTCAGCAAAGTTCCTCCTTCATTTTTGCCACTAATAATTTCTGATCAGTAAGGTCAGAAATAGTGACTTCTCTCATCTCTTCTAAAGGAGCTTTATTTTGAGAAATTCATGAATTCTATTTTTTATTTTTTTATTTAGCTATTTATTTATCTGTTTTGGAGATGTGAAGATTCCAGACTCTAGAAGTAAATGTAGCAAGACTGTAAATGAATGATGGTGTTCCAGGGCCTGATGTGTGTGGTTCTTGGCACCTGAACACATCAGTCACATTCTGTTTCCTCAACAGCCTTTTTTCCCCCATTTGGGATAAACCATGTCATCCTATCATAAAACAGCTAAGGGAAGCACAGCACACAAAAGTTTTGGACACTTGTCATATTGGGCAAAATACTTTGAGCATCTCTGTGGAGATCAGGAACACTGCTACAGCCCCCAAAAACCACTTCTCTGTCATCTCACTTATTTAGTCTTAAGTAGGAAGCAGATCAAATCTCACAAGAAAAGACTATTCTTGTGAGATTTCAATTTAAAAAAAAAAGAAAAAAAAAAAAAAAGTGGTTTTAAAAGCTGTGTGTGCCCTCAGCTACACTTTCTGATAAGCTTATGATATGTTGGCCATTTGCTGGACAAACCAAGACCTCTGAAGGGTACTTTCAAGTCAGTCTGGCTCTTGGCTAGATGGAATAATTGCTCTGCTCCTGCTACTGCGTGTGCATTTTTTAACAGTGAATTAAAACAGCATGAATTTCACTCCGACCAAGATTTGGCAAGAGCTGCCCAGAACAGTAGATTAAATCAGTATTTCCCAGACTTCCTGCTAGATGTATCCTTCTCTAATAAAAGCTTTTATATTTGTTTATTGCCTTAGCTCATTTCCACCAAGAAAATGTCTCTTTTGTCTAATCATAAATCTTCCAGGACTGTAGTGAGAAGATCCTATATGTACATGGACTAGGCTATTGGAGAGACTTTTCTCACATTTAATGTGACAACATTAAACACAAACTATAAAACAGGATCCATGGGATTTCCTCTTACTTTCAAGGACTGGCAGTGATGTCTTTTCCCAAGCAAAGTTCCTACTGAAGCCAAAAATCTTAGCAAGAAGATCAATGAAAGCCAGTTGTATCTTGGCTTACATGAGAACTGCAGCATCAGATACAGGAATGGCCATCCTGGAGGAAAATGCCTTGCAGATGCTATTTGTAGAAACGTGTGTAGTTCTCACCATCAGCACGTCCTTTTTGTTGTGTTTGATCTGCAAGGCCAGGGAAAATTCCCAGTGATGCTTGCTTTGAGAAGAGGAAGGATTGAAAAAATTTTTAGGAACATCTGAAATCCCAGTCCCCTAAGTACAAGGGTATTTAAAGAACACAGGGTAGCTCTTGTGCTCAAAGACCAAGTCTTTTTTTGTCAGCATCTCACCTGAAAGTTCTCGCTATCAGCAGTGTCAGCAGGCAAAGTAATGGGTGTTTTGGGTTTCCCTCTCTCTCATTCTCTTACATGGGTATTCTCCCATCCACTAAACACTTGGCAGTGAGGTTTTCACCGCCTAATTCAAGTACCTGTGCAGCAGCAAAAGGCCTGTGTTTAGGCCAAATTCCATTTGTTTCAGCTAATTCTTTTACATCCGACTTGTTGCAGCTCTGTGAGAAGAGTGGTGGCAGCTACACTGCAGCTACAATGAGGTGTGACCCATCCAACAATAATATAAATTATTTTCCCATCTAGTCAGAGTTTCCATTACTCCAAGGACATGACAAAATTTGGACACAGAAAATAATTATGAAGTCATCTAGAGGTTCTTTACCGACCAATGCAGGGCCAGGCCCGCTGTACGGCAGTCACTGTGTCTCCTCACGTACATCAATGATTTCTAAATGAACTGCGACCACTTTGGAAAATGACCAGGGCATCACTGCACAAAGCTAAGTGGCGACTTCTGCTCATTCTGTAACAGAGAGAAGGAAATACACTTCTTACAAATACAGGCCACAAATCCCTAATATTTGAACAAATCATGAAGTGTCTTCAAGAGGAAAATTAAAGTGTTTCAGGCTTGATGTACTGGCATCCATATAACTTTTAAATCAGAAAATACCCTTCTAAAAACATTTTTATCTGTCTCTTATAAACTAAGAAGCATCCTCCTTCCTCAAGAGGAAGAACACAACAGAAAAAATAGCAGTACCCGTGCCCTTGGTAAGTACCCAAGACCGTCACATCCATCCTAAAAAGTCATAAACAAGGCAAAATGGCTTGATTCCAACATGTTTGTAAGCCTTCCCCATTTGTGTATGGAGAGGGAGGATTGCTGTCTGTGCTGACCGGAGGCTTCCCTCAGTCAGATCTAAGCCTGCCAGGTAGATCTCTGCCTGACAAATATGCATCCTCCCTACCGAGTGTGCAGAGGAGATGATACATCCTCGAACAGCACTGTGTTACAACAACATGTCACAAAAGCTAATATTGCCTTTAGCGGTGCATGCATTAGAAATATGGTAGTTGATATGCTAAGTGATTTTTTTAATAGACCTTGTTAAACATGTTAGCTTCAGAGACCTCAAGCTATCTATCACTAGAGTGAGCCTTTCTCTCTCTCTCTCTCTCTCTCTTTTTTTTTTTTTTTTTTTTTTTTAAGGCTTAGCAAGGTGAAGTAGCTTTTTTTCTGCAGACTTACCCTACAATTTTCAATAATATCAGGCCCTTTGGGAGGATGTCCTGTCCACAGCCCTCTTCTACATGACAGTGAAAACTCACAAACATCCCTTCAACAGTAACTGCAGCTGTGGTGGGATAGGGGCCTAAGGACACATCGTGTCAGCTTAATTAGGGCAGCTCTGAACTAAACCAAGGGAAGGACCTTGGAAAAAGGATGAGCATGATTCAGAAAAAGTTAGGAGTTTGTCAGGAGCTGGAGATATTAAAAGACAGGAAAATGCAACCTGAGATTCCTTTTCCAAGGTGTGCTAACAGCACACCACCACTCCTGAGGCTGAAGCACAGCCCTATTTGTATCAGCACAGCACAGACTAGCAAGGGATCTGTCCTCACAGTTTTCAAAGCTAATAGCGTGTTCCTGGGAACATGGTGGGACAGGTGAAATTGTGTCTACACTAGAGCTTTGCAGCTAAATTCAGCATTAAATTCCAGAATGTTCATGAGTTCTGAGTCATCAGAAAATCATTTGTGAAGGGAAGAGAGTGGCCAAGCAATTCCAGACACTTCTCACCTGGAGTGAGTACCTTGGTTGTGTCTAGGGTAAAGTACGCCCTGAAGTTCAGATACCTAGTTTTTCTATCAATAAGCTGAAGAATATATTTAGAAATGAAATCAGGAATTATTTTTAAACCAACAAACCCACTGGATCTCAGTGTAAACCCATAAGTGGGGTTGGCAGAGAGAATTTACCTCTGGTCCCTGGCATTGTCAATATGCCTTGAAGCCACATCATGAAATGAGAGGAAAAGCCACACTTTCCCTGCTAATGTTGACACACAATTAATATAAAATAAGGAGGCTGTTTGGTGTTTCTTCGAAGTGATCCATCCCCACCGACACAATGAGAGCTAATGAACTAAATCTGAAAACATCAGCATAAGATTTTGACAAATGCATTGTTTGCCTATTGAGAGGGTAGAAAATGATTATAAATGACAAGCTGGGCTTGTTTTCAGGCATGGACACTCCAGGAGCAGCGGCATTATGGCCTCAGTTGGCTGTTCTCTGTGTAAATGATTTCACACTTCTGCTACTGAATCAATTGGGTGTTTCTCCATTTAAGAATTGCTGAAATAAAATATCTCCTGCTCCACAGTCAAGGCATGTTCTTGGCTCCCAGGGTGGAGGAAAGGTTTAAACGTATCTGGGTTTTGTATTTAAAAATGAGGTGTTGGTCTCAGTGTATTGCTTTCTAACTATTGGGAGAGCAAAAAGTTTAAGAAAATTATTAATAAACATGCTGGAAACAGAGATTGTTGTATCATAAAACTGAAACAAAAAAAGTTGTGTTTCATGTCTTTGTATTCTGGGGAAAAATGAGATGTTTACTTAAATATTTTGGCTAAAGAAGTCCAGAGGCCAAAGTAAGGTTAAGGTTCTGGTATAATCTACTGGTTATATAATAGTCAAATATAAATTAAAGTCTGAAATCTTTTATTCCAGCATTTCTCCCAAAGAAGATAATGACCAAGCAGTCATCTCAGAACCTAACTTTGCTTCTTGTTTCTCTGGTCTGCCAGTGCTTGGGCAGAGACTCTGTAACAGCTTAAATTCCCCAATGAGGCAGAAAATGTTATAGAGAGAGAAAGAGCAGGAATAAGAAGAGTTTTGGCTGATTTGCTGCTCCCCATTGCTCAGTTCTGCACACATCTATGCCATTATAAACATAATGAATAATAAATCCAAGCTCATTTTTAGGGCTGCATCCATTGCAAGTATAAATACACAAAGGCAAAGGATTTCTCCTTGGAAAGTCAGCAAGAGGGAGTTTTATGTAATTCTTATGAGACTTAATGAAATGCTGAAGATGAAACAATTCCTATTTTGCCTTCATGGAAGCAGACTCAAGTGAAATGGTACCTTTCATTCCTCTTTACAGAAGGAGGTTCAGAGCATCAGCAGGTGGGCAGATTTAAATCAGCAAAGTGCAAACCTCACAAAGATTGGTGTCTAGGCTCAGTGCAGGAAAGCCACATGAAGTTTGGATGCTCTTACAAAACTCCAAACTGCTTATCCTGAAGCTAGGAGTGGTTCCACAGCTTTGCCCACCCTGCACACTCACAGTGGCTGGTTTTCACTTTGGGTACTCCTATTAATCGTGTTGACCCAGAAAAGAAGACCTCCAGCTCTAGCCCCAGGCGTGGGGTTGTAAACATCATTCCAGCTCCACAGGGAGGTTGTTGAGCCAGCAGCAGCCCCTCTAGTACCAAACACCTCACCTGTTGCCATCCCTACTGAGGAACAGTTGATGGGATCCATAGGGTCAATGCTCAGGCCAGATCCAGATTACAGAGTGGTACCTGGACCGTTTCCACTCTGCTTGAAGTTTCCAGAGAAATAAACATTTGGTTTGGTAAACCTACAAAAGCACTTTAGGGATAAGAAGATTCAGGTTCATTCAAAGAGTGAGTAAAGCTGTGTGTGTGTGCATGTGTGTGTTTGTGCACACGTGCTGTTAAGCACGTTAGTTAACCAAGTTAATGGTTAGACCCGGTGCAATGTTCTCCCAACAGTGCCACAAAAGTTGGTCACTAAAACCATGTTCTTTCTCTGTCTCTGAGATCCAGTCTGTGGTTTGAGTCTGACTTCCAATTAAGCAATTAATAATGATCAAATATATACCGAAAAATTAAGATCACTGAAGTAATAAAATCCATTTGTATCTTTTTAATATATCATATTCCTTCTTGGACTTTTCAGAAGCTTATAGTTTCTGCTTTTATAAAGGGGAATTTATTATTGTCCCTGCCTGGACTGATTTTTTATTTTATTTTATTTTTGGGGGTACAAATTGAGAGCTGTTTCATTTTTTCCTTCTTCTAAGGAAAACATTTTTTCCCTTGAGTATGGGAAACATGACAGGTGTCCGAATCCCATTGAAGTCTGTGTGCCTAATTATCCTCAGATTCCTTTGCAAAACCTACTGCTAATGTTTACAACCTCCCCTCTACTGGCACCTACCACTGCATTTTCTTCATGGTCTCAAAGCACTCCATTAAAAAAGGTTAAATCATTATTTTCCTTTTTGTATGCAAGGAAACAGAACTATTAAGACACTTAAGAAGAAGAGATCCACCTTTCCTGAATCCCTGTCCTGATTTCTGCTCAGTTTTGTCCATACATTTTCTATCATTGGCATCTCTTTTGGTATCTGCTTAGCATGGAGGCTTGTCATCTGCAGAAAATCTTCACTAATTTTTCATCAGGGAAAATTTTCCTCATTCCTTTTGTACTTTTCTTCTTTATTTCTGTATATGTTTGCTCAGGGTTAGGTCAAACAAAACCAAGCAGGGCTTTACAAATAACTAAATAGTGGGAGCGGGCTCTTGGGAGGAGGAAATCCATGTCATACCAAAAGGATCCAATGCTGGCTACCAATTGGTAGTGCACAGTAGTAGACATGCCCTAAGAGAACTTCCTAAAGTCTCTCTGCACTCTGCAAGCCACTGACCAAGCAGGCCTGGAGAAGAAGCACACTTATCCTTCCAAAGGCCCCTGTAAATCAGGATGCCAAATTTTATAAGGAACATCCTTCTTTACATGCTCTGTGTACTCTGTGTTTCTGGCATGCAGAGCAGCTTGTGTTGGCTTCCCTGTACTGACACACTGCAGCATCCAATACCCAAGCTAAGAAACATGAACTTTGCTTAGCTTTAGATAATCTAAAGAAAGCTACTAACATGCCATTTGCAGGGAAATTAGGAGAATAACATACCGGGAAGGTTTGGCAGAACCTTTACACATGCCAAAAATCCACCAAGTTTGATGCAAGCTGTTCTACTCCGTGCAATGCGTCCTGGATACCCTGGTACTGCCCAGAAGAACAGAGGTGAAAATCTCTTGGCTTGACCCCCAGACACAATCCTACAGCCCACAGGCCAAACTCTATCTTGACAAAGATATAACTAAGGGAATATTTTTTTTTTTTCCTGAAAACTTCATGCTGTTTCTTACCATTGTCTGTTGCCTCAGGTTCCAACACAGAGTCCATTTTCTTACACCCTCCTTTAGCCATGCAAAGCAGGCACAGCAAAGCGCACAATGAAATGCTAGCATCTTTTCAGATCAGTGGTTCTGAACCCCCTTGAGAAATCCATAAATGGCCTCCCTGGAATATTGAGCAGATAATGCTCCCGCTTTCCACCTGCGGTGTTTTGAAAAATGTAGCCCATAAAATGTGTCTGACATTGTACAGCGAGCCCAGCTTCCCTGCGAACACCGTGGCCTCCTCGGGATGAACACGGCTCCCATTGTTAGCCCTGACTTGCTGAATACAGCAAGGCACGACAAGATTTCTATGCCCTGCACAGCGATAGCACATGACTTGGAAGGGAACTTCTCGAGGAAAGTATATTTGATCAGTCATAAAACCTTCCTGGAGATACATGCTGAACGCTGTGTGTGTGTATTATAGCTGGCACTGTTAACAACACCTATTGCTAAGCTTGCATGATGCTTTCCTAAACAAGGCCTAGTTCAGTTGCTTATAACCAATTTGATTAGGCTTTAACAGTTTGGGCAATTTTTTGTTTGTTTTGTTTTGTTTTTCCATGCAGATTAGTTGCTTCAGGAAGAACATATATTGGAAATTTCTGCCAAGACAGTTTTTTTATTATTATTTTTATTTCTAGAGTGGGTTTACAGGAAAATACATTATTTTTGCCCCTGTTAAATCTTACGAGGATTTTATTGAAAAACCCTTTTCTACCTCATTGTTTTGGTATTTGTAGGGATGGTTTCTGTTCTAGAGATATACCTTTTTCAATATTGTTGTTAACCCTCTCTTCCTTCCCCTTGCACTTGGGCCAACTTGTGAGCTTGTTAAAAAAAGAACAATCTCTGCAGACATGCTAGAGTTTGGCAAAGGATGTCTCAGCGGTTGGGCAGGAATTTCCCTATAAATACATCAGCAGAGATATTCTGGGAAGTGCAAAGTTCTCCCTTCTGCTGCCCAAGCAAGGTCAGTGCCCAGAGGAGTGCTAGAGAGATTTGGGAAGAAACTGTGGCTTTCATTCAGCGAAATCCTGCTCTGCTCTCTTTTTGGGATAGAGGACCTCCACCTTCTGAGGACAGAGCTTTAGCCATGCTGTCCACAGCTGCTCGGAGGTCTCTGATCAGCGTGCTAGTGAGCCACATTGGTGAGCCATGCTTTTGAGCTGTGTCCTCTGGACCCGTGAGAATGAAGGGCTGGAGATGCCATCAGCACACCATGCCCTGCAATTCTGGCACCAAGGAGGGATCTTCCTACCTTCCAGTCCCACCTGGCTCTCACTTACAGGGCTGCCACTGGTGGGACTGACCATGTTAGCGATCAGCACCAGCAGGGTGGCCCATGGGCCATTTGTCTCTGTTATTGTCTTTGTGACTGTCAAAGCCTGCACCTCCAGGTGCCCCATCGGCCCAGGGCTGGTCACACAGCACTTCCCTGTCCTGCTGTGAAACCCACCCGTAGCACTGACAGCAGAGATGCTCCCATTCCATCCCCTCCAACACCAACCCCTCACCCATTCCCACTACTCAAGCAGGAACACACAGCAGTGTAAGATGAGCTCAGGAGGGTCAGGGCTAGCCTTTGTTTCACCTCCCATCCATTACTTCACTTCCCCCCTATCTCAAGTCCATAACCTTTACCAGCAATGGAACGAATTGCATGAGAAAGTTCGGGGGATGGCAGGAACATCTGGGCCACATACTGTACGTGCCACTGTAAGTTAACCTCTCGCATGCTGTCAGATGCTGTGCGAAAGCATGTCAGGGACACAGCTGTGTGCAGGGCTCCACATGCACGCACGGCTCCACTGGTCAGGAGCCACCTAAGGATGGAAGAAAAGAGACAAAAGAGATGAGAGAAAAGAGGAGAGGATGGGAGACAGGAGATGGGAGGAAGGCAAGGTGAAACATGATGATTTTTTGCTGAAAGGGTGATGCTCTGCAGCCAATCAGTGCAACAAATCTTCCCCTGCACACTCTGGAGTGCAATGTCACTGCCCCTCGTGAGCCAGATTTGGTTTCAATAGAGACAAAGGGGGCAAGATGCAGTGGGAAATGGGAAGGAGGGAAGGGAAGGTGCAAAGGGAATAAGAGTCTCAGAGCACTGAGTTTTTGCAGGCTCTCTCCGACCCACATAATCAGCAGGGCTCAAGCTGACAGCAGGGGATTTAAGCACTTATAGGGGGAGCTCAGCTGGGCGTCTCAAGGGAAAAAGGGCTGGGAAATACAGTTCTGCAGAAAAGGCTAAGAGAGAGAAAAGAGCTGTTAAGCAGGAAGAGAGACATCTGCAGTGTAGCTGTTCATTTGGGTTACTCTCTGCTCTGATCTGGCAATGGAAATGAATGAGCAAATGTTTTCAGCAGCCTGATTCTCTCAAGAAGAGCAAACTGAGAAGGATGCTGCCCACAGGACAATGTCCCTGATTTAGTTTTCTACACCTTTTAGCCTAACATGTGACAAACTAGGCCAGGAGGGATGCAGAGAGGTGAAAACCAGGGCACGGCTCCTGAGGAGGGACCCTAAAACAAGGCCACTCACGAAATGGTGGGCCACTGCAGCTTACCATTGGGAGGAGACGTTCTCCATCTCCCAGCCAGCCAGACACAGGACAATATGTATTTTGGTGTCAGAGCTCCATAACACAACCAAAGCATGTGAACTTTGACAGATAAATGATTGTTCAGTTAAGAATGGATAGGATTAATAGTGCAATCAACAAACAGCCCTGTGGATGTGTTCTGAGAAAACAGATGTCTGCAAAGAAGGGAAAATATCTGCAGAATCTCTGAAACCTGCTTCCCCACTGAGACTGCACCCTGGCTGGAGAGAAATTCCCAATTCTCTCAACAGCGATGGCAAAGGGCGATGCTCATCCTGCCCTGGTGCTGCCCACTAGCCTTCTGCATATTACTCAGTATCCTCTGCATTTTGATGTCTCCTGGAATAACTTCCTTTGCAGAAAACAATAGGGCTGAAGAATGGGGAAAGGAAGGAGGGGGTGATCCAAGTTTTTTTTTTTTTTTTTTTTTTTTTACAATTAACTTTTTATTTCAATAAGGCTTTGGGTTTTATGGAGCCCCAAATCTTCGAAAACTATGTATCGTTTAAAACACATTAAAAGATATTTAGCGGTTTTATTACTCATTTAAACATGTCTTTAAAAATATATACCTTCAAAAGAATAAGTTCATATGTGCTATTGAGTATCCACTATGCAAGGGTTTACCAAGTGAGTTTCCCAGGTATAGGATTATTTTTTTTCTGGCATTTCTCTGCTGTAACAGTAGTATAAAACTCGTAAATGCTTTCCATGCAAACTTTGCAACAGCGCTAGACAAAGACAGCACTAAAAGAATTTACCCCCACACACGCACATGCACGATTAATTTCCTGCTTGTAAAGCAAATGAATGCTTTATTACTTGTCCTTTCTGCAGCTCAGATTACTCCACAATGCTCATTAAAACTGACTTTTTCTACCTAGCACATTTCAAAGCAACAGAAAGAAAGTGCATGGTGACCACAGCCTGTTAGAGGAGGACAACAAGGGTTTTTGGAAGTAGGAGCTTAGAAGCACAGCAGGCCCAGGGTGCATGCCCAGGCTAGGGGGCCCAAACTATTCTAAATATTTGTTTCTTTCCTGAGAATTTTGGTCTGACCTAGTAAACGGGACTCCCACCTGCCTGTGGGTCAGGCCAGCACTCCTTGCTACACCAGCTGTGACCTAATCCAGGCTCGCTGACTAGCTTTTGGTCTCAGCCACTCACTGCTACTGTAAATGTGTTCTGCTTGTTGGTGGGGTCAGCCAGTTTTCGTGCCACAAGATGGGAAGTAATCCATTTAACAAAAGCAACATATTTTTATAGCTTCTGGAATCACTTCCATTGCAAAAACAATAGGGTGAAGGAGCAGGAGGGGGTAGTCCTAAGACATTTCACAAACAATGGACCTTTTCTTTCAGTAGGGCTTTAGGACTTTATAGGACCCCAACTCTTCCAACACTACATGTCCCAAAATTTGTTTAAATGTATTGCATGCTATTTAGAATTTATGTTTTCTATTTGTTTATGTTGTTTGCAGTGGTCTTTACTGATGCAACGTGAATACATCAGGTACAGATTCCATTTCCCACCAGGAGAACCCCAAACCTGGACCTTGTCACATCCACAGCCCTGATGCAATTCCTTCGAAGAGGTTTGGCTAATGTAATCATGCAGATAACCATCCTGACTTAAGTATCATTTGATATTGTAACAATAGAAGCAATTATTTTCCTCGGCATAAGGGTGACCCAACTTTGGAGGAACACCTCCAAAAGCTGTAGACTTCTGTGAACCATCCCAACATGGCTGGGTAACATTTAATCAAACAAACAAAAAGCACAGAATAAAATTGACTATTAATGAGCATACTTTTGCTCATTGTTGTTCCATTCTTGGTTCCTCCTGCATATACCAGCACATTCACCCTACATGAGGTGAGGGCAGCAGGGTAGTGGACAGCCTCATGCTCTGGATGGGCACAGTGTGCAAGAGCTGATAACCAAATGAAGCCTTGTTAACATCTGAAGCTCCACAAATATTTCCACTTGATGTGGAAAATTATCTGAAGGAGGTGGGGGAAATAAAGCAGAGTAAAAGACGGTGTCCACCTGAAGCTTCTCTTTGCTGTACCCCACCTGGGAATGACAGCATCCATACAGGGAGCTGGCGTGAGGCAGACTGCATTATGCCAAGTGGCTTAATCCAGATTAAGCACATTTTGCCACACGCTATAATTACTACTATTGCTCTTACTGCTGACTTTAAAACTCTTCACTCCAACACCGCATGATCTAGGGGTGAGAGATCTGGAATAACGTGCTCTTATTCTGGCACATATGAGCATGCACACAAGGAATTAATTCGTCAGTAGTTAATCTGGAATGATGCCATGGGTAGGCAACTCCCCTTCCTGGGAATGTGACAAATACTGGGTTGGGGGGAAGGCTGTGAAGTATCTTTAATTCCCTTTTCCCCTACTCCCTGTACTCTGCTGCAGCTCTATCCAGCCCTCAACGTGACTGAAGGGGAGCTTGAGCAGCAGCTGTTTCCTCCAGTACCCAACGTGCTCTGCAAAAGACACTCTAATTGCATCACCTGGCTATCTGGGGCTGAGGAGAAGGGATAATGTGGAGGTCCTGCAGAAAAAAAAAAACAGCCATGCCTGGCGAGGCTGTGGGGCAGCCCTTACAAGAGGCATGCTCAGCTGCCGGCTGCCTTCCACTGCCAGAAGTGCTGCAGGGAGGGCCCCAGCATAACCGAGAGCTGCCTCTGATTTTCCAGCCGGGTGGTGGCTGGCGGCATATTGCTCGAAATGGCCACCGAACCCTGTGCCTGGCTAAGGAACAAGCCCGTTGTTACGGGGAGGGTTTTTTTCCAGCGTCTGAAGCATGCTGGGTTCATCTGCTCCTGGATGGTGGTGCTTGGGAGGTTGTTTTTTTCCTTCCCTGCCATGGCTTTTTTGGAAGAGTCCCAGGAAGAAACTGCAGTGTTGGTGTGCAGGCAGCCGGCTCTATCTCTGTTTACAAGTCGAGGGGGGCTTTTGTGCAAAGCTACCTACCTCCCTGCAAGGGAAGTCTGCTAATACAATGGGAACCTAACAGACTGCATCTGTTTTGTCTTAGTCTAAAGCATTCCTTTCTGGTGCTAACTGGGAACAATTTAGCTGGAATTTCCAATTGAAATGAGCTTTTTAACTTCTATATTGATGATTTAAGTTGTTCTCAGGCAGGGGATCTGCCGTATATTTTACAAATACACCAAGTCAAATCTTGATGTTTTTACAAGGTTTTGCTCAGACCAAATCTATTTATTTTTCTAAAGTACTTCTCTTTCGCTCAAAACACAGATTTCAGCACAGTGCCACACAGAGTACCTGGTTACAGCCTGTGCTGGAAGAATTGGGATTTCATTCAGTGTGAAAGGGTTGAATTGGTGAGCAAAGGAACAGACCTGGAAAATCCTGTCCTAGAAAAATGTTTAGCTGCATCTGTGGTTAAGTGCAACGCAATTTGAGCAAAGAGCACAACTTGTAAGGTCACTTCTGTAACATCTATCATGCTAAGGGCTGCAAACATGCCCCTGTGCCCATCAGGGGACCCAGCTGGAGCACGGGAAAGCCCCCTTGAGTATTCCTGACTGGGACGACTCAGGAGAGGCTCAAACACTACAGAGCACCACGTCTGCTTAGAGTCTCTGTGCAGAATCAGGTCCCTACCACTGAGAAAATACCTGGCTTTGGAGCTGAACTGGGGCAAAATACAGGTTGAAACTTACTGCTGCTGAGTTCAGTAAGGGTATTTAAAGTCAGGGAAGCCTGTAAGCCTTCACAGACAGGTGGCTGAGAATACAGCCCTGTTTGTATGCGATAGAAAAGGAATGGATGTCACAGGCTTCAAGGGATCTGCAATACATCACTTTGGGTAGAAAGGGGTATAGCAGGCTTGTAAGAATAAACAAGAATACAAGTGGGCCTCCACTGAGTGAGTCAAAGAGCCTGGGAGGTGCCTTGTAGCACGTTGACTGCAGGTGCAACTCAGGGCTCCTGCTGCAGCAAGACCTGGTGGTGCTGTGAGGAGAGCCCAAGGGTCTGCAGGGGAGACCCACGTCCAGGGTGTCCAGGCTGGGTGAGGCTGCTCCTCAAAACCATACAAAGCCTATGGTTTGAAGGGCTTCCTTCTCCTTGCTTTGCAAGCCCCCTCCGCCCCTTGGAACCTTGCATTTTTTCCTCCCTGCTTTAGGTTGGCTTTGGTGCACCAGGCACGTGCTGCTGCCCTGCCAAGGGGCAGACGACTGCAACCAGAATCCGTGCGAAAAAGCCAGAGGGTCCGAAGGCCACTTCGCCTCCATGTCTTGCAGTGGGACCTTGCTGCAATGACTTCTGCAGCTGTGCCAGAAAATCCCAGGCCCCTGCCTAATTCACTACCCACATGTGCAGAAAAAAAACAACTTCCTGTTGCCAGAAAAATTAAATAAGTCATAGGCATCAATCACTCCATAACATGCACATTTTTATTCTCAAACAACTTCATTTAGCTTGTTTTAATATAGAACAGCCTGACAGAAACAATGCCTCTTAAATAGCTGTATGGGACTCTTTAGTCAATAGTACATACAGTAAATATTTATTATAACGTAACACAGGTTCTGTTTGTTTCTGTTTGTTTTTGCTTTTTATACTTTGCATTTGATGTGAGTGGGAGACACACCAAATATTGTAAATATTTATAAAGTATTCAGATTTGATATTATTTGCTCAGGTACAAATGGCTCCAGTTACTAGACTGTCACAAATGAGAAAACCACAAATACAGAGCAGCACTGAATGAAAACACAGTGGAAACATGACATAACCACATCTACGGACGGCAGTAAACATCCTTCACAAGAGGGAACTAAATAAAGGTGCAAATATCTTTTTAAAGAGCTGTTTTGGCAGATATTTTAGAGACATCAGTTTAGTGATGGGGTTTTTGTTCCCCACCTTCTAAGCATCACAAAAATATCTCAGGTCTAAACTTACTTGCAATTAGCTGCTGGCTATTTTGTTTTTAAAGACAGCCTCAACACAGTAAGTATAGATAGATGGATAAGATGAGATGGGTTTCTTTTTTAAGACATTCAGTCTTGGTTTGCAAAATAAATATCCCATTAGAGATATTTATTCTGCCTGGAGAGAAGTGAATTTTGTTATTCATTTAGGACCAGGCATGGGCTATAGGGGTGCTATCAGACCTGCCCTTCTAGTTGCTGGTAACCTTAGCGATTCACTCCATCTCTGATGGCCACACACCTTTTACCATTCCAAGTGATTCCCTTGAGGCTGGGGTTGGAGCACAGGATCTGGCACAAAGCTCTCTGATCATGACGGTGGGGCAGAGACAGAAGGAGGCTGAACCCAAAAGGGAGACGTGGGAGAGGAGAAGGGACAGCCAGCAGGCAGGCAGCCAGCAGTGCTTTCATATGTGCCCCAAATCAACCCAGAAAGGAAACAAACGCCCAGCTGACAAACACCTACGTTTCTGTGGCCACTTTTGTTTGAGCATCCCAAAGCGCTTTACTAATACGCACGAGCATCACTGGCCTGATCTTACCAGTGGGACAAAACAGTGCCCGTGAGGTTCAGCCTGTCCTGTCTCCACCAAAGCCCAGCACTGCTGGGGTCTTGCTTTGCCCATCCATCACACTTATTTGTGTCCACAGTTTTCATCAGCCACAACTCAGAAGGATTTTTTTGAGGCTGGTGGATGGGTTGGCTTGAGTTATAACCTAGGGTCTGAACTGCAGACAAAGTTTTGGTCTGTGTTTTATTCTGAGCTATTTGCCCAGTGCTAGCTTCTCTTTTAAACTTGCTACAATCAATATTTTTTCCTCACTGATCACACTTGATATATCATTTATTTCCATGGAATAACCCCTCTGGATAAAACATGATGAAGTAAATACCGGAGACAAACACAGAAAACATCTGGAATATGTTTTTCTCTCCAGCTGATTCATCATTTCAAAATGTACTTTAGGCTGAACTGGTAGCCCAAACAGGACTAGGTTTTGATCATTTTTTCCTCCTTTTTTTGTTATTATTCTTTTTTTTTTTTTTTTTTTTTTTTTTTTTTTTATATATATAATAAAGCTCTCTTTTCCCCTCACCAGAAACTCTTGTTTTAGTTTTCCCCATGACATAGTAATGGTAATGTATTATTGGCATGGCCTGTAGTTCAAGGTCATTGGCATTATATTTTTTTTTCAAATGTATCCTTTACACCATCCAAAAAAGAAGTTAATAACAGCATTAAAACCACCTGTGAACAGTCATTTAAATGCCACGTTTAAATTAACGATAAGTAATCTACACCTCCAAAAAATCCTGACTGACTGGTGGGTTCGCTTTCTCCCTTCCAAACTATGGGCTAGGCACTAAAAATAAAGTGAAATAACACTCAGGTGCTAAACAGATTATGACTCACAGCTGGAGGCAAAGAAATTGCAACTCTATCCCAATTACACTAATTTAATTGGGTGTTAAAAAAATCCTGGGTTCCCAACAGTAGTAGCCAAAGCAAGGTTGTAGACATCTAACAGGCAAGGGAGCCATCTCCGAGTTGTTGGTTTTCTCTTTAATTTTTGTCTGGTGCTGGGAGAAATGCCTGCCCAAGCAAGAGCCCTTTCATGTGAAGTCAGTACTTAACAATAATGTTTCTCTAAGCAGCAGAGAACTCCCGGCCCCACTTGACACTTGCTACTGCTGGCGGGGAGGGGTGGCTTGCCCCCGGCCACCTCCTGCGTCATCCCTTCCAGCATCCCCTCTGGCCTCCATGCCTGTGATGCTGGAGGTGCAAGGAACAAAATGTTTTATGGCAAAAAGGGGGACAGAGGGCAGCAGGCCACTGGTGGCACACCAGGCTCTGTCACTTTTGGGCATGGGGATATCGGTGCTTCCTTGTCCTGCCCAGAAAATGAAGGTGACAGCACTGGGAAGGGTCCGAGCACCAAAAGTGAGCGTGCCTGGCCATGGTGGGGCCCACAAGTGAGTGTCTCCAGCCCGTACTAAAAGAACCTGCAGACAGAGATGAGCTTTGACAAGCCCCGAAGCAGTTGTGAGGACATTTAAAGCAGGCAGGTGTGGGCACCGTGTCTCGCTGTGGCCCTGCCAGCCTGGGAGCTGGAGAGCAGCATGCCGAAGGCAGGATGCGCCCTCCCGCTGGGTGGAAGAAAAGGGAATTACTTCCTCCCTGGGAATACCCTCCTGAGGCTTTTCCCTTCCCCTTTGGTAAGGATGAAAGAAACACGGTCCACCTCCTGTGCAGAAGAGTTCCCGTCCCTCCCCAGCACTCCCCTCCTTCCCCTCAGCCTCCTGAAAGCGGCAACCTGAGGCGGGGGGAGTCAGCAAACCAAGAGCCGAGGCCGGGGGGAGCCAGGACAGCAGCTGGTGGGGGCCTCCTCATCCTGCACCCCTCATCACACAGCACCCTATGGCTGGGGAGCCCCCACAAGCATCACCCCCATGGCTTGGAGGGGGGAGCATGTTTGAGGGGTCACCACTCAGAAAATGCACAGAGCAAAGGTTGCTCTGGCCTTGCCTGTCATGGGTTTGGCAGCATGCCTCTGCCTGGTTCCAAACCACCTCCCGCCTGTGACCTGCGTGTTGAAGGGAAGATTTTGCTTCCCAGCTGAAGTTGTGGCCCTCGTGGTGGCAATTTCCATTGTGCCTGATGCTTCTCCTTCAGCCCGGGGCTTGGATTTCGGGAAAGGGAACAACCCAACATCAATTCTTTCTTTTAGAATATAAACAACAACGATCAAACTTTCGGCATTGCTGTCTAAGGGGAATAAATAGCTTCAGGCCAAATGTTTTAAAAACCTCACAAATAAGAATTACCGTAAGGAAAAAGAAAACACGTTCTAACGGGGTACATCTAATGCAGAGACTGGTAAGGAACGATTTATAAAGGGACTGCCAGTACAGACACAGAATTACAGACTGATGGCTGGTGAAACTTTATGGGTCCATACCCTGGCACTGCCAGCTCGCCCTTGATGCTCACGCAGCCCAAGGGGCAGTTTGGGGGGTTTTGGGTGGCCGACATCTCTCACCCGTGGGCAGCTTTTCCCCTCCACTCCTCATTTCCCTGCCATAACGACGGTGGCATTGGGTTTTTGGACAAGCAAGCCAACAGCCTGCGAGGACCAAAACTCGCTGCCCGCAGCAATAACCCGGCGAGCTCCTTCCAGCATGGCCGTGGCACTGCACGGGTGGGCGTGGGGGCTGCGCGGGTGGGCGCGGAGCGTGGCGGCGGGGGCTGCGTGACGGAAGGTGGCAGTGCTGCACAACGCTGAGCAGCCACGCCGAGCGGGGCTGCCTAGATAAAGTACCGCACTTAGCGTTTGTTTGTAATTCCTGAGGTCTGGGCTAACAAGTTTAACCGTATAAAAATGCTTTTTCTTTTTCTTTTTTTCTTTTTTTTCCTTTTTTTTTTTTTTTTTTTTCTTTTTTCTTTTATTGCGTAGAGCAAGCTGAAATTAAGGGAAAAGCGGGCAAATCATTTACGAAAACAGCAACGAGGAATACAAATATAGATGTGGTCGGTTTTATGCAGGCACAGAAAACCTAAAGGAGGAGGAAACGTTCTATCGACTTCAGCTGAAAATGCAAGAATTCCCACACATTGTTGTATTGATTCTCATACCTATACAAGCAGTACTTTTTTTCTGAAATGTTCAAAAAAATATTTTAAATGTAGGAATAAAAATTTCCATAGGCTACTTTGACACTGATGCATTCTTTCCACATTTGTCATTATTCAGAAAACCCTTTCAGTGTTGTTTTCCTGTTATTGTTTTTGTTGTGTTGTAGTCCCCCCCTCCCGAATACTGTGTTACAGCATCTGTATATTTTCTTTCACAAATAATGGACTGTACACGTTCCGAGTAATGAAGAAAAACATTCTTGACTCCGTTTGCTTCCTACTGTGATCCAATTAAATACATGACCCACCAGAAAGAGAATGATTTTTCATTAGTTTTCAACTTCCCAAAAAACCCTCCAGTGATAAAAAAAATATCCTATCCTTCACCAAAAATAAAAAATAAAAAAGAAAAGAAAAGAAAAGAAAAGAAAAGAAAAGAAAAGAAAAGAAAAGAAAAGAAAAGAAAAGAAAAGAAAAGAAAAGAAAAGAACTCAGACTTTTATTTTGTATTCAGTTTACAGCATTCAATAATCATAAAAGCTGCTTTTAAAAAGAACAGGGGACATTAACTTTCTAAACTTAAAAACATATATAGAGAGTATAATTATACTTCCACATTCTCTGTTATTTGATCTGTGAGATATCATGAGGATAATAATTTAGGGCCTGATCCCGTTAGCCTTTCCTCAGAGAAAAGCTGTTCCCCAACATATTTTCCCCTGACCCTCAGGCATTTACCAGGGTACAGATTTCAACGGTGGAGGAATTGGGGGAAGAGCCAGAGGCCCCCAGGCAGAGGAGGTTCTGGGGCTGACTGGGCCCCACCAGCCTGGTTCAAAGCTCCCTGGGGACAGCGGGGTAACATCGGTGGCACCTGGGGCAAAGAAAAGGGAGTGGACTCTCAGCTTCACTGCCCGCCACAGGAACCTCAGCATTGAGCAAACGGGAGCTGGAGCCGAGTTCCTAAAAAAAAAAGCCGGCACAGCTTAGCATGAAGGTACCCTTAGCATGAGGATATATAGAATGTATCCGAATTAAAAGGGGAAGTATTAAAATTATAAGCTTACATAAAAATGCTTCACATAGAGGGGAAAAAAAAGAAAAAAAGAGAGAAAGGTCTTAAGTGTGGATGTTTCTCCAAAGCTTAAAGTAAGTCGCTTTTGCTTTAGAAATTGCACCTCTTGGCTGAAGCTGTTATTTGTTTTAGGCTTTTTTACAGTTTCTTGGAAATATCCAGGCTGCAGAAGGGAGGAGAAAACATCAAGAAATATCACGAGTGTGCATGGGGTGGGGGGGTGGGGAGGCCTGACAATAAAATAGATCCCACACTAAATGCATATTCTCCTATTTATGTATTTGATAATGAGACAGAAATGCCCTTGGCACTCCGTAAACAACAGCTCCGTAACCAGGAGGGAAGGGCAGAATAATGAATATCTACGTTTCAGATTATCAGCTATTTCAAGCACTATTAGCATGCCAGCCTTTTAGATTATTGGGGATTTTCATTTTATTTTAAGCAAACGTTTACCATTCTTAAATAACACTGCAGTCTTAACTAATTGCTGGCTTTGCAGGTTTGCAAGAAGATTATTCCTTGTGAAGCTCCTCTCCTACCAGAAGTTCCCTAGAAGAGAAGTGATAGTTGATTTAAGTATAATACATTAAAAACATATATAGATTTGTGTCAACAGAGCAAAATGTTTATATAAGCATATTTTACAACATAGGGCTAAATTTAGGGGCTATTCACCACAACGAGTTGGCAACGCTCTCCAGAGCTCTGTAACTTTCGGAAAAGTAGATAGGAAAAGTTCACATTCATAATAAAAATAGATTTTTACTTTGCTTTTAAAGATGTTTTTGTGCATTTTAAAATATCATTCCCTCGTGATAACAAAAAGTATTTGTGCATCATGCTTACAGTGTCAGATGGTATGACTATTGTATGATTTAAAATTAAACAATATAATTACCATTTGGCAACCAATATTTAAAGTTGAAGTAACTATTTCTTCAGACATTACTTAGGCTGTATCTAAAAATATGAATGAAAGCTATATTTTTGCTGTAAGTTCATTTCAAAACCCTGAAGCCAGTGTTTCTTTCATTTTTATTTTTTACAAAAAAAAAAATAAATAAATAAAAAAGAAAGCAAATTATTTCTAAGGAAAATGGTTTTACAATACCTTGAAAAACAAGCTTTTCTACAGATGTGCAAGAAAATTAGTATACTGAGACCGTAAGTGGATATCTGTAGAAGAAGGGGGAATATCTTCAGCTTGATTTTAAAACCGAGTTTCATCCTATGTTCTGATCTCTGGGTACGGAGATGAGAGCAGGGAATGACTGTTAACTGCTGGAAACGAGCATTTCTTCAGTCATCCAATTCAGTGTGTTTAACAGTTTCTAAAATTAACACCAACAACTGTAAAAAAACACTCCCTTCTATTACACTGTGCATATAGGCATCTGGTTTCTTTGAATGTGGCTCATTACCAAAATCTACCACAGCTTTATCTTGGTTCTCCTCTGTTTATTCCATTAATTAACCAAGCCATCATTATCTGTTAGTTACAACCAATTTTTCCAGGATTATGGATATGTTGAATTTTGCATATTTATTTTTAGCAGGCCATCACATCTAAGGGAAGAGAGATAAGCAGGATAGGGAATTTCTCCTTGTAGCTGCAATCCTTTTCTGAAGCTCGGGCTACAGAAAACAAAGGCATTTTATTTCCATGAATCTAGTGCAGCTAAACCAGGACTCAGAAAGGTATTTTACTTCAGAATACTTGCACGAATTCTGAAATTGATTTTCAACCGGCTGTCTAGAAATGTCCATTCTCCTATTTTCTTGCTTAGTATTATGTTTAACTCATCGTTTTTTCTCTCTCCAATAAAAGATCATTTTTCTCATTCTTTTCTAAGCAGTTTGATTTTGTTAAAATAAAGGAGAATGAATTCTTTATTGCAGAGGGAAGCAGAACTTTTCCCCCCTTTTCTTGAGCTATTCCAGCCCCGGAGCATGCCGAGGAGCAGCGCAGGAGCCCGCAGACAGACGGTCCCTGCAGCGGGACGCGGTGCTCCCGGCCCCGCCGCGCTCCGCAGCGAGCACAGAGGCTTCATCCTGAGCACAGCTCCCCAAACCAAAACCACATTGCTCCTGACGCTCATCTCAGATGGCAATTTGGGATAGACAACCACTGCTAAAAACATCTCATTAAAAGCTTAGAGGGAAATTATTTTTATAGGGGGTGAAAAAGAAGACAATAAAGGGACATTCTTACAGTTCTTCTAGATAAATTGAAGACTGAGACATTTTTGTTTTATTTTGTTTGCCTTTTCTCCAGTGTTCAGGATTCTCCAGCCCAAGAAAACTATTTTATTTCTATTTTATATTTTTACTGCCTCGTCGTGCCTATAAATGTTGAATTTCAGGGATTTCATAATAATACAAATATCAGCCAGAGACATCAGCACCATGGAAGTTTTTAGAGAATTCTTCTAATAATGGATTAAAATCTTCTGATGCAGACATTAAAATCAAGCAAGTTAAATTATGTCAAGTAACATCACTCGCATGCTAACTTACCTAATGGGAAAGACTTAGCGCATTGTCACTAATAATATTTCAGCTCAAGAAATTTCACTTTGCTAAACTGCAGTGAGAAATAACCCACACCAACTAATTTTTATAACCAATATCTTGTCTCCCTACTAATAGTTAGCACATGTATGCCAACCTGGTATGAAGCGCTGCTGTCTCCTAATATGCTGCGAAGGTTATCGGCTTTTTCAGTGGATGTGTGAATCATAAGGCTGTCTTAGCATGAATGCATTTAATTGCATGAAGAGGGTATTTCCCAGCATTTCTCTAAACCTTAGCATAACAGCCCTCTGTTTGTCGATTGTCAGTCACGATCATAGTAGGAAACAAGCAGCAAGCAGGAGCACAAAAGGGGAATATCACTGGGAATGGATCTAGGATTGGTTCAATGGCACAATTTTAGGAAAAACACTGGCAATATTTTCTCATGGTTTAATTTTTTGTTCCCCAAAGAGCACTGCTTGTTACATTGCAGGCCCGAGCTCAGACAAGCCTTGGAGCTGCTGGTGGGCAGAAGGCTTTCTCCTGGTCAATGACATGGGGTTGGCCAACCAAAACATGATCAACTTGGTCAAGTGGTTCCCCACATGGACAAACAGGGGCCTCATAACAGGGGATGCAGACCACGAGGCTATGGGGTGTTGCCTTTGGGGCTGCTCTCCCTGGGCTGAAAGAGCTGGTTTTGTGCAGATGGTCACCAATGGGTACCCAGGTCACCCTTACAGCACACAACTTCATTTAACTCAGCAATGCTCAGGTCCCCTCACTCCTCTCACCCCAGGAACAGTGAAGAGAAAACCAAACAGGATTTTGTCCCTCCACGAGGACATTGTGCTGATTGGACATGACATCACAAAGCCCATACCGGACCTGGGTGGCATCCTCATTGTCCCTGTTGCGGGGAGTAAGGCAAAAAGGACAGTGGTGCACTGAGACAGGGAGAGAACTGTGGGATCCTGCAGCCGTTGCCTTGCCTGTGCCAAGTAAAAGATGCTTTCCCCCTTTTCATTACACAGGTTTCTTAATAAAAACCAAAAGAGTGTTTTTTTTTTTTTTTTTTTTTTTTCTCTCTCTCCAGAAAATGAACCCCAGGGGCCCAACCAGTGAAATACATTAACCTTTCAACTGTCAGCCCCTCTCCTCTGAAATTAAGCAATACCAGCCCTTGGAACAGCTAAATTACCTTCATATTTTTTAATTGTGCAATGATGGTCCAACAAAAAAGAAGCAACTCAGGACTAGTAAATATTCAATGAAGAAATTTATTGTAGTTCTTATAAAGGGAATACCCACAGCTTTCTTCACATGGACTTAAATAAGGCAGAAACTAGAGCAATAGGCATAAAATGAAATAACGGATGCATTATTTCTAGTGGGATTTACATCACCATTTGGTCTAATTATTCCTGATATTTCACCCATCATATTAGAAGCTTCTTCAGGGAAAGAAATAACAGTTTGTCTCCTTGAGAACAAAGAACAAAGTGTCTCTTTGCTCTCAAGAAGCTCAGCTATCATTATGAAGAGAAAGAATCTGTCCATTATCAAGAAATCCCACTAGAAATCTTGAATATCTTACCAAATAATTCCTGAGCACACTAAAAATACCAGCAAATGAAAGAAGCAGAAACTATGGGACCTTGAAAAATAAATAAATAAAACAGGGATCACGGATGCTCCACGACCCACTCATTTTTTTGTCGCAAAACAATATTAATTCAACAAACAAACTGTGCCTGGCATGTACAGTTAATCTAAGCAAGATAGCCACTGCTCCTTTCTACTCGTTGTTCAGTAAGGCACACTTTCAGCCGTATCTGTGGCCCTGGATTAACTGGTGGGAATTCATCTGCATATATTTGCACGGTGAGTAATTTGCCATGAGTGATTATGTATGGTAGCCACTCACAAGATGTATGAACTTTTTTAGACTGGATTTCATGAGGACCGGATTTTAAGCCTTTGGAGGAATTTAATACAGATCTAGGACTTTGCACAGCTTTCAAGAATATCATTTCTTAGACCAAATGTAAGAAGTCTTTGATCTGGATCTTGCATTTAATACTGCAGTATCAAATAAGAAGCATTTTAAATGAGTGTACTGAGCCATGGGGTTCAGGCGCAATAATTTGACAACTTCCTAAACAGGATCTTGCTGGGTCAATTTGTGAACCTGGAATTTCTCAGGGTCTATGGGAAAGACTGTTTCCCAACATCCTGCCATGATCCCGCACCTCCACAGGCAGTCACACCCTGAAAAATGAAACAAAATAAAACCTCAGCATGCAGAGATAAGAGGTCTGAAAATGCCAGGTTTATGGAGGCCACATTTTGCTTTTTTTTTGTAAAGTAAAGGAACCTATCAAAATCTTTCCAAAGGTCTTTTTCAGTCCCTAAACACAGACATATGCCATTGAGTCACTGCCAAAGGGGATATTGAACATATATGACTTTGTATGTAGGTTTTGTTTAATAAAACATTCAACTTTATTGCATGTGAAAGTCATTGGTCCTTGAAAGCAGAGTTCTTGAGTTGAGATGGGGCAGCACAATTCATACTGGTACCCAGTGCTGAATGTCTGGGAAATGCTGCCTGTTCATTGGTGTCAGCAGATCTCTGTTCTGGGGTCTGGAGTGGGGTCCTGCCCCCATGGGGGGATTCACAGCAACACATCGACATTTTATGAAAAATTACACGTCTACTCTAATCTTTGACAAAACAGTGTGGAGTTTGGATATGGACTTTTTGTGGTTACCATGGCCCTGCAAAGCATCTGTAAAGGATCCAGTATCTCAAGGAACTTACTGCCCTTCTCTTCTATTGAAAGCAATTGTAAGTGGGACGCATGCCCTAAGATGTGATGTTAGTGAAAGCTGAGCGCAGTCCCAGATTGCAAAATCAGGCCAGAATGATGAAAACATTTGTATATGTGCTACCCTTTTATTTTCTTTGGCATGCTCTAAATAACCTCTGACCTTTCCTTTCCCCATGTAAAGCTGCTCTTTGTTTGAATGGAAACAGAATGTGAAAATGATGACAAGAAATTTTTGAAACAAACACAACAGCAAAAACCAAAAGCAAATGAACTTTCACAGAAATTTAGTACCCTATCAAACTCTGATACGTGGATGAAAAGATCAAGTTCCAGGATTAGAAGAGATTTTGTACAAAGGAAGGTGAGAAATATTCCTCCTCTGGTATGGGGGTGAAAAGGAGCCACGTTGATCCATGATGGCAGCACATGGACATACATTTGCTTAGGTGGCAGTGGAGCACCTCCAGGCTGAGCCATATCGCTGGGAAGTGTTGTCATTTCCACCGAGCAACTAGTGGGATTTCTGTCTTGACATGAGGAAAGATGGTTGTCAGAAATAGCTGTAAAACCTGTCGTCACAATCATGGGCTTCCTGCAATTCCTTGTGTTATCCTTATTTTTTTTCTGAATTACAGTTTTCTTTTACTATAGGTGAGGACAGGAAAACTTACTGCTGAGCTCTTTTCAGTGGTTCAGCAAAAATTTCCCTGCTGTTTCAAGACTACTGTGGCATGCTCAGGTGTCACTGGGATGAAAGTACCATGGAAACTCATGGAACATGCAACAAGTTGGTTCAAGGCAAGATGCTGCAGTTTAGAATACTGGCGTCTCCAAAACAGCCCTTTCCTTTGTCTGCCATGCTTGCTTTGGTGGTTGGGGTGGATGCGCTGCACCATCTCCCAGCTCAGCTCATCTTCCTCACTGGGGAACCTGTTCTTCCCTCTGGGTGCAATCCTTTTTACATGAACTTGAGTTCAGGGGGTTGAGAATGACAATTACCAGCAGACCAAAGGAGCTACAGCATTAAGACAAAGCAGTTTTCTCCAGAGCTCTTTGTGCCAAACACATGTCAAGGACAGAAACAATATTCATTCCAATGCAATCAGGGCAAACAGCTTTAGAAGAAGGAGAGTTGAAGTGTTCACAACTGGTTTGAGTTGCGGGACAATGTCCTACAGTAAGCAAGAGGTTGGTGGCATTTTCCTGTGGTTAAAGCACACAGAAGCACCTTCTCCAGTGTTGAGCATGGAGAAGGCCACACAATCTCCCATATGAGGTGCAGGGTCCCCTTCTCCCTCCACCTGCACACACCCTCAAGTCTACCCAAAACCTTTGCTTTCTCATTCCTCTCCTAGGAAGTTGCCCCTTACACCAAACAACAATTTTGAAGAGCACCTGAATTAACAGGATTGTTCCAGCTCCTATCTCTCATTCAAGTGTAATGTGAGATCAGCCAGACTCATTAAAATATTATCAGTTTCCTTGCTTTGTGATACAGCTCCTTGCAGGCAAGCCTTGGGACACATTAGGGTCCTTGTCAGGTGAAGGCTGGTGGGTTTCTGCAGTTGGTGAATATAATCAGATTTCATTGATGTCTGAATCATCATAAATTTTAACAGCCTTGATGTTGTTTCAAACACTCTATGTGCTAGTGCAGTCTGTCTACAGTTAATATCCCAACATCAAGAGGTCAGAATCACCTCATCTCAGTTATTCTGATGTGTTGTGTTTTGCTTTTTTTTTGTCTTTTTTTTTTTTTTTTTTCTTGGGGTGGGCTGCTGGGCAAGTCTTGCTTCTCTTGTATTTGACCCATTCAAAAGATTTTACTTTCTTGCTTCCAGGACCCATTAGAAAAAAAAATCAAGGCATGATATTCCACAGATCAATGTGGACTACTGCCAAACTTCTATCCCCAAATACATTCATTGTTACTCTCAAAAAGATATTGTACAGAAAGAATACATGTTCTTTTAAATATATTTTTTGAAAACTGAACTACTGTGTGCAGCACGTTTACTAAGAACTCAATTATGTTAGTGGAGAGAGCTCATGCACTCATACCCATGTCAGCAACGTCTCTCACTTCCTCTGGTTTAAAAACTATTGTATTTAGAAGTGAAGGAGGAATCTAAACCTATATTTGCATATTCAGATTCATTATACATTTTTTTTTTTCATTATCTCTCACTTTCTAGATGCTCTAGAAATGTTAGAAGTACAGTCCATTTACAAAAAGGTTCAGCAGGGTTCAAGACCAAAAAAAAAATAGACAGTTGCTTGGACTCCAATTACTTTTCAAGAACTACAGATAGTCAGGATCAAAGGCATTAGCTGCAGAGGAGACTTTTTCAAATTAAGGGCGACTACTTTACTCAAAATGAGGTCAGCAACAAATTTTGTTCCAAAATTAACAATCACTAAATTAAGGTGTCTGCCATCTCATCAGGAAACAAAAGCAAAACTTTACTGTAAGTATTTTATATCCAGTCAAGAAAGGGATGCACAGTTATCAAATAAAAAACAGGTCTTTTGTCTTTCTCAGATTTAAAAAGCCAAAGCAGGTTGGGAAGAGCTGAAGTATTTCCTTTACTTTATTGGTTCCTAGATGGAGTGAAGGAATCTAGGATTCAAATTAATAATCCTAAGAGCTCCCAGTGCTTCAGGAACTAGGGGCTGTTTTGAGCATACCGAGGCTTAGGGACCAAGGTTACAGGTCTTTAATATAAAAGCAAAAGCATGAGCTGAATTTCCAGCAGAGGGGTTGTGCTGGGAAGGTTTTTATCGGCAGTATACCCTAAGTGGAAAAGGTGAGCACTTTTGACATTGTTTTCCATCACACCCACAGGCAGCTCTGAGATCTTCCAGTAGAGGCAGGTATGTCTAATGACAGCACGTTCAAGAAACAGCAGCACAAGAAACCACTGACAGTGCCATGCTGGAAAGCAAAGCTGTCGTGGTGCTTCTGCAGCTACAGCAGCTATTCCCCCTTGCCTTCTTATTAATTGTGTTAAAACAGTAAGTCATAACAAGAAGCTCAGGGCCAAGCAGAGCCTCATATCTCCATTGTTTTAGTGATTTTTTTTTTCCTCCTATTTATTCTCTACCCAAATTGCATCATTTTAGGATGAAATTTAGCAGTATCTTAATGGTCTACTACTTTCCAGTAAGTGCGCCATTCACCACATTTATTGAAAGCATGGGAAGAATTTACATAAGCAAAGCATAATACCCCAAGTGGGACTTTGGTCACTGCATCTTCAATTTTGCTGGAAGTGGCACAAACATCTTACATATTTCAAGTGGTGTTTTTTTTTTTTTTTCCTCCTCAAAACATTTTCAAAGTCCTGTGTATTAACCTACATCTGCTCCTGTTAATAGGAAAGGTAACAAAAGAGAAGTCAATGGTAAGCACTTCTAAAACTCCCAGGTGAAACAATAAGATTTTGGTTGTGTGTCAATCAAAGGATGCCTCCAGCATGAATTCCTCCACCTTTAAGCAAAGACAGTCATGCAGTATTGAAGCAAAGGGAATATACCACCCCTGAATTAATGCTCACACTTACTGAAGCCTGATGGCAGTATTTGTCAGACTCCTGCACTGGGCTGTGCTGCTGAGAACAAGCAATGCAATGTGATTAGACTTTTAGCACAACGCACAAGGAGGATGAGAGGAGAGGACAACCATTTTCATAACATTATGCCTCAAGTAGATATAACCTGGTTAGGCAGGATGGAGAAAAAGGGGAAGTACAGCTCCTGAATGGCTCCTTCAGTGACAAATATTCTGTAAGATGAAATCTCCCAGCCCAAACCTTATTCCTACTGGAATCACCCTTATAAAATCCTGTCTTCACTGTGAGACAACTGAGAATCAGACTCGTCTATACCTGAAGTTTTGTGGACAAAATTTCCAGGTTAACATTCCAGGTTAAGAGGCTGCTTGACCTATCTGCTTATCCCATCTTTTCCCTCTAGAACTCCATGGTACAAGAAATAGGATTGCAGGTAGGTACACAGTGCAGTCTCTATGCATTACTAGTATTTAGTTTCCTAGGACTTTGCACCAACCCCTTCTGGCAAAGAAGGGGACAGCAGAGGAGCAATACAACTAAGACAGCCCTGGTATTTTGGGGACATGCCATGCACCACATCGATTCAGTGAGTATTTGATCAGTGAATGCCCCAAACACAGGTAGGAAAATATTTAAAGGAGAACTTATATGGAAAGCTTTGAGAACAGCTGGGGTCCCCTTAGGGAAGGAGAGACTTCAGCAGGTTTTAGATGTGCATCACTAAACAACATAATCTGAGGACAGAAAATCCTTGGCTCCTCACCAGTCCAAGAGCCCCCTTTCATGATATAAGGCCCGTCTCAAAGGGAAATAATCAAATCCACTTCTCTGTTTTTCTGTAAGCTAAAATTAACGCAGCACTTACACCTAAAGAAGTACAAAAATTCAGAACAATACCCGGGCTCACAGGGTTTATTGCTCCATAGAAGCAGTCACATGTATTCCCTTTGATAGGAACCCCGTTTCTGCTCAGGGAAGCTATATCTCTACCCCCGGCAAAGGGCTCTCTGATATGTGGTACTCTAGTGCCTGTCTTTCAAGGTTCATCACTAGCTGCTGTTGCATTCAAATAGAGTTAAGAGATGACTTCCCACAACAAACCACAAATTTTCCAATATGAAAACCCCAAGAGGGCAACTGCCTCTCTTTATATACAGGAGCCACAGACACCGCTACCACCACCCAACCCAGTTGTGCCTAATTACCTCATTTTTATAATCACTGACATCCAGGGTGGAAGAAGTAATGAGGACTAGGAAAGAAAGTTCTTAATGCCTTGAATGGTTTCTCCACTCACAACAAAGAAAGCCTGGGACTATGTCTAAATCAAAGCTAGTTATTGTAGAGAAGAGGGGGTAGGAAATAAAGTGTATCCATAGAAAATGCTGGGCTCTCGGGTGTGCTGAGCATCCCAGAAGAAGCTCACCACAGCAGAAATTGCTCCTCAGCACATCTCCCACCCTGATACCCTTAATCATAAGGTTCTGCAGGTCTTCCCAAATTCAGTTACTCAGCATCCTTTTCCACTGCCACTGGTGCTGCAGGCTGCAGTGAAGGGATGTTCAGCAGATGGTGTAAACCCATGTATAATTTTAGATTTTTTATTTTATAATTTAATAATTTAATTTATAATTTAATAATTTATTTTATAATTTAAGATTTATAATTTTATGTGTCTGCAGCTACTCATGCACTTAAGTGCCATACCATAAATGCCTAGAAAAGTTCCTGGAAGGAGTGATCAATCACATCCTATCTGAGTTACCTCTTGGTCTCTCTGTTTCCCCTGGTTCCTTTGTTACACTTCTCACATTTGTATACAGACAACTCAGAAACTTTCCTAGGTGACCTTTGAATGTCTGTCTTTCTTCCTTTGTTCCATTTCCTGAGTTTTTCGCTTAATGTTCTCTCTGCACTTTTTTTCTTCTCTGTAGATCTTGCATTATTTGTATCATCACTTAAGATTTTTTCCCCTGTTGTCCAAGTGTTTACTTCAGCAACCTCTTCCTCTCTCATGGTCTCTGTCCCTGCTGAACAGAAAGCCTGGCCTCACCCTTCTGCCCATTTCTTTAAACACTTTTCTCTGCGGAGTTGTTTCTGGTGGTACGTTGGTTTTCTTTCTGTTCAAATTAATTCCATCCTACCTCTTAGTGACATGTTCCAAAATAAGCCTTAAATGTCCCATAAAAGTAAAAACCTCCTACACAGGTCCTGATCCAAAGCTGATGAAGTCAATGGAAAGACTCCATCAGCTTCCAAAGATTTGGTCTGATTTACGCAACTTTCTGATATTTTCTTGTGCACATGCACATGGTTGCTATTTCTAAACTGTGATTTTCACATTGCAAAATATTTGGGACTCAGTTCTCAAAACCTTGTAGAATTGTGTAAAGGAAAAATGTGGGGGGTGGGGGGGTAGGGGAGCAGGGAGATTATTTTAAGAACAAAATAAAAATCTGAACCAAGAATAGGGAGGTATTATTAAACAAGAATTTCACTTTGGATGTGAGTCTTTGTGTTCTGGAGGACAGACTGGCTTCCTGAAACTTCCTGAAAAAGGCTTCTGCCCTTGGGTATTTTTTCTTCCCAATATAATGGCATCATTCATTTCTTTTCCCTAACAAATTTGAAAGTAACCCTAGAGACTTCCAAAAGGGTATGTTTTCTGCAGGTGCTGAGCACTTATTGAAACTCCTAATGTGTGCTGAATATCTTGATGCTCTAAACTACAAGCACCAAATCATTATATGTTTTTGAATCTTTACACCAATGCATTTTGTTCTTTAGTTCAATATTAGTGGTGGTGTTATGAAAGTGAAAAATATTCTCATGATTAAAGTTTCAAAACTAGCTTCAGAAACATTTGAGAAGTTCAGAAACACTTCAGAGTTGGGTGAAAAAGTCACTTTACACCTCATTGCAGCCCAGCAGTTCTGATTCACCTTGCAGTGGCTTTGCTTCAGGTCTGTCATTTTGGTCTCTGCAGAAAGCAAAAGTCCAAAATTGATGAAACACAGAAGCTTGAGAACATGAAGCTCTCCTAAAATAGCCAGAGGAGGCTTATTCCTGCTAACTACCTGGTAGAGGCAGTGAGTTTTATCATAATAATGGTGAAACATTTTTAATATCAAAAAAAGAAAAAAAGTGTGGCATCTGAGTTACTGCGGAAATTTTACTTGCAAAGCAGAAGTCTAGAGAGTCAAAAGAAATGTCATCTTCTTGCAGTTTGGCCTTTCTGCCACCATCTTCTCCGTTGAATACTTTGTTAGTGACACCTGTATTATTATGTGATAAGAACTGAATCCTCAAACTTTAATGAAGGCCCTGGAATAAATTCCAATTTGGAGAGAAAGGGTGTTTCAGCACACAGTACTGTAACCTCTGCAAGTTCTTAGGTAGAGATTCTTCAAGAAGAGGACGTGGTACACCTAACTGAACTTTCTTCATTTTGTCCTTCTGAAGTAAAGAGCTAAATAACAAAATTTTTTTTTGTGTTTCTTGACAAAAACCAAGTTCCATCTTTTATAACACTCTCAGCCTTATACAACTTCTTTGGTGTCTGATTCCAGCTAAAATGGAAGTTGAATCAAATATATGTGTTTGTATTGATTTTAAGGTTTGATTAGCAAGGAACATCAACCTGGGTTTAATTTCATGTCTACAGTCACTGAACTAAGCAGGGGAACTCACGGTCACAATCTAATGTGTATTCATGAGCATTTTTTAAGGGCAAAGAAAAGGGTAACCATCTCAAAAAATCTTGAAAGAGTTTCTCAGGTGCAGTGGGCAGTATCACTATTATAATAAATAGTGTGTGAACAGGTTTTCCATTGGTAGGAGTGTGAAAGGCTCCACTGAAACCCGAGGTAACAGATTTACAGGATCTGAGCACCTGTTCTGTCATTATCACAAAGTTACTGGCAGAAGTTGGACAAAAATTGCAAAAACTATGGAAAAAATAATTGAATCCCTCCATAATCTTTCTTCTCGCCCTTTTATTTATTTATTTATTTTAAACTTGATTATGAAGAGAAATGTAAACTTCCCAAAAGCGACAGTGACGATTTGTCATATTTTGTTTTCCTCATCTTGACACTTTTACAACTTTTTAAAAGAGATTTATTTTCTGGGTGCACAATTGAAACGAATGGAGAATGAGGGGAAAACTGTAACCATTATCATCACAGTATAAGTCTGTACTGCTTGGAAGCCACAAAGAAATAAAGCAGAAGTGGCAAAAATCAAAATCCTAGTTGTTTGAAATGTTCTGACTCTGAAAATAAACAAAAAAATATTATTTTTGTTACATTTCATTTCAGATCATTCTGAAAAAAATGGGAAATATTTTTTTTTAATATTTAAAAACTGATTTTTAAAAATTGTTTTTATAATGTACCTTCTTTTTGACAAGAAAACTGCAAAATATTCTCTGACACATCTAATGTCAGTATCTGCATTTTCTCTCATTTTTCTAGTCAGGATTAGAAACAAAACCAGACAAAACAGAACAAATGTTAAAATCTGTAATCTTTCTGACAGTCTCTGACAGCTTGAAAGAAAAACATGATAACCCTTCTGCAACTGAAGCCCTGCTTTTGGTAAGGGGACATAAAACTGAACCTGAGGGTCTTCCTTGTACAGGCACAGTTCAGCATCATCTCTGGTAGCACAGAAATCACACTGGGGGACCAGCTAAAAAAATATGCAGACAACCAAACCAATAATTGAAAAAAGAAGGAGCTTGAGAAAGGGAGTGTAATAAAGAGGAATACTTTGTCACATCTTCTCTCCTTCTCTTTGTCTTCGTCGTCCCTTCACGTTCAGCTACGTGGGCTGTATTGTGTGAACTCATCTTTGATATCAGTGGGGACATCTACTTAAAAATTGATGTCATGATATGGCCCCAGGTATTTAAATTAACGAGATATTAAATGCTCTGTAGTTTTATCTGTAATTAGATGACATGGATGCAACGTGATCCCAGGAGTGATTTGTAATATTCCATATCGTCCATGTAGGGCTTGGGGCCTGATCCACCGTCTGCTGACATCTGTATGAGCCTTTCCTCTGACATTTTTCGAATCAAGGCCCTTGGCTCACTCACACACAACTCTCATTTATTTTTCTATCTGTTTATTGGCGTCTGTGCAGAGATGTCTGATCTCTCCACTATCTCAAAATATTTGGGTTTTACATCAGTGAATGTCCTTATTTTGGGGGTAATTTCAATTAATTTTTAACTGCTTTTTTTCTCTGTAGTTATATTTTGCCTTTTCATTCCTGGCTAATTGTCAGTTTTTGTTCAATATTTACAAGTTTTGCATTGAGCAGGATTTCTTATGCTAATCCTCTTCATTTAATATGCTCACAAGAGATGGTTGAAGAAAGTTGGAAGTTTTTAGAGAAAAAAAAATCTGTAACATTCCAACTTTTTCAGGATATTTTTTTTTTAACACAAAAGGATCCATTTTTACCCTTGTCCTGCCCAGATGAACCCAGTTCTAATCTCTGCCTGTATCCTAAGACAGGATTTCATGTCACTGCATATTTAAACACATCACTGTCATTGCTGGCTGTGCCTAGCAGCATCCTTGGCAGGACTGTGACTTTCCATTTCCAGGAAAACCCATGGCACGCTCTTGTCTATGGGTCAGACAAAAGTCAGTGTGGGAGCTGGGCATGGGGACCCACCTTTAAACTTCGTCACTGCTTGAGCTAGATCTTTCCCGGACAAGAGGGAAGGCAGGGGGTGGGTTAGCACTGCTTGCAGCACCCAACACCGAATTTCCCCACAGTTATCTCAAGTGGTTGTAATCCTTGCCTTGGCATGGAGAGCAGAACTGATGGGGCTGGGAGGCTGCGAGCTCCCTGGCTGGGTGTGAAAGCCCTTCAGAGCAGATGAAAGGCATTAGAATTATAGCATTAGGAAGCTTCAAATTATGTGAACATTTTGAGTAAATAAGCAATGAACTGACATGGAGGGAGAAAAAAACAAATGGCAGGAGTGGAAATGGTATGCCCCTGTGCCCTGGGCATTGCCAGGATTGCTCCCAGAGGGAATTTTGCTGTGCTCAGCCCAGCCCCATTTCAACACCCTAGGGGAGGCCATTCCATATGCAGTTGTCTCACAGCCAAAACCAGAAGCTCCTAAGATAACTCTTGTGCCTCCTTTCTGCTCAGGATCCTCTATCATGCAGTCCCTGGGGCTTGCAGCAAAGGACTCCCCTCCTTTGGGTGCATGGGGAGGGGGCTGTCTCCTCGCTTGCCCACTCCATCCATGTTTTAGCCTTTTAATCTTTCTCCCCAGGCCAGCCCTAGCAGCCCCTTCATCGTGCTCACAGCTGTCCCTGATTCCTTCAATTTGCCAAGCACAGAGATCTGGTCCAGCCTGCGCCTGCTCCACACAGGGTGATGCTGCCTTGCTGACACATCACCCTCTCTTCTTTTCCCTTTTTTTTTTTTTTCCTTCAGCGATCATCATTCAAAATTAAAATAACATGGAAAGGCAAAGCAACCGAAATCAAAATCTAATGCATAATTAGATACAGCATGAGACAACAAACACGTCTTTGCTATCTGCCTCTGTATTGTAAACAATGATTACTTTACATGTTCAATGTGCCATGAAAGAAGAAAGGGCCTCTTGTGATGTTTTGTGAGAGCTTTGACTACATTTGCCCACTTTTCAAACAACAAAAAAATAAACTCACACTAACAAGGTGTATGTTTTCAGTCCTAAAATATGGGGTCACTCTCTGTTAAGGGGTCCATTCAATGATGAAATGAGATCAAAATGGTTAAGGCCACTGAAAGAAAGCAAGAAGGATTTGTCTGAAGTTCTGGTATACTGGCTATTATTTCAACCAAATAAGGATGCCTGGCTTTATTCTTCATGCTCCCTTGCCCCTTTTGAAAAACTGAAAAGAAAAAGGAAATGGCTAAGTTGTATCATCTATTACCTTGATGAGTGCTTATAACTCTTGATTCAGAGTTAATCATTAATCCAGGTTTTCGTGGCGATTGTTTTATCTATGAAGTTTTGACGTGAAATTTGTACAGCACGTTAGCATGGAAAAGATAAAGTCAAATAGAAAATCAAATAAAGTGATTAGAGGAGGTGGATATGCATGTGTGTATAGATTTATATATCCTGCCATTTTATTTGAATACACACATGAATATTTGTATATCTGTGTCAAAATTGCTGACCCTTAAATTGGAACTGCTTTCTTGCTCACAACCAGATTGCTTTGATCTATTATTTTTAATGCATTTATTCATTTATTCTGGTCAGACTCTGATACTTTTACTTATTATGAGCAGTACTCTCAAATTGGGCAAAATATTGTTCCCCTAATCTCCTGTGTATTTAATATATATATATATATACACATTTTTATTTTTTTTTGACAAATAATGAAAAGCCTGAAAACTTCTGTAAAGGAAAAAAAATATCACTTCAGGGCTGCGGAAACCTGTTTATGTTTTGATCATTCCAAGACATTTCATTTTGGTACTCAGATTGTTATTTTTGTATGCTAATTAACGTACATTTCAAACAATCTTGTTTTGAACTGAAAAACTGGATTTTTTTTTGTTTTGAAACTTATGTTCCAACAATTAAAAAAACTATTTAATTAAAAATGCAAAACCATAAACATTTTCCGTAGAAAGCCTTGATGGCAAGAAATCAGCATTTTTTGACAAAAGGGTTGTTTAATTTATTTTAGAACAAGCCATGACTACCTCCAGCAATAAAAATGCTGTGTGGAAGAGGAGTGATCTTTAACTATTCCTGATGTAGCATAGCTGAATCTAGTACAATTTCATATACCATGACTCACTCACTAAAATACAGTAAGATTTTATGTGAGGCAAAAATACGATTAAATGCTAGAGTATTAGTCTGACCCTTGGAGAGCAATAAAAGACACATTTGAAGAATTCACTTTTTAGAAATGTGTTTGTGCCTGCACGCATGTGTGTTTGCCTGTTCACCCCCCACATGTATCTTTCTCCCCATCCGTCCATCCGTCCATCCATCCATCCATCCATCCATCCGTCCATCCATCCATCCATCCATCCACTCACACGCTGCCGTTACGACAGCACAAACAGCTCAGCTTCCATTTGGAGGGCTCTGCTCATCATATTCATTTAAGGGAATAATGATCTGCTGTTGACTTGTTTGCACTCCATCCGTGTGCACAGCTATTAATTTATTAATTAATCCTCCTAAAAGTCACACCTCTTCTCTCTAGATTGGTTGTCCTCGTTTTCTATTATTTAGCACCAGTCCCACTAAACCATCACGTCTTGTTTTACTGACTCAGATCCTGAATCAAACATCTATTTCTTAAGGGTTTTCCAGCAAGTATATTTCATCTGTGCTCTAAACTCTTGTGGTTAGATTTAGGTCTTGAATGATTATTTTTCAGAAACAGCAAACTATTCAGCTTGAAACAAGAGCATGATTTTTTTTTTATTATTTTTTATTTTTTTTTAAGGTTTATTAAAATTGCATTAAGAGGTTTGTGCTTTTTCTAAACCCAGTACTTAGAATGGCTGGGATTGTAATGTGTTTATATAAACTGTATTTCTGCAACCATTGACCAGGGTAATAAATAATTTATTCAATGTTTCTTTAAATACTATTTTGTTTGGTTTAAACCCAAGGTTAGACATATATATTTTAAAACATCATCTTTCTCTGCCCTTTTCATATATATAGAAGATATATTAAAAAGGTTATTATAGTAAAGACAGATGAAAAAAATCGACATTTCATCTCTGCTAGCTCATACGTCGTGGTCAATGTGGTGGCTGTGAAATAAATGTTCTGAAGTTTTTTTAGTAAGAAATTAGAACTGGTTGGCATTACACTTATTTTGAGCCTCTCCTTCCCAAAAGCAGAACAAATGGACTCAAATGAACACGGCAGCAGGCTGGCAGAAACATGCCCACTGTAAATAAACACCCAGGAAAGTGGTCACGATGCTCCTGGTCCATGCATTTGTTGCAGCCTGGGTGGCTCCATGGCTGTGCCACAGCCGGGACAGCACTCACATGGAGGGTCAGCATCCGAGGGGCTCCCATGCTCCCCCTGCACATGCACATACACACACACACACACACACACACACACACACACACACTCTCAGACTTGCATCCCCCAACCCCTCAGCAGACTACGCTGAAGGGACGCATCTTTTCTGCTGCCTCTGTCCCCATCTGAATAGCATGGGCCATTACGGGGAATTGATGGATCAAGGCAAAATGCCCAGCAGCTATAATTTTCCCATCTCACCCCAGGCAAATTTTTTCCTATGTGAATGAAGCTAGGAAAAAAAAAAAAAGGAAAAAAAAAAAAAACATTTTGACAACGGCCCCCACAGATGACTCAAAGAGGCTGGTTCGTCCATTTGATTAAACCACACAGACACCACCAGCTCCAGGATTTTCCTAGCTCTGAATTCCCCAGTGCATCCCATCTCATTTAAAGCCCCCATTCATCAACATTTCTTCACACAAGCCCTGAGTACAACAACAGAGAGAAAAAAAAAATATATATATATATATATATATTTGAAGGGATATATATATATCCCTTCAAATGCTTTTTAACCCACTTGTCTGCACCTGCCCTGAGAAGATGCTCTGCCCCATGTTACCCTGGGCCTGGTTTGTCCCCAGCCACAGGAAGAGGAAGGTGGTGCTGGCTGTGGGGACACTGTCACTGCCGCTGCTGCTGCAGCACGGAGCGATGCTGTCCCTGGCCTCACACGTCGCAGACGATTGCTCTCATTGCTCATCATATTGAAGCTGTCAGGGCTCTCTTACACCGATAATTTGTGTGAGTTGATCATGCTTTGGTAAATCACCAGGTCACGACCCCTGACCGGTGAGCCCGGTGGCTGGCTAGGAGAGCCCTGCAAGTCTCACGATGGGGATAGCCGAGCGGCTGTGAGCTGCTCAAGTGCTCGTGTCCATCAGCTGCCACAGGGGAGCCAAGCCCCTCTGTCCTTCTCTTCTTGAAATGTGCTTTATCACAAGTGCAACCCTGTCTGTCAGTCTGTCTTAATTTATCCACATCTGTTTGGATTCATGTGTGTGTGTGTGTATGTGTGTGCATGTGAGCTTTTTTTTTTTTTTATATTTGCACCACAGTCCCTCAGCACAAACCTTAGCCTCCTCCATGTGTTTTAAATAAAGGATCCTGGTGTGGTAGATAAAAGGAACATTGCTTGAGGTCCTCCTCCAGCTCCAGTGAGTTGCACTCACCCAGCTCTCCGCAATGGTTAAACTTCCATGGCAGCTTTATGGGCTTCTTTTATAAAACTTTATTGACTCGCACATTCTCAAGTGGTGGCTCTGACTCTATTTTCATTTAGGTACAATATGTATGTTCAAGCTGCCTTTGGTCTGCAGCTTCCCTATTTTTTTTAATGCACAGGATTCCTGACCGATGCCTTCAAGTACTGGTTGTGCAAGGGGAAGGTAACACAGGCATCTTTTATTACCCATGGTCTTCAATAACTCAGCAGCTAAACAAGCCAGAGGAGAAGAAGAGAGACCTATGAACTCGAGCAAGAAGGATTCCACATGGATCAGCTGGAGGGAAGGCAGGAACGAAGAGGGTTCAACTTGGAAGCGCAAAGTTGTTGAAAGTCGCATGCCCTGCAGGAAAGACTCGTCTGGCGCAGACAGAATTCTGTAGCAACTGGGAGCTGCAGGCACAGCTGGTCTAAAAACCACCGCTTCTTACAGGAAAAGGCAAGGAGATTTCTTTTTTTAGCAGATAGCACCAGCATCGTCTTTGGCTGATTCTTCTCCAGCACATGCACCCAGAGCTAACTTCCCTGCTTCCCTGAGCGGCGCGGGCATGGTAGGAAGAGGCTGGGTGGTGTGAATTTGTAATTCCGATCGCACAGGCAACAGCTGGCTCTCCCTGCTTGCACTGCCAGGTGTTCCTCGGATGCCACATGTTCATTCCTGTGCCTTTTATAAATGTGCTGAACAAATGAAAGGGCCCACATTCCCCTCTCCCACACTCGAATTTAAACGCGGCGATGTGGAAAATAAATAGTATAAGCTTAGCTGCGTGGGGAGCGAGTGGAAAGCACAGCTGATTAGTCATGCAAATAAAGGAATTAAGAGGTTTCCACTGCCCTAAACATTTTTTTTGCAGAACTCTGCTGTTCTTTCCACACGTGAGTCTCCTCCTCTGCCCATGAAGGAGGTGTGAGGGGTGTGGTAACCTTGGCCAGGACTCAAGCTCAGCGACCCTCCACAGTAAGCAGAGGTGGCAATGGCCAGCTCCAAGTCTCCCTCAGCCACCGCTGGAGCTGGTGTGGGCACAGAAGCCCCTGAGGAATGGTTTCCTGCCTGAAAATGCCCATTTTCCTTCACCCACCTGCTGTTTGCTTGCTGTTCCTTCAGAGATGCAGACACACACCCGTGCGTATTAGAGTGTTGTGTCCCTCCGCCCAAAATACCCAGATCTGTGAGTGCCTTGCCATCACTTGTGAGAATGCACAAAACTCAGATCCTCCAGGATGAGGCCTGGGGTGATGCCTACAGCCGCTGCATCCCAGCACATGAACATCTGCTGCCTGAACACAAGGGAACCTCTTCACCAGCTGAGGGCCACAGCAGGTCCCACAGGATCGAGCTGAACCCACCTGCCCCCCAAAAAAGCCTCTTTGCAAAGAGGGGTTCATTAGTGACATCCTAATCATGGCACTCAGTGACAGCAAGGCTTGTGTCCTCCACCCTGGGTGAGTGGAAAATATTTCAGAGAGCAGAACACGCTGGGGTGATGAAATGCACGCTTACCACGTAATGTTAAATTTATGGCAAAAGGAAAAGACTGACCTGCAGTCATCCGTGCAAAGATTATTTTACATGCAAAACAGCAGCTGAATACAATTGTTGTTCAGCTTGATAAAAAACAAACAGAGGTAGGAGAAAAGCAGAGGAATCCTGTGTGCTAACTGGCACGGCCACTGGAAAAACATACTGTGTGCAGCCCCTCTCCGCCCAGGCAGAACCGGAGCGTAATTGGCCCTGCTGCACTGCAACAGATGCTCAGAAAACTATGCCCAGAGTAAATATACGTGTGTATGTGGATAGGTGTACACTTGTGTACAGAACCTGTGTTTATAACCCTGAGTTTTTTCTTCTGCCCCCTGAAAATTTGAAGTTTTTGACAAAAAAAAAAAAAAGGAATTTTCAAGGCTAGAACCATCTAAATTAAAAATAAATAAATAAATGCATTTTTAAAAGCTAAAGAAACTAAACTATTGCATACTTGACTTTTGTCTTTAGCACACCTTAATTAATGTGAATATAGGTACAAATTAAATATATATATATATATTTGAGAATTGATTGGCAAGGTGACTTTTTAACCACTATTTTTCCACTTCATTTACCAGTACTTTCTCACTGTTAGTTATTGCCAATGCAAAGTGGTTGAGCATTTGTACCAAACAAGAAAGCACAACAATTATTTGATAGTAGAAAAGAACTGAGTTATCAATAAAACAAAACCAATTTCATCCTGCGAACTGAGGAAATTGTGTTCCTGTCAAGCCAAATATTAAAACCACAGCACAATTAGATTCAAGTAGAAGAAATGCAAGATCTGAAAGAAAAATATTCCAGTGCTAGTAATATTTAATGGAAAGAAGAAGCCAAGAGAGATAAAAGAAGTTTAGGAGTGATAATAGGCAGAAAACTAAGAGTAGTTGCCACAGAACATGGCACTGAATAAAAAAATTGGCAAATAGACGTTAGGAACATAAATGCAAAGAAATCTTAGCACAGGGAGGAAGTTCTTATCCATGACTAGCCTGACTGCAATCAAATTACACATTCATTTTAGGGTGTCAAGTCGGCAGGAGAGACTGAAGACCTGGTGGAAATGAGATGAAAAGCAACAACAATAGCAACTTCAGCTTTCCATAGCTGTGGAAACCCATTTTATAAACGAAATGTAGGGGATTATCATTTGTGTTTCACTTGGCTAAAAGGGAGATGAATTACAGATACTGAAGGAAATTTTCTCCTCTTTCTGCCTCCCCCAACGCTTGCATTAATTTGAGCAGAGCATGCGTGGGATAGGCAGGAGGGACTGGAATTACTGAAGATATCTTGTGGAGAGCAGACTCTTATGGAGCCATAGGAAATGAGAAAAGGGAAATTTTAAGCAGATTTCAGCCTGACTCGTTTGGAACTTGACTGGACCAGAACCAGGAAATGTGCTCCAGGCGATGCAGGACTCTCAGGAAGCTGGGAGAGACGTCTGTAGCACGCAGAACTAGCGGGTGTTATTCACATGAAAACCTCTTACCTGTTTTTTTGTGATTTTTTTTTCTTTTCTTTTCTTTTCTCTCTCTCTCTCCCTCTTTTTTTTTTTTTTTTTTTTTTTTTTTTTTTTTTTTTTTTTTCTCAGAAAGAGAACTGTTTCCCTTTTTGATCCTTTTTCCCCCTTGTTTTTAGTAGCTTCCACACCTCTGTATATTCTTGGCATGCTCACTTTTTTTCCAGCTGCTAATTGTATCTGGACGTAATTCAAGGACTTTGGGCTTCTGCCTTACTGCTGGGAGCCCACAGACCCAGCTGGAGCAGTGCTTCTGGGGTAGGTGGCAGGCTCCAGTCTGAACTATTGCAGCAGGAGCATTTACTCTAATTCTCCCGTAGATATGCCCAGAACCAAGAAGGATACCTAGTCTTGTATGGAGCCAACCACATCTCCACTATGGCCTCAAAAATGTGTTGTTGGTACAACTGGTAATAATGTTCCCTTGAGGTGAAATGTTTATGTCACACCAGATAACGCGAAGTGATATGTTTATCATTTGACCGGCCCTCGAAACCACAAGAAAAAAAATGCATTAACCTAAACAAAATGCCATCCCTGTTTTAATAGCACTGTTTCTGCAGCAGTGGCGAATTTTTATTTGTTTCTGCTTGACGCTGCCCTTGGTAGGTGGCTTGCACAGGTGACAATTCCTCTTTAGCCTTACAAGCTGTTTCCCTTGTCTGAGCATTATGACTTCCTAGCAGTGCTGGTGGCTATGTCAGTTTGCTGGTGGCTGGTCCCGAGGCAGGTGAAGCTGTTCACTGTGTATCCAGCACGGCAGGCAAAATGTGATGCTCAGAGAGATGGAGTGAGGTGGCTTTCATGTGCTTCAGCTACAGTCTCCAGTGCCTGCTCAAGGAAGCAATGGAGTAATAGGTAAAAATCAGTCACTTTCCTGAAATAAAGACTGTTATTTTCTGCTAGGCACTATTTGTTACTCGGAGAGGTAGAGCAGAGTTGCAGTTACACAGCCTGCTATGTTTATGGAAGGAGGCAGCTTTCCATGCAGATTTGCCTACAATCAAAACCTAAGACCTTAGCTACCATGGCAGTGGGGACCACCATAGGTACCAGCATAAATCTAATGTGCCCCATTATGTAATTCCTGGTGGAGGGACACCAAAGCTCACCCCTGCATCTCCCTTGCCTCCTTCCTCAGCCTGGGACCATCACCATTTAGTCAGTCCAGGTTGCACTCAGCCTCACCTGAGTCTCTTCTTCCTAGCTGCAAAGTCAATGCCAAAGTGAGCTTTCCATGGCGAATCAAAGACAAGAGCTGCAGAGAACCTGGGAGAAGGAGTTTCCAGTGTCCTGCCTCAACCACTAGACAAGGCAGCCTCTCCTCTGGTGAGAACAAACATTGTGCTGCCCTCAAACCTGGATTATAAAGCCAGTCACAGGCACTGCTCAGTGGCTTTTGCAAAGATACAGTTAATCATTTTGCTTGTTTGCTTAATAAAATGTATGTGATTTTGAAGCAATTTGGAGAGAACGGGGGAAATATTTTCTTTTTATTAGCTCCTGCTAGCCTAAAGGAAAATAAACATTATTTTTTTAAGGCAAATTATTTTGAAAATTTGGAAATCCAGTTACAAGTGGAATGGCGCCAAGTGGTACTCCAGTAAGAGTGAACTACGAGTCTGAGTGCTGATTTTGTACTACATAAGAGGGAAAACTGAGAACTTTGAAGAAATGTAGTCTTTGTTCTTGAGTTATACAATTAATTAAGCACAAGACATGTTTTAAAATATTTATTCTTTTATTAGCAATTCCCTAGAGAGACTTTTTATAGCATTGTTTCATGGCTTCTATCAACTGGATTGTGAATCCCCAATTAAGGGTCTACTTTCTGTCTTCTCCCTTCCTTGTCTTCCTTAATGCCTTGAGAAAAACAAGGGTTTTCTGTGTTTTTTGGTGTTTGTCGTCGCTGTTTTTTGTTTGCTTAAGGTGTTACACACCGTTCTCTGCATCTCACAGTAATTCCTGGACATCAGCTGGGTAAGGACCAGCAAGAGAGGAGCCCCAGGACTGCACAGCAGAGATCAGCAGAGGACCACCTTCAAAAGCAAAGTGAATGGACCAGGTCATCTCAGTCTTTGTCTGCCTCCTACTTTGCCCTGACCAGTTGGGAAATAACATGGATTTCATCTTGCTAACTTCCTTTCTTCACCCCTCCTTCAAACAAAAGCAGCAGTTCTGCCTGACAGCTGATGAAACAAAACCTGCTACATCCCAAGTGAGCTATTTCCCCCGCCTTGAAATTTCTCCCTTTATTGAACAGCTGACCTGGGGAGGGTTTTGATGTTCACCAGGTGGTCAGGGTAAACCAATTAGCAGAGGTAGGAGGAAGGACAGGCTTTATATGGCTACAGGTCAGGACTTGGATTTGAGACAGAGGTTCAGTTCTCAGCTCCATGGCAGACAACTTCGCTTACTTTAGTTAGGGTATTTATAGCCTCTTCACTTGAAATCTGTAAAGGAAGAGGATAACACTCCCCTTTTGCTCCTGCTTCCTCCCTCATTGGAGAAGAGACCGTCTCTTACTGTGCTTGCAGTCTCTAGAACCATAAACCAGCCCAGTTTGGCTGGAGAGCTGTAAATGCTGAAGTTTAGCAGATACTTATTCACAATGAAATGAATCAGATGCCCAAACACTCTGATGCCTCTGTGGCCAGATCCTAATCCCAAGGAAGGCTCTTCTGCTCTCACTGCTGCATGTTCCCTTTCCAGCATCTCAGCACAATGAGGTGGCTGTGTGGTCCTGTGGGAAACAATATCAATTCTCATTGATTTTACTAATTCTGATAATTTTGACACTGGACAGGTCATTTAATAGCTTCTTTTTCCTTATCTTATCCACCTACTGGAGAAGCCAATATTCATTTTCTTTTTATTATTGTAATGCTAGTAACTTAAGTAGTAAAATGAACTAAGACAAAGAAGCATCAAGTCCCAAGTCTTCAGAAAAAAAAAAGGAAAAAAAAAAAAAGATATCTGATGCTGTATGTGATTTTCTGAACATATTAGTCACATTTTCACTGTCACTGAAATAATTCAAAAAAATACAGCCTGCCAATAAAATTAGAGGCTAAGAAAGGAGGAAAGTCTTCATTTTTAGAGAGATGAAGAATGTTTTTCTTGGATCTGTGGCTCCTCTGATGTTTCACTAGCAGATTTAATTTGATTAGCAAATACAACTCTAGACTCTAATATTATTAACCTCTGGCTGTTTTCAAGGAAACACAGTCTTTTCTTGACACTTTCTGTGAGTCTTGCACAAATGATGTCACCTTTATGAATCATTAGTTTCCCCACCTGTAAAATGGGATGAACCAAAGAATTAGGAAGCAAAATCTTAACACACCAAATGGCACTTCATGTCTAAGTCCTGTCAGTGATCCATTCTGCAATTGCAAGGAACCTCTCATGAAGTATTTATACTAATGATAACAAAAGTCAAACAATGGGAAAGGTGGTCCTTCTTGCTGTAGGGACTGTTCCTGGGAAGCAATGTAACTCAAAAGCTTTACAGACTGAATTAGGTGTAATCCTTACGGGATCACTAGCAGCTCATAAATAACTTTTAATGAGATTTCCAGCAAGTAAAATCGCACATGGGAGGGGAAAAGCAGGGAGAGAGAAGGGAAGAGAGGAAAAAACATGCAAGAGAGAATCTCAATAAAAAATTAAAATGTTCATGCTATCCCCCTGTTGTTTCATACATGTACACAAAAAGAAAGCAGGGATGGTTTCAGTAAGGCATTATTAGTACACAAAATATTTAATTAACTGATACAGAAAGGGAAAGACTTGCTAAAGGTCACTGCAAATACAGTGACACTGGCCACTAATCTATGGAAACTTATAGAGCTAAATCTAAAGCATGTTCCAGAGTTAAGCAGGGAAATAAATCAAGGTTTGCAAATGTCATTTAAGTTTTCACCTGTCCCAAGATTCAAAATTATTGGCTTCACAATGAAAAGCATATGTTGCGCCCCTTGCCTAGGGAATAGTAATGAAGTGAGGCAGACACTCTCCAGTTCTGCACTACCATCTCTCCCCTCTTTATTTCCCATCGAGTAAAAATAATTACTGTATACTTGAGGGAGCATTTCTCTCAGTCTGCCGATAACTGCTGCCATGTTGGCTCTTCATGAGCTGCTCTTCTTCCTTGAGGGACTATGATTTGATTTATGAGAAAATAGTTGGCAAATTGCGATGTCCATCTTGATGGATGACATCATTTGGGCCATTTTGCTGATCATGTATGACTAACTTTTTTTTTTTAGTGCTGTTGCAATTGATCAAGTGCTACAGCACAGCCGAGTTAAGGAAAGGCACGGGGGGCAGGGGGAAAGGAAGGAAGGAGGCGACAATTGCCTGTGCTGTGTAGGAACTGGAATGGCATTCACAGAGCAGAATCCCCTCTTTTTGGTCCAGCTGTAATCTAATTGAAGAGGAATATAAATTTTATAGACTGAAAATAATGCAATTTATATACAACAACGGGATTAAATGTAAACGCCCGAGCCCTCCACATTAAAATTAAAAAAAGAAAAAAAAAAGAAAAAGAAAAAAAGAAAAAAAAAGGATAAACCCGGAGTATCGTGTTTTATGCAGAACCCTCTATGTCTAATCCCTTTGGCACTTGAGTTATATTACCACTCATTACAGTTAACTGCTACTGTATATTATATAGAAAGGGAGTAGATGTATGTCCTCTAGGCTGGATTTGACATCCACAGAGTTATGTGATTTACAGATGCCTGCTTCAAATTAAAAGTGATCTCGATCACGCTAGCCCTCTGCTTTTTAAGTTGAGATCTCTGCAGACCTGGGAGTATTAAGTGGTTCCTGCAAGACGACCAGCAAACCCAATCCTCTCCCGCACAGCTGCCCAGCCAGCAGCCCCCAGCACCCCGGAAAGACCTGGAGGTCAGTCAGGAGGGGCTGAGAGCGCTTCATGTCTTATGGCCTCTGTGGGGAACTTGGGGAACAGAGTGTGTCTGGGGGTGATAACTGTTTTATAGAGAAGGGGCTGTTTGAAGGCACCCAAGCTGGCAAAACAGGGGTTCCATTGGCCAGTCCTGCAGTTCCTTCGAGCCAACCTCCATGGGAGCCCACCTAACGGCACCTCAGAGATGAATGTGCTTTAGTATCAGGGAGATCTTGACAAGCCAGAGGCCGACAATGAGTTTGGCCAGGCACGTTTCAAACCTTTTCACCCGGTCAAACATTCAAGCATGTTGCACACCAGTGCTCGAGCCAGTGCCTGAGCTCAGATGGTATTCATGCTCTGCTGAGCACATTGGTGTGCCCACCTCAAGGATGTTCTCGCTTGCACTGAGGAAAGATAATTTTGGTTTCCCAAAAATGGGGAGCAATGGTGCTAATAATCACCATTAAGAAGGAAAGAATTGGATGGATTTTTCAAAAAGTTGATATCCTGCAAAATTACCTCACAGACCAAGACATTCATAAGCTGAATTGTATTAATATTGCCTCCACACAGCACATGTATTTTTCTTTTAAATCAGTCTAGCCAACTGCTGACTTAGATTTAAAAGTACTCTCTTGTCTATCCTGAAGGCATATTTGTAGATTGGATTTTCTAGCATTGTACCTTCCAAGGGAATTTTCTTAAAATGATGAACAAGCTATGAAAATCTAGGACCCTAGATTTTCACTCTTCCAGGGGCCACTCTGGATTTTTGGGTGGCTCTAGGGCAAACATTTACCCGTAGACTTCAATAGCCAGTTGATAAAACTGTCTTCATCATTTCTAGGTGTCCTTCTGAGGATGTACCTATAGAACATATCCATTATTCAATATTTCCAGCAGATTGAGCTTGCCAAAAGGAGTTGGAAAAAAATCTGTTTTATAACTGGGGAATAAAAAAATATGTTCAGGAGAATTAAAAATGAGTATTTTTCTATGTCTCAGTACTTCTTTTCTCAATATATCAATAGCTTTTTTTTTTTTTTTTCTTTTTCTTCTCCTTTTTTTTTTTTTTATTTAAGAATTTTTTGTTTATATTTTTGCTAGCTCTCCTAGTTCTTTTATGGGCATACTTGGTGGTTGCATTTTTTTGATGTTGTTTTCGGTTAGTTTTTTTTTTTTTTTTTTTTTTTTTTTTTTAACTGTTTTTCATATTTTGGTGCAAGGGGCAATACATAAAAATTTACAAGGTTTACGTTTTCTTTACATTTCCTAAATGCATGCATCTGCTTTTCTCATTAGCTAACTGCTGCTCACTGATGGACTTTCTGCACTTTTAATTCATGGTAAAACACTTTCTGCACATTTCAATGTTTCATTGTTTTATTGAATGGTCACAGCCTTTTACCAAAGCTGATTTTTATCTGTTGCTGCACTTCTTCAGCCAACTTTATCATGTTGAAATTATAATTTTCAAAGGAATTTCCTTTCTCCCCCTTCTCTCTTCTAGCTGCAATCTAAAGTGCATAACTTTATTGCCGTCTGAATCCTGCCAAAAGCGCACTTTTATGGTACCATTTATCCAGCATGTCCCGTAGAAGTGCGGGACACAGAGAGAACAGAGTGTTTCATATAAACTGCTTTCCCATTAGCTATAACAATAATCATCTTGAACTATAGGATTTCATCTGAGGATCTCTCTGTCCCTCAAAAAGCCTCAAAGCTGGTAGAGTTGAGAGTCTCCTGGCTTGGCAGGAATGAGGAGATTGGCTCACGCTGGCCCTGATGTCACCTTGACACTTTTATGAAAAAGTGTGGGGAAAAGGGTTGGAAGAGGTGTTCCTTCACCTTCTCATTGCTCCAAAGCTGGAAGGTTCCTAGTATTTCCTAGCAGATCATGCCAGCCCCACAGTGCTGGTCTTGGACACAGCTTCCAGAGAGGTTCTGTAGCCCAGACGCTGAAATAATGTCATTCAGAAAAAGGATAAGGAGCATCACCAGCAAGTCTGCTATAGCTGAGAGGGCTCTGGAGCTCTCTGGTCCAGCTGAGACCACCAGAAAACCAAGAAACCAGACTGGGGATGGGAAACACTGAAGGCCTGACACCACCACTCTTTCCTGACACTCCCCAGCTCTTGTGAATGTGAAACATATGGACGTCTGCACATCTTGTCTAGCTGCAGCTGGGCTTTTCACTGTTTTCAACCAAAGAGAAGGATGAGGGCATTGGGTTAGCGTGGTAGGATGCGGACATCCCGCTCTGTGAGGACGGAGCACTCCTGACATGAAAAATTAATCTTGATAAATGAATGCCGTGGAAGGAAATGGACTTTCCTCACTCCATCCCATGGACTGCTCCCTGGTGGCCACCAGCTACCCCAGCTACCAGAGCACTGCACCCATGCTGAGGCTCTGGCAGAAGTGCCTCCCTGGTACAGCCACAAATATCCATCTGCCCCTGCCACCCCCTTGCCCCAGAGGAGAGGCTGCGAGCAGCCTGCCTACCTGCTCGCTCCCAAGGGTTGTTTTCTTCCCTAAAAGCCTAGCCTGCAAGTCAGACTACCTGGATGGGAGCCAGACGTCTGGCAAGTCCAAGAGCAGAGTCTTTGCCCCAGGGTGAATTTAAACTTTTGTGGATTTTTCTTCCTTAAACATGGGGTAGGAACTCTCCATGTAAATACCTCAGGAAAAAAAAATACAATTTGACATTGCCTACACGGAGAAGGGAATCCCAGGGGCCCTGCATTCCTTAGCCACCCGCCTTCTCCCAGCCTCTGACACATGAAGGACAGCAGGATTTTCCAAAACGCCTGAGCAAATAGCTTGATTTTCAGAAGTGCTTTGCCTCTAGGCAGTCCCTGTTCAACCTGTGTAGGTTTTTTGTTCATTTGTATCAGCAGCAATTTGTTTCCAGGCTTTGCATCTCTCTCTAAAATGTCATATTTATTCCTCAGACCCACAGATTGTGCCGGAGCACAGCAACAGAAGTGCTCAGCTAGCCCGTTTTCCCATAAGCACGGCTAGAATCACTCCTGCACAACCAGTGTCATAGTAGCACTTCTCTTTCTCCTTACCAGTGTTGGACCTGCCACCCTGTACCTTTATCAGAGCCTGTTGCTTGCACCATTAAATCACTTTTTGAGAGCCAGTGATTTCAAAGAGTAGTTAGGGCACTGAAGGTCCTTGGCCTGGGTAGGGTTGTGCCTCTAAGATTCTCTTGTGCTTTTGCCTCCTAAATGCCAACCCAGTCACACAATAACTACATTTCCCTCCTGGCTCTCACTTTTCTCCAACAGATCCCCAAAGAAAAGCATAAACACGAGCAGAGCAAAACCATCCCCACGAGACACGCACGTGAACAAGGGCAGGAATCAATAAGGAGAAATCATTCCTGTGCCAACACACAGACTGGGGAGGAGGGCACCCGAGGATGCTCGGGCTTCCCAGTCCCCAGCCCACCCTCCTGCCTCCGTGCGCTCTTTGTTCCTTCCAGAACTGGGCTTCTCTGCTGCCTGCCTGCCAGCACCCCGGCTCCTGGGATGCAGGAGACTGCAAGATCACAGTCTGCTCTTAGGAGGCAGTGGGTATGGCGTCTGATTTTCCATAGAGAAAATTCAAAGCGGAGGGAGAGGGGGAGGGATAAAATGCTCCTGCGGTTCTCATATTGTAATGGTTATTTATTTTGTTTAGAGAGCACACATCACAATGCATCTGGTTAAAAAAGAAACTTCCTTAATTATGTATAGGGCTTTGACTCCCAAAAGATATGTTATGTGGAAAAAGAAATAAAAAAAATCAGAAATCCAAAAACAATCTAGTGTTTGTTTGGATGCTCGATACATTCAATTGCAAAAGAACAGTTCCTCTCCAAGCCATCATTACCTATGTCTATGCATTTTTATTTGAGTCTCAGCTTATTGTGGAAACCTTCTTTGATTCTCAGCCTCTGTACCTTTCCTCTTCAGACTGCAGTTTTTAGGGGGCTGCAGTGCAGTGGAAATCAAGCGCTACACAGGAACTGCCTGATTTCCCCAGAAATTTTTATGCGGGATCAATCCATGATTCCAAAGAAAGCAGAATAACTCAAATCAAATAACTCTCGCACTAAGCATATTGATGAGGGCACAGATCAAGCAGGACAGACATCCGGTTATGTAAATGATAGCCTGGAGAGCACAGCTTTGTTAAAACAACTCAGGATGGCTCCCAGGGGCAGACCTTAAGTCGGAGTAACCCAGGATTTCCTTTCTGAATAAAGGTACATCAGTGTAAATGAGAGCAGACCCATGTACTACAAAACCAGCACGTTTTCCCTACTGGTAGGAGAAGTGACAACAAAAGCAATGAGGAACCTTCAAGTTTCTCCTGGTTTTGGTGAATATTTCATTAGCGCCGGCAAGGCCCACAGCAGGCGTCCTGGTGCAAGCAGCAGTCCTGAGGACATCAATGGGCTGGACATTGCTGCAAGAGGTGGCCGCATGCTTCCAGCTGGCCCCCAGGGACCCTTGTGCTGGCTGGCCAAAAGCAGCAGTGGCCACATCCACAGCAGGGAGCCCCTGCCCACCCTGGAGCTGGGACAACCCAAAACCCTCTGCAAAGCCAACGCCTTGCATCACATTGTAACTTTTTAGGAATATGGAGCAGATCGCATACAGAGAACTGGGGCCATGGATCCAACTTTATTGGCCAATGGCTTTATAATCCATTAAGTGAAATCCTCTTGGTGCAACAGCAAATTCCTTTTTTCCTGGCTGCATTCGCAAAAGGATCCAGAAAAAAATATTCCTTCTGAGGGCTTTTTTCCTGCCAGAGATACTTAGGAAAAACAAAACAAAACCCCACCTGAAAAATCATAGTCCTTTGTGCTTGTCTTTTATTTGTACCAAAAATATTAGTTATTTTTTGTAGTGTTTTCCTGGTCATTTGATCAAGCAATGAAACAAGTCTGTGTTTGAAGCAAAAATGAACTTCGCAGAACCAAGGAGTAGTTTCTCATCCCTTGAATTGAAGGGGGAGTGAATCAAAATAAAAATGGTTTTGATTATAAAATGAAGGCTTACAGTGAGCAAACTGTATGTGGTTTTTGGCATCACTGTTTGAGTGAGTAAGAATTGGAGCCAATCCTGCAAGATGAGTAGGTCTGAAGATAATGTAGACTATAAAGAAATATTTCTGTCACTGCTCCAAATTCCATATGTTAGTTGACTTATTTGCACCTCCAAACAGCACTGAATTTAACATTTTCCTTAATTGTCTCAGAGCTTTTTTTTTTTTTTTTTTTTAAATAGGCTAATTTGCAGTGTCAATGTCTGCAAGCCATTCTGTTTCAGAGCATATAAAGGCATCCAAACAAAGGGATTTTTAGTCTGAAACAACACATGGGTATGTGTGCAGTGATAGTGCAATACTGAATACATGGAGCACAGAATATTTCAGGTCATTGTGTAGGGAAAATGTATCTTATCAACAGCAATTTTAAATTTTTAAAACAGTTAAAAACCTCAGAAAGATTAAACTGTATTTATTTGAAAAAGTCAGAACAGGACAGAAAATCACTGTAGTCCATTAGATGGCATAAGTGTAACAATGGAAATCCAGGGAAATAAATTAGAGAAGAATCTTTTGTCTTGCGGATTTACTATTGCCCATAGCTTGTGGTTTTAAAAGAGAAATGGGAGGGAGAAGGAGGAAGAGAGAAAAAGACAATGATAATTTTCCAACATTTTTGACTGAAAACCTGAAAAACTAACTAAAAATCCCAGCTCCAAACAACATGCATCATTGTAAATATTAGGTTGTTACTCATATGTATGTATTTAAAAAAAAAAAAAAACAACATACACTGATTTGAGCCAAAGCCCCTAGTCCAACTTTAGAGGTGTTTAAAGGTCAGGCCTGGACTCATATTGCAGCAAATGAACCTTATCTCTGCACTGTGCCAAACAAAAGCCACTTGAGTCTGAACAACCCTGAACTTTAAGCGGCTTGAAACCTTTTGCCAGGCATGAATGTGGTGTAGTTTAGCCATTTCTAACTATATGCTATCATCATTTGAAGAGCATATAGCATTAACCCTTTTTCTTGCTTGATCTTTAAACGGGTGAAGAAAGAAAAATACTCTCGAGAAACTATTTTATATCTAGAAGAGATCACCAACTGCTGGCCATAGGTCTTGCTGTCTTGTGAATAAAAATAATCTGAATTAAGCAAAAAAAGAAAATTACCCATTAGGATTATGTAAAAAAGCACCACATTTCCTTATGCATCAAGTTACCAAGATACTTTTTTTGCAAAAGAAAAAAAGGTCAGTTACCACTATTAAACTTGTATATTGTTTTATACTAAGCCCTTCCAATGGCCTCTCTGAGGGACTGTTTAGTTTGTATTACACTCTAATAAACTCCAGGTGTGGAGGACAAACTGAATAATAAGAACCCGATGGACCAGACTAGTTAAAAATAATGTGGTACATTCCTAGTTCTCTGCATTTAATTTATTGTTAATCATTGTTATTACTTACATTTATTGGGTAGTTTTTCTAGATTTATTAGGCACTACATTTAACAGTGTTATCGCTTGTAACTGACTATCAGTGGAATAGAAAACATATTTTCTTAAAGAGTCTTACCCTAATTAGTAAGTTGTTTCCCTATTGAAATAAAACAGACCCTAGGAGAGTCAAGTTAAGACTTTTTTTTTTTTTTTTTTTTCCCAAGTCAGAATAAAAGTTCAGCTAGGAAACACTTTTTTTTTTTTTTCAAGACCACCTGTCGGAGCAGACAAGCAGAAGTATCTGTGTACCCTACACAGAGCTATGTTAGGTGAAATACTTGGCTGAAAACTTTCAAGTCCAAAGAAAGCTGAGCTAGTCAATGAGGTCTTTTCCTGACCAGTGTGGCATGTGGGGGAGAGGCATTACAAAAATGAACAAAAGCCAGTTTGAGTTGCTTACTCAGCAATCCTATACTATGCAGCCAAGGCAGTGGGGTACATCCTACAGCCTGGGGGGAACCAGGGGGAGGTGATGCTTCTTGGGGGTAGATGGCCCCAAAGGCAGGAGCTGGTGCTTGAAGAGAGTGCTGTAGAGCATGTGAGGCTGGCAGCAGCTGCTTTGCATCATCTTAAAGCCCTCATCCCCCAACAAACATCTCCTGGTCAAGCACAGCGCCTTGCAGGTCACCTGTAAACTCTCAGGGTGGGACACAAAAGTCCTGCATGAAAATCTAGAGCTGCAAGTAGTCCACCCCTGCTGATCATTTACCGGCTCCACCCAGCACTCGGGCATAGACACTAGCAAACTGCCAGCTGGCTGGGCATATGTGAATATTTGCATCACCTCGTCAAAATAAAAGAGCACAATCAACATATGTAATGATGTGGTTATCTGCTTGGATGGACAAATCAGAACTGCTTGTTTGGTGGCAAGGTCATTAGCCATCACCGATGGAAAAACCAACAACCACTCCCAAATGCTAGGGGCTCTTCTTGAAACCACAGAATACAGTCCGAGCTCACTGCGTTCCCTCTGGGAGGACACATGAAGTTAAGAGCAACATGCTATTCTGTTTGAAGATCTCAAAGGATTTTTCAAACAGTTAGGAAGCTCAGCATAAGAAGTACTTCATCATGGTGAGGGCTGGAAGCAATGGCAGAGTCTGCAAGAAAACTCGGGACTTCCATGTTCTGCACTCAGCCACTGCAGCCAAAGGCAAAGGGTTTGGTTTTAGGAGCTTTGCACCTCTGTCAGCACCACAATGCAGTGGCAGTGCCTTGGACATTCACAGACATTATGGTCACACTCCCTTCATATCCATCAGGACAACCAGTGGGCACAAAACAACAAAGTCCTTGAGCAATGGGCTGGGAGTGAGGACAGGGAGGTAGGCTTGGTTGTTTTGAGCATCCATGCAACTGCTCTTGCAAGGCACAAGCTCAGCTTCAGGCCTCTGGTGACTGCGGTGTCAAAGGCTGAACCTTCCCCTGGCAGTTCCTTTTCCTGTGGAACCAAACATAAATCACTGGTGGAGGAAACGCTGCTTACAGGGAGAGAAAGGAAGCAAGAGCCAGCAGATGATTTGCTGCTCTGCTCATCCTAAATCCCTGGTATTTAGCTACAGGAAAGCAGCAGGAAATCTTAGCATTTTGAAGCGGGAGGGGGAGGACAATAGTAGGTTTGATGAATCCTGATGACAGCTCCTCTATACTGCTGAAGTGGGGAGAGCAAGGATCATCGGAGCAGTTCTTCCACTAAAAGTACTTAAGTCATTGCTGCTGAAGACACCAGATCTAAGACAAACCGTTCCCAGGTCAGCGGGGAACTGGCGACCCCTTCCCATACACAGAAGCCAGGACGGAGAGCCACGGGTGGGAGGGGGCTGCTGGTCAGCCCCTCAGCTGTCTCTGCCAGAAAGCCTGTGCCTCTGGCCCCTAAATAACACCTTCTAGCTCTGAAATTTCTGCTGCTGGTTGGAAACCCCCTGTGACTAGCTCACAGGTTGTCCAAGTCCTCCGGTTTCCCATAGTTCAACCTCAGCGTGCTGCATACATGCATGCAGATAATAAAAAAGCAAGAGCAGCCCAGCGTTAACTTCTCATTCCCCTCCTCCCCTGCCCCACAGGGCCCCCTCACCATGGTCCTGCTTTTCCCTGGATATTCTCCTATTCTGAGTGTAGATTCATGTTCTGCCTGAGATTCTTCCCCTGCTCTTCTGCCCCATTTTGGTGGTTATGTAGAGTTATGTGGTAGCACAAGGTTCACATCGCTTAGAAGATTATTTTAAAGGGGTGTCTGTTATTGCATGAAACTATGCATTGCTTTTCCAGTGATGGTATCTCCTGCTCCGTCATTATTGTGTGTGTGTCTCACACACCAAACTCTCCCTGGTTATAAACCAGCCTAAAAACCCCTCACCAGGAATGCTGCTCTGCATGCTCACCCTGTTCAGGACAGACCTCCGGTTCTTCACTGCAAATTTTGGTCAGTCAGATCCCTGTGCTGGCATCAGGTCCCTGGACACCCCATTGAGGCTGTGGGTATGCTTGCAGCAGGGAAAGAAGCCAAAGAATTGCACTGCTTTGCATGTGCCAGTAAAACGATATCTTGGGTGGTGTCAGACAGGGTGCAGGGTAGTTCATAAATAATAATAATAACATTTCACTCTTGTATAGTTTTACACCTCCATTAAGAGCCACCAGCCAGACATATCTCTTGAAAAGCCTTCTCTTCCTCTTCCCATTGCTTCCTCCTGTTTTGAAACACACTGCTCATTTGGGGCAAAATGTCTGTATTTCAATCCAACAGAGGCAACAGCTCTTTTCAATTCCTTTACAGAGGTGAGATGATGCTCTGGGGAGGGCAAGAAAGCAGCAACCAGACTCCAGGAGAGGTAGAGCATCCACAAATCTCCTCCCAAGTAGGGCAAGCAGGGAAGTGGGCACAAAAGTGCATGTTCCTGCAGGACTGGAGCTGCTCAGTGGGTAGAGAGTCCAGGGAAGTTAGATTCCCTCATGTGGGCTTGCAGCAAAGAAGAGGAGCCTCTCGGTAGTTTGCCCCTGATCGTGCAGCAAGTGGGGTACACACATGTGGACGTGCTGTTTTCAACAGTGGGGAGGGATTCAGTGGTGTAATTGAGGGCTGTCTTTCCATCATTTGGTGTGAAAATGATTCCCAGATGTTGGAGGGTAACCTCCTAAGTGTACCACAATTTACTACCCAAAACAGTAGAGGAAGGAAAAAGGATAAATGTGATTCTGAGCAGTCAGCAAGCAATCTTCCACCTCTCCAGCGGTCTTCATAGCTGACCTTCATGAAATCCTGATGGGACCTTCTGAGCTGAATACCTGGGAGGCAGGATGAATCCTAAGTTCCTTTTATTTCTTATTAAGTTTCAGATAGGAAGGAAGACATGAGAATTCAGCCTAGTATGAATAACTTTATCCATTCCTGATATTTCCCATCATGCACAAAAGCCATTTCTTCTGCTGGTTGTTGTTTTGTGTAATTTTCCAAACAATACCCTTTAGCAACGAGACCTCCCTTTTTTTTAATGCATTTCCAGAGGGACTTGAGTTCAGATCACACACACACAAGGCAAATTTCCAGCATTCTTATTACTCCACTGGAAGAAATAACCAGAGCCAGCATCTCTGAACCATTTCCCAAACTGTTCTGTTCTTCTGACTTCAGTGTCAGCAATGCACTGTTTCTAATCCATTACAGGAATTTATCACAGTACGTGTCAATTTGTTTCTCTTCTTTCCTCTTTGCACTTCAAAATGACATCAGGAAAGAAACTTTACAGCAGGATTGTTTCGATACGAGTTTTAGTGACAGAGTACTTCACTTAACTTGATCCTAACTGTGCACATTAAGTTTTAGGGGCATATATTAAACAGATCAGGCTTTACTATAGTCTCAAATTTCCTTTGTTTCCTTCTTGGTAGTGATCTTTATTGCAAACAGTTTGCAATACTATCAAACAAGCATCCAGGTTTCCTTTTCTCTTCCTCTTTTGTTGTTGTTGCTGTTTTGTTGTTGAAGCAGCTTGTCCTAAATAGATAGTTTAAAGCACTGTGATAGAGAACTTCCATGCTCTAAAAGGGATGCACGATGGGATGGTCCATTTGGCAACAGTCCCAATCTTGTACAAGGCAAAGAATTCTATTGCTGAAGAAATCTAAAAGGTATAGCTGTGTGCTTGTCACATCTAATCCATCTCTTCCTACTCTCTTTACTTGTTGGAGTAAGGATTGAGGAAAGAACTCTATGCTGAATATATTTTCTCTGCCTGCATAGGCAGTAGTTAAAAATCACAATAATGAAAGAAAACACTGGGAAAACTGTGTCATTTTCAAGTTTCTGAAGTTTCTGACCGATCCTACATCACTTATTTTTATGAGTCATTGTGTGAACTGAAGCTGAAAGGATAAATCAAGTGTGTGAGGATTAGTGCATGAGTAAAGATTTCAGGATCAGGACCCTAACTCTCAGCCTCATAAATTTTCTACTGGAGAGGATTCAATGTTATTCATTCAGCTTTTAAAGAGGGAGTGGGGAGGCAGTTTTGTTCTTTTTCTTTTTAATTAGATTTCATTTATTTAAATTGTTATGGAGATGGTCAACCACAATAGGGAAGGGAGAAACACAGAGTATGACAATTCCTAGAAGCCTGTGACAATCAGCATGGGATCATGTTAAATGCTGGACACATCATTTTCATGACATGATCTTTGATTTCCTTGGAGACTAAATAAAAATGGACATGACTGAAGTTTATGAAGGAAGACAACTCAGCTCAAATGGAACATTAAGACATCCCCAAATCAACAGGCAAAAAAGACCAAAGAATGGAGGAGAGAGATTCAGATTCAAATGCATTCCCCAGAGTAATTACTGGAGAAACTGGGGGGTCAGGAGTGGAATTGGGGGTGGCTATTGAATGGGATGAAAACCATGAGCATTAGAAAAAGAAAAGGAAAAAAGGGGGGCTATGGGTAAACAGGATGGTGGGAGAGAGTGTGAGTGGCAGATGTCACTGATTTCATTCCATCGCCTTAACTTGCTGTTTGAAAAAACTCCTCATGTGTGACCTGAAAAGAGAGAGAAACAAAATGAAAACAGGCATCAACAAAGCACTCGCTGTACGATTTCAAAAAAATGTAAATTAATGACTGGCAGTAAGAATCTCCAAAGGAAACAACATCCCAGTTTAAGCATCGCCATCAACAAAAGCTCAACAGCATATGGTAATGTTAACTTTAATATGAAAAGATAATAACAATCTTTAAAAAGTGACTTGAGAAAAAACCTTGCTAGGTGCTCATCCTTTTCAACTCACCTAAAAAGAAAAGATGTTGAGATGTTGGAAGGTTTTGTGTTTTTCTTTTTTTTTTTTTTTCTTTTTTTTTTTTTTTTTTTTCTCTTCCCCTAAACTGTTCACATTGTGTAGTTAAATGAGGTTGAGATTGGTACAAATTTTAAATGAAAGTGCCTAGGATCTCCAGCTAACAAGGCAGAAAACCAGATTTGTAACGGATAATTACATCTAAACTTATTTAAATGTAGGCCTATTGATTCAACTAAATTCTTTAGAGTTGATTCAAGGTAACATTTCCTCCCCTACCCCTCTTTTAAAAGTCTTGTTGTATGGTTGAAAAATTAGCATCGTCTCATGGCCCATGAGAGCCATCAGCTGCTGGCTACACCCTTGCTCAGCACCCTTTTACACAGCTTGGACCCTACTTTGGGGCCATCTATCTGAGCACACATTTGTGATTGCAGCTGTAGTAAGTTAAGTGCATGCACACAGTTGCATGCTGAAATGTTCTTTGCTTGTGCCATTACTCTGTGGATTTATGCAAATTTCTGTCTTCGCAGACACAACTGTTGCCTTTTGTCTTTGAAAAATCTCTCCCCTGCCCCATGCTATAATCAAACAGAAGGAAATAACTTTATTCAGGTCACCCTATTAAGTCCTGGGGATGCTTTTTACTCACTTGAAAGCTTCAGTTTGGACTTATATAAAAAAGGGCTATTGATATGATTACGGCACCCAGAAGCAAGTAAAGCTTTGAATATTACTTCTGACCCCAAAATAAATATCAGCTTCTTATAGTGCCTACAAGGGGCCAAACTGACTACTTCTAGAAAGAGGGATATTTAAACCAATAGCACCTCCACGCAAACGTGCATTACACCGCTGTTTTGACCCATGATCCCACAGTGAGCGCTTGGAGCTATCATTTTGCAAAAAAGAGGTATTTCATGGTCAATTGGCTTTATCCAAAAATAATAGGAAAAAAAGCTTGCAGGGGGAAAACCAACCTAGTTTGGCACAAAATGCTAGCACTACTGGATCTGAGTAGAGAAGAGTTTAAAAGACTCTTGTGCGCTTAGCCGTACGCTGAAAGAATGACACACAAACAACAGCCACCACATGAATGCGTCCATTATATCCTTTATTGAAGATCACAACAATAGTAGCACTTCATTGAAGAAAAGATGATTCCTCTATTATAGACAGGCCTCTCAGATCGCCTAGCTCAGCATACAACTGCAAGATGTACAGTTCTCTCTGCATTTTCATGTCATTGCCAAAACACACAAAGTAGATTCTCAAATGCCTGGGGCTAAATTACAGCCCCTACGAACCACGCTGGAAGTTTGAGAGCCCAGAAAAAGTTCTGAAGGTTTTCTCTCTCTTCATGAGAGAAGCCAAAGCTCATGGGTACAGTGTTTGTCATGTGAAACAAGGGGCTGGAAAGCAAGGCTATTTTATATCATTTGGGGTTGTTTTATTAATGGTGCTGAAAAATCGTTCACTTCGTTTCACTTTTTGTCTCCTTTTGAACGTAGCAGGATGAAGGTAGAGTGTTTTTAACGCATCCAGGATAAGAAAAGAATAGGCCCTTTTGTCTCTAGAGCTGTATGCCATCACTATTAAAAATCTTTCATCTCGTCTCAGACAACAAGCAGAGAGCATGACAAAAAATAGGAGAGTCAACAGTAAAAAATGCATGGCAGGGGGTGGAGGCTGACAGGTAGATTGAGCCACCTCTATGTCTTGAGTTACATCCTAGGAGAGTCGGTCAGGGCAAAATTTGCACCTCTTGAATGGTTCTGCTGATGTTTTATGTGTGACAAATGTCAGAAGCCCGCTTGCAAAAGAGTTGCTCTTGAGCAGGTGAGGAGAGTGGTGCTGCAGGATGAGGAGAGTCAGAAGAGAGAGGGGCCTTGCATTGCTATGACTCCCTTGTGTATGATAGAACTGGAGCTCCTGGAGCCCAGCAGAAGCTCATTGGCACCATCAGGAATGAAGGAGAGCCAAGGAGGTTCATCACGAGCCAAGGAAGGACCTCATAACAGGTGCTGCGGTTGGTGACTGCACAGGAATGCTCTGGGGCTGCCACATTAGCAAAACACCCCGGCCATGTGCTTGTCACCCGTGACGCCTTGTGTCCCCTAACACCTGATGCATGCCATCAATCACCATTCACTGGTGAGCGTGAGATGGCACGGGGAACATCAGGCTGAGCACAAGTTGACATTTCAGCATCCCCACCACCACTCTGCCCAGCGTACTGGGAACAGCTCCATTCCAAGCCAAGCAAAGGTGTTCATGAATCACTGCTAGGTTCAGCAGATCATCCTAGGTCAAATTAGAAATGAATGTTTAGTGCTTTTCCCTTTGACTTTTGTGAAATTAATGTTTGGATTTTTCATTCTGAAAAAGCATTTAATTCAGAAATCAAATTACGTTTCTGAATTAAATTACTGAAGGGTTAAAAACAACAATAGCAGCTAAAAAACTTTTTTTGTTTGTTTGTTTTTGTTTTTGTTTTCCCCACCTGAATTGAATTCCTGTTCTGGTTTGATGTTTCTCATTCGTTTTGAGGCAACAAGAAGGATGAACATTTCTCTCAGGTTAGCAATAATTCAAAAAAGAGAGAGTGCATCCAACCCCGGCATGCAAAGCTCTGCTTAGGGGCCCATTTCAATGTGTCACCTGGTGTCATCAGTACTATTTCTCTTCAAAGATTTGCCACTCATTCAGTGACTAGAAGCCCAGTGACATGAATGTTAGGTATCAAGGTGGTTTGCCTGCCATGGTAGACTGCACTGGTGTTATATACAAACCTAGAAATACCTACAGGATATAATATAGATACTCTACCAGGACTTATAAAGATCAATTTATAGACCTCCTGCCCACAATAGTAAGAAAATAAATAAATCAGCAAAATATCATTTCTGGCAAAAGAAGGTAGAGCTGAGGAGGTAAATAGTAAGTAGAAAGGCTTATAAAGTCTTGGAGGTCCCTTCAGCAACTGTGATTTATCTTTTGACTTTTGCTGTTTGTTTATCGTCACATTTTGCCGAAATATAGTACTTGCTGTTTCTATGTTTTTTTTAAATAACCTTGTTCCTCTCAGATTTCCCTGAGATGGCAGCACTAAACTCAACACAACCCAACTATTGAAAAATACACTGTGGCCTTGAAAAGATATCTGATCAAGAGCAGTGAGGTTTCTGCTTCTTTCCTACAGACAATTTAGTCAAAAATTGATATCAGCTGCATGTTTGCTTGCTTTCTAAATTGGGGGTGAAATACAAAAAAAAATCTGCTTGGAAAACTACTGGCCCCTTAAGAACACAGTGGTCCATTCAGTTCAATGGGGTGAGGCTCCTTCAGGGTCCTCCTACTGCCAGCCCTGGTTTTAAAGCTCGATCAACAGAGCTGGCACAAAATAGATTTTTTCAGGTCATTGAACATTTTGAGCTTTTGTTCTATTTCTTCCTGTTGGGCATAAGAAAAATGATACTTGCAATTCACTGATTAGTCCAAAAGTATCATCTCACACTGATTGAAACTGTTTGAATGTGTCAAAACTTAGATTTTTGGTTAGGTGATTTGAGCTCTGAATTAAAAATCAGAATAATTTTCAGAATAAAAAATAAAATAATGCAAAGAGTTTAGCAGAATCTCATAAGATCTCAGCATCATCCAAAAACAGTTTGTTTGTTTGTTTGTTTTCCATGAAAAATTTAGAGCAAAAGCTGAACAGAATTTCAGGGAAGAATGAACAATAAGAATCCCAAAGTTCTAAAAGATATTTTTTCTCAGAAGGATCATTTACTATTGTAGGCAGTGTTTAGTCACAAAATCAGTTTGAAGAAAGCATTCATGATGTTGCCAAATAACTAACGCAGATTCAATGTGTGTATCTTCTGTGGCAAGTTAATAAGTGTGTTTATTGTTCAGTTTTTAAACCAACTGTTCAGACCTGGCATCTTTAAAAACTAGTGTTTATATCCAAGTTTCTTTAAATTATGTGAAGTCAGTCAAATCAGCAAACCCCAAATGACTTAACTGGTTTGGTTCCAACATTCAAGCTGGTTTCTAAGACAGAAACATGTCAAAGTATTGGTGAGGAGCTGAACACGAAGGATTTTGACATCTTGCAGTTGAAATCATTGAATGGTGAATCCTGAATTGCTAGTTCCAAGCCCAAACCTTGCCCTAAGTCAAATGTGAGCAGGGTCTCTCCACATCAGCCCTACTTGCACCGTGCTCGTCCATAAGCTTCAGGTTGATGACCATCCCTACAAAATGCCAGGCTTGGCTGAGAGCCTGAGCAGTTCCAGCTTGGTCCTGTCTGGGAGTATGGACCTTAGAAAACCTTAAGTTTGTTGCATTTCAACCATTTGCATCCAGGACCATGAGAAATCCTCCACTTGTTCTGTGCTGGCAGCCTGTGATATATGTGGGAGCCTCTCGGTTACTTTTGGCATCTTCTGTACAAGAACAGAGGAAACAAGAGGGGATACAACCACCTAAAGAAATTTTGTTGTTTTAAATATATTTTTATATAAGTACTAAGAAGATATTTCTGATTTTCTTTACAAATTTGACCCCTTGACTAGCGGATACCAAGAGTGAGTTCTGCTCAGTGGGACACCGGAGGGGAAGAACAACCCCATGTCTGAATGCCAGGCTGCACATTCTTTGTGCCCCCCTTCCACTCAAAGGGATGCCAATGATCAACCTTGCCTCCTTTCTTTTGTGTTATTCGGATCCCATCAGTCTGTGGGCAGGATCGTGGCATTCTGTTGCCATCAGTATGACGGGGGGGGGGGGGGGACACGGGGAACCTGGCCTGGGAGAAGGGGAGCTGCCTCCTCATGTGTCTGCTGGGCACTGTGAAATGCCTCTCCAAAATGTCCTCTTCAAAATCTTCTGGAAAAAGAACATGCCAGATCATTTTTGCTTAACAGAAGAGCCAAGGGGAAAAAAAAAAAAAAAAAAAAAAAAAAAGAAAAAAAAAGAAAAGGAAAAGGCTTTATGACTCAGTGCTGCATCTAGGAAAAAAGTGTTAACCCCCTTACCGCCCCCGTCTCCCCTGCAGCGCGTGGTTTCTGAGTCACAGTGACCCTCCCAATTATTGCAGGACTATCCCCTTCAGGAAGCATCAGTCAGAGCTCTGGCACTGGCTAGTCCCCCTCTTACATTACCTGATACTTTGTTGGATGAAACACGCTTATTTCTCTCTGCCTCTTCCTACAAGCTGGCTACTGTTGGTGCAATAGCTTCTGCAGCTCCTGCCATCTGGAACAGACTTCCCACCCTGCTGGTTTTGGCCTCTGTTTCATTTCAAATGTGAGATGAAACAATATTCTCCTCCCTTTTCTGTGACTCTTCATTTCTCTCCGTCCTTGCTATTATGCATTATTTATCCTAGTAACTGCCTGACAGTGGTCACTTGTTAGTAGAAGCTGAAGCAAAGACTGCAAAATGTTTCCAGTCCCAAGCCAATTTCCAGCCACAAGACAAGCAGTCTCCTTTTCTGGCTGAAAATATTGTTGTATGATCTCTCCTGAAATATGATTAACATTAGTTTGAGTTCTTGACGAAGCTTAATCAAAGTCACTTCCAACCATTTTTAATTATGTATGCATGAAGAAATACACACATTTCTGCTGTAGAAAAAGTATTGCCACCCATCCTCATCCCACTATGTGCTCACACACACATCAGATGGTTCAGATGCTGGTAAAGCTGGAAAAATGGTACATCAAATTAGCTGAGAGGAACTTCTATGGACTAATTGGACATACAGATCAGTGAGGGAAATAACTGTGTCTTTGCTAAAAAAGGGAGGATTATTTTGTTTCTTAGCATTTTCTCATATTTTTAAACCTGAGGAACATGCCCAACATGCAAACAAAGCTAAGTTTGCACTAATGACAAGCAAAAAAAAAAAAAAAAAAACAAAAAACAAGAATTTTGGAAAGGGCTTAGACCCTCATTCTTACAGGCACAAAGGAGGCTTCAGCACTGGGGTCAGGGACGCATTTCCCAAAAAGTCTACTGCAGAGCTTTTAATAACATCCTTAGAAATATGGGGTAACAGCCTCTGCTTGAGACACTTTTTATCCTACTGTTTTCTTCTGCTCTTGCCATTCTTCTCCAGCCACTGAACAAAGATAGGTCTTTGTTCCATTGCAACAAAATCTTTTGGATTTGAAGGAGTGGGCAATTAGTCTTTGTGAAGCCCATCAACAACATTCTCCATTAGCCACATCGACCTGGCAATGCTCTTCTTGCTCTCCCCGTTTAATAAGAATGCCAGGAAAATACATTTAAAACTGAGTCATCAGTGGCACTCATTGCCACATGGTAGCATCAAGGCCAAATACTTAATAGGATTAGAAACCCAGATTTGTATTTACTTGTTTGTAAGGACACCAGCCAGTGACACTGGGCGGGATTGAGAAACTGCAGAAGACACAAAGGTCCCAGTGGCTGTAGAGCATCAACTGCTGTTGTGTTAGAACTTAGCAGACTTAATTGTGGATGAAAACCCCTTTGTAAAGAGCTGTGCTAACACAGAAAGAGACAACAGCAGTGACATAAGATGGTGAGATGATGAGTGCTAGTGCACTGGGACTTTGCTGTGGGCAGCACTATGCTCCTGGGAGCAGAAGGGCTGGGGGGTGGCACAGAAAGCAGAATAAAGAGGCAAGTGTGGAGGGACTGAGCTGCAAAGAGCCCCGTGTTTGAAGACGAGGAGCCTGAAGGAGAGATTTGGTACTTCAGGGCTCCTCTTGGCCTCGAAAGCATGAGACCTTATTGAGTAAATGAGCTGGGAACCACAGGGTACCACAGGAATGAACCACTGGACCCTGATGGCTTTGCTTGATTTTTTGTCTCCCATTTGCTGCTCCTCTGCGTTCCTCACTCGTTTGACTGTGGTCGATTTGTGGGGTTTGTTTTTCTTTACTTCATTCCACCTTTTCTCTTCCCTTTTATGTCCTAAATTGTTATTCAGCTGTTTTGATTTAAATTATGTTTATGTACAGTTACTCACAGCTCTGACTGTTGCCTCCTCCCTCCTGTGACTGTCTCTGATGCTTGCACATTCGCTTTGGCTCCTTTACAGCAGATGCCTGGAGCAGTAAATGAAAGCAGCTCTTTTATCAGTGAGCCCTTTCACCTCCAATTTTTTTTATTTCTTATTAAGGCTCCAACCAGTTCTAGCTTTCTCTTCAAACGTAGTACACACAACTCAAAACAACAACAACCACCACCACGGCCACCAGAAACTCAGCTAAACTGCAAAATTATCTACTCTGCCAAACCTCCCCTCTTCTCCCTCCCTTGTTTTTCAGCAGCACGGTGTTACTTGTAGGGAATGTTACGCGGACCCCACTGTGGCACTCTGAACACCACATGTGGCCAATCTAATTTAGCCTATAGCTAAACAAATCCCCAATCATGGAATAAACCTGCTTGTGCTATTAACGAGTGCTGTGAGAAAATGTTTAACGTGGCTTTGTGATACAGAAGTTGGGAAAAGGCTCGTAATTTCTTGCAGGGCACAGAAATGTCATTGTGGTCAGCAATTCACCAAAATGTGAATATTCAAATGTGTATATAATTCAGTGTTTGAAAAGATTGGGGGTAGGGGTATTTTCTTTTACAGGAGATTGCAAACATCAACATTCAAAATCTGGAGACTCCTTGAAGATTTTCCAAGAAAAGTGGACAGAAGCAGTTCAGTATTGAAATGAAAGCCTCTCTGCTTCCCAAGGGGGTTGTGGTTTTTTCATAAAATGAGATGTTTTTTCATAATTTTGAAAAGAGAAGCATCCCCCTCCCCCCATAATGCCCATCCACAAGGCTGCCCTTCTACAGATGAACTCCATATACTGGTGTTTGAAAGGCAGATGAAAAATGCCTTCAGCATTAAACATATTGCTAATTCACTGATTATTTATTTTTTTTTTAAATCCGAACACTATGCCATATTACCAAGGAACAAACAGACAAAAAGAAACAAGAAAATCCACACTAACAGCAAAATTTCCAGCAGAAAAGTTCAAATGAAAAACATAACTGGTTTTGCATCAAATGATACTAAAACCAATGGAGTATTTGATTCAGGGACTGAACTAACAAATGTTTACTTGTGTGAGTTGCCTTCTTGTCCTTTCAAACCACAGAAGGGAAAAATACATTCGAAGCCTATAACCAGCCTCAATAAAGTTTTTTTATGTCCTTTAAAGACCTTTGTTTCACCTTGCATGGGGAAAGTTTTATTCCTTTTTTGGACTGAGTTCGAACAGGTGTAGAGGTACAAGACTGGATCCAGAGACTTGCAATAGCAAGAAAAAAAAGCGCATCACAGCATGGCACGCTTGGAATGCTATCAAGACATAAGTAATAAAGGAGAGGCATTTTCAAGGAAGCATAATAATAGAGTAAATACAGCCAGTTAGCATGGATGAATTTCAAAGAGGGAAGAAAGGAAGTATCATGTAAAGAACTGCATAACAATGGATCTGAAAGATATCCAAGTAAGAAGAAAATAGCAGTCCTGTCCCAAACATTAGAAGGCTTCTGCCTGTCATTATGGAAGATTATGCTATTATTCAATTACATAATGGATACTTATATAATTCATCCAATTGTAAACAGATTCTTTAAAAATCCATTTTATCCCACAAACAAGAACCTACTTTTAAGCAAAGAAATACTTAAACCTTTCTTCCTTGTATCTCTGCCTGTGCAGCTTATGTTTTCCATTCACCTGACTAGATGGTTTTCTGCATCCTTTCCCATCTGCCCAGGGAAGGGAGATGAAGTGTCCTTCTCCCTTTTACCTTCTTCTCAGCCCCAGGAGTAAGAATGAAGACTTCCCTCATGAGAAGAGTTTTCTTCTCAGGCTAAGCATCAAGAATGATTCTTCCAGTACAGGAATTGCACCCCACAAGCCAAGAAACAGGTGACTTACAACTCTTTCCAGCTGATCTTCCCAACTGTGGGAAGCCAGATCACGAGAATAGGTGAATGCTGGTGGTGGTTAAGACACAAGGCTGAACCTGTGTGTTTCTCTGCTGCCTGCAGCCTTCCTGAGTGACTGCTCTTAGCTGAGTGACTGCTCTTAGTGAGGTGGGGTTGGTCTACTCTCCCACGTGCCTGGTGACAGGACGAGGGGGAATGGGCTAAAGTTGCACCAGGGGAGGTTTAGGTTGGATGTTAGGAAGAACTTCTTTACCGAAAGGCTTGTTAGGCATTGGAATGGGCTGCCCAGGGAAGTGGTTGAGTCACCATCCCTGGAGGTCTTTAAAGACATTGAGATGTAGTGCTTAGTGATATGGTTTAGTGGAGGACTGGTTAGTGTTAGGCCAGAGGTTGGACTAGGTGATCTTGAAGGTCTCTTCCAACCTAGATGATTCTGTGATTCATGCAGACCTAATTCAGCCACCTGTGACCTAGCCCATATTTTATCTTGTCTCTATCCCAGAGCTGCTGGGAGGCTTCAAGAAATGGCTCCTTGTCCTCTGCATGGTTCTGCTGAGCTGGGGATACAGCTTTGCAGGGGAGGCTGTTTTGCTGATACTCTGGTCTGTGAGCCAGGGACTGCACAGAACAATAGGGTGGGCGCTGCTGCATTAAAGCATGACACATAATTTACTCCTACAGAAAGGAGGAGACAGAGGTAACTGAGTCATGGGCAACTCTCTAGTCTGCCCTAGTTGTGGTATGGATATGCACCAAAACCAGGTTGTGAAATGGCATCAGTATATAACATACCTGCCATTGCAATTTGCACATAGCTATCGTTTGGATCTTTGAGAAAGAAAGAAGTAGTTCCCAGGTTTCCTACCATCTTGCACCTGGCAACAAATTTCTTGGTGACTGTCCCATGCCTTGGCATGGACACCATTTGCCAGGCTGTGGTCTTGTTTTGCTCCCCAAGGAAAGATTTTCAGGTAAAACTGGTCCTTGTGTACCCACAGTAGATGGAGCCAGTTCCTTGCCAAGACTGTGGTGTTCCTAAAGCACACCTTGTATCAATGGATGTGGGACCATGTCTTTGTGCCTAAGGAAGAAATGCCAAATCAGGTTGATTCCCCTCGTGGTAGTTTAGAATTAAGATGGCCTGAAGTACAGTTGAGGTTTGGGGGTTAGATCTGCCTGGGGAGTCACGGTGGCTTTTGAAGGCTTTTGGAATGCAGGTCCCAGTGGAAGATGCACTGAAGGGGAGGAGACCTGAGGGGATCTCACATAAAAGCAGAGGAAAAAGCAAGGAAATACTGTAGATATCACAAGTAAGAAAAGAGGCAGCAGTGAGCATATTCATTTCCAGGCCCATAATAATGCATTGACATTTTGAGAGTTAAAATATGTACATGTAAGTGCAGACAGTGGCTTGGGACCCCATCCTGCCATAGCAAAATTCACATCAGGTGGTGGGTTTCCAAATGCCACAACCCCTGTGCATAGAACCCAAGGTTTAATATGAAAATATTACCCTTTAGTAATGGGTAACTTTAAAGGCCTGGAGATTGCTGCCTTAAATGCCTTTCCTCAGGCCCAACTGAAGGGGAGGACCAACTAAAAAATTAAATCTGTCTTGAGTGCTCACCCATAGGACCAAAAAAAAAAAGAAAAAAAAAAAAAAAAGAAAAAGGAACAGTTGACAAGTAGAAGAAGTAGAAGTTTATGTCAAGCAAGGTGCTGAGAAGCAGGGGGATGCTTCAAAGTGGCTGCTCATGACAAGAGGGTCTTTCCTGTAAGCTTTGCAAATGCTCAAGCATGCACACACAAACAAGGCAGGAACCACAAGAGAAACCAGATGGAAAGCCCTCTGAAGATGGGAAGGGACCAAGAGAAAAGATGTTGACCCAGGCAAGCTGGCTCAATTCTACTAAGTGATAGCTGAAGGCTAAATGAGAGGAAAACACTGCATTACCAAGATGCAGATTTGTCATAAAGGCTGCAGTATTAATTTCAAATATTTTAAAATATTACAGACACCAAACTTGTGCATAGCTGGCAATTGCTCATCCACACAGGTTAATTTTGTTGAAATACGGTGAGTATCTCACAAAATCTTATTGCAGAAGTCACAGGACAAAAAAAAAATATACTTATTGTGCCTTTGTTATTTTATAGCACACATCATTCATCCAGAGTCTTAAATATTGACTTGATCTTCTACCAAGTAAAGTGGAAAAAGCACAGATTTTTTCTCCTGTTCTGAGAAACCGGTGACTTGCCAAGGTCATACAGGAAGTCTGTAGCTTGGGAAGAATTGATTTCACATCTCCTGAATCACATGGCAGTGCTGCCATTTCCAACCTACTCCTCTTCTCTGTGATCAGTGTTTTCTCATATAAGCTGTGGAAAGATAGGGGCAAAATGCAATAGCTATCTCCTCCACAGCTGGGTGGTTCCATTTAGTTTCAGTGTTCTGAAATAAAGAAAGCATATAGGATTTTGAGGAAAGATCAGTTAACAACAGAAGAAAAGATTAGATGCATTCATTGTACTGTTTTTTTTAAGTCACGACTGGCAGACAGAATAGGACAAAGAGGATCCTTTTGAAAAGGATTCCTCTCACTCCTGTGTTTCTAAATGGTAATGGTCTCTAACTATATGTCAACTCTTTCCAACTTCATTCATCAAACAGAACCTCTAGAGAGACCATGTTGATCCCCATGGCTATAAAATTCCCTCCGTGCTGTAATGATCTGAAGGTACAAAAATTCCATGGAAATAAATCCCAATTAAATACCCATTAACAACGAAGAAAAGATCACTGGGGCTATTAGAGGCAGCCCTAAGACACAGTAGCCACACACAAAAATTGTCCAGCTTCTTATTTATCTGCTTTAATCACTGCAGTGCAAAGAAAAACCTTCCTAACATTTCAATAACTAGTGCTAATTTATTGCAACTGAACACAGTAGCATTTTTCATGAGGCTTTAGTACTTACTGTTTGTATTATGACAATAACTATCAGTCTCAATACAGATCATTCCCTTTTCCTAGTTTTTATAAGAGAAGCCTCTGCTCCCCTGTTCTCCAGAGCAAGAAGCAATGGAGAGATAAGCATGTAAGACCCTAATTTTACCAAAACAGCACAAAGTTGTGAAGCAACTTGCCTCACTTTGCTTGGAAAGTTGTCGTAAAGTCTGGAAGCGAGGATACTTTTACAGTGTTTTAACTACAAGAGAATCCCCTGCAATAGTAGGACACCTTAACTCCTTGCTGGCAATAGGCTTTGTTCTTGAGTGTGGTCCATCGGCTGATTTCTGTCATGTTCCAGAGGTTTAATACAGAATCGAGTAAGCATATTAAAGTGCCTACTCCCATGTTGCTGTCCAATCACAACCTTGTTCTTTGAGTATTCAGACATATCTGATACCGAATCCAGCTATACTTCATGTTCGCACTGAAAATATGACAAGGAGATGGTCCTCACCTTGGTGGCAGTCAAGCAGCACTGAGGATGCTGAACACAGGATAGTGTTCATATGGGCTTGACCTATTTATTTGCTGCTGATTTTTTTTATTATTATTATTTATTCCAAATGCAGTTTCATCCTGGAAACTTAAACCTTTGCTCCTGCTCCTTAAAACTTTCTGCCATATGTAAGCAGAATGAACGCTGACCCCCTCACCCTCCCTATCAGTTTACACCAAGCAAAAACCTGGTTTTGCAACTTCTTCAAAACCTCACTGCAATTATAGCTGCACACACCCAAAACTCCTCAGCCTGAATATTCCTAATATTGAAATAGACTGTGCTATCCTGACTGCAGCATCACCTAACAAACTGTGTGATCTGTTTGATACACTCTAGTCCAGGTTTTGATCTCAACACAGCATACAGAGAGCATTGTTGAAAGTGACATGTGATATCTTACTGAATTCAGGCTCAGGGAAATTGCCAGTACTTATCTTGCTTGACCAGAGTGCAACCTTCAAAGCAGTAATCACAAAATCTTATTACTGTACAAAGATGAGAATTATACACTGGTATCTGTGGTTCACACCACTTGATTGGTTTAGGTCTTACCTGCCTGGGAGATACTAGTTTCTGTCAGGAGGAACCTATTCCTCAGCTCTGTTGTCCTTCTGCCAAGCATCTACCTGCTCCAGTGGGGCATGCATTACACATAGCATTGATAAATTTTGTCCTGACAAGCAGAAGCACAATTTATTTGGTTTTCCTCAAATATGAGAGGCCGCCTACACTCCCTCTTCTTATCCAAGTGCCATGACATCAAAGTAAAAATTAATGTTTTGCATTCAAGCACTGTTAAAAATCAGAAACCCCTGGGTCTGCATTTCTATCCACTTCCTAAAACCATTTACTCCCACTGCTAATAATTGAGTAATCAAATTAAAGCTTCCTGTGGGAAGAAGTGGCTCTAAGCTGGCTTGTGTACTTCCCACTTCACAGTAACACTTTTCAGCAACACTTTTCTAATGCCCTTTGCCTGTGTTCCTGTAGGTTACTGGGGCTCTCCTTGTCTGATTGCTGTTGCCTTTGTTAGCTGGCCAGCTTTCCCCTTCTTTTTGCTGGCACCTGGTTGTACATTTGCACGCAGCTCCAGAACACACTGACCAGCAATGGACTTTAGCAGGGACCTCTTTACACAACGCATCATGTTGTATTCCCTGGTGGAGATTTCTGTCCTAATCTTCACATCTGGTGGGTTTCATGGATTGGTTTTGAATGCAATAAACCATTATTTTTCCCACCTAGCTACTACCAGCATATTACTGTAGACCATCACCTGCCCTACATTTGGTTAAATAAGAAACTCTTAGACTTCATTCATAATACTGTAAGAGGCCTGTAGAAACAGCCCCAAGGAACAAGGTCTTAAGAAAGCGTGCTGCATATTTTTAGTCTCTTTTAATACATTTTGTCAGTTGGAAATGAGGACAAGCTAATATTACATGACCAATTTGTTTCTTCACAGAATCCTCAGCGTCACCATGGGGCAAAGGCTCTGTCTCACACACCAGATCAGAAAATCAGCTTTGATCAAACTCTGATTATCAAACAAGACCGAACCCTGGTGCTGACCACAAGCCCCTGACTTTTAATTTCTACTGAAAATATTCAATATCTTGCACAGACCTGACTTTTTTCAGGTTTATTAGTATGTCTGATCAACTCGATTTAAGATTTTCTAGAGCAAAGACTTTTAGATGGAATCTGTGAGAACCGTGATACAACACTGCTGGTACAGCTGGTACAGCTAAGTTTTGCTGAACTTCTCATAAACCCCTGATCTTGGGAGCTTTTAGATTCCCCAAATTGTAGCTAATTTGTGTGGATTATATTCAACAAATGCCCACCTTATGCTGATCTTTCTTGTGCAAAGGTTTGACCAAAGTGGTCTAGTCATTTTCCTGAATGGGCTTACATGGATGTACAGTTTTTGCCATTGTAGTAGATGGATTACTGGATACTTTTCCTCCAGGAAGCTGTTCTGGGTCTTCCATGGGAACAAGTATACTCAGGTGGGGTTATGAACTCATAACACCATGTCTTCTCTTAGTAGTGAAGGTTGGGTAGGTTTAGGCTATTTTGCTGCAGATGGAAACCCACCCAAATCTGACTGCATTGTGGGTCTTTGAAAAGCTACAGCTTACAGAGGCTGGCCAAGACTTTGGAGACCCACACTCAGGTTCCCCTTCATCCTGCAGCATACTGAATGCATGTTTTCCATGCAGACGTGTGGTCCAGCCTCAGATATGTAGCAGGGATTCACTGCTTATGGGGCAGAAGGAAAACACAAGAGGAGACAGGACTGCAGCCTATGGGTCTGAGAGCTCAGCAAGCCATGGGAGCCCTTCCTTTGATCCCAGAACTGTTTATGTTCTTTGCAGGAAACAGTCACTGAGCAAATTTCCTCAATACCTCAGCATCTTTCAGTGAATAGCACGTTATACAGTATTTCATTGCAACACATAACTCCATTATTGCTAAGAGGCATGAGGTGAAATTACAGATATTCCTTGACTCCCATCCTATTACTAGTATGAGACAAAATGATACATGTGCTGATAAAAGGATTTAAAATGATGGTCTGTGTGTCAGAAGTGCCAGTACAGTCAGAATTATTTTTAAAAGATTATATTAAAGCATAAATTAAAAGGCTATCCAAAAGGAAAAGTAGATGACTTCCAATAGGGTATAACATCTATCAAGGTTTAGCATATGCTGTGTAGTTACTCTTAATGGGCTCAGTCTTTCTCATAGATTATTCACATATTCTGTGGGAAGTCTGGCTGGATCCTCTTTCTATCCCTTGTAAACCACGGTTGATAATATCTTTCCATTATATTCCTAAGGTGTAGCTATTTCATTTTTACCCAAGGGATCCCAGAGCTATTGTGTAGTCCCTAGAAAGCTTTAAAACAATTTGTCTGTGTAGCAATTCTTCTTTTTTTCCTCCCCGTTGCACAAAATCTCACATTTTCTTAATTTGATCATATGAAATGTTTGGACTTGACTACTGAAAGAAATCACAATCTTTTAATGGGAAAAAAAAAATGTCTTGAGAGGTTACGTGTTGTCTGTGTAATGCTTGGACAAACAGTGCATGGACAATCCATTGCTTGATTAGATACTAATTCCCCGTGGTTTATCTTAAAGGTACATAGTTCAGTCTTTCTGCAAGTTCTGTCTTAAAAGCAATGCATATACCTGGAAAAGCAAATAGAAAAAAAGTAATAATGCTACTAGAATGGAAATATTCAGTCTTCCTACAGAGGATTTCACCTCATAAGTACTTTTAATTTAATTTATTTTATTTTTTATCTACTGGGATTTCCACAAATCACACAAATAGAGAGGGCATCTGCTGGGAGAGCAGCATTCCAAATGACTGTTAACTGCCTAAAAATTGCCTGCAAATACATATCTGGCTTTGTTATGCCTAATAATGACTCATTGCTGAATTATCCATCTCTTTATTGGATATGAGAACAAATTAGCAAAGCAAATGGAAGTGCTCTAGACTGAAATGCCTGTTATCTTAGGCCTGATCAATTGGTTCATTGAGGTTATTTCCTCCTCACCCTGACTTCCCAGAAAAACTCTTTTCTTCACCACGGGAAACTGATTTCTTTATTCGCATGCTATTATTGCTGAAGCTAATGGAGATATTTTTAAAATAGTGTTATCTGGACCACGTTTGGCCCTGCCAGCCCAGCCTGGGATGACTGGAAGGAGGCGTATCAGCATGATGGGAGCACATCAAAGCACTCACAAGCCCATGGTTCCCCACATGGCTGGCTGCCTCTGAATCAGACAGTGCTGCTTGGGGGGAATGTAGCCAAAGCTATGCAGTGCTCCTTCTGATGCTTTCTTATCCCTGAATCTTAACTGTTTTTTAGAACTTACCTCAGCTGGTAAAAGTCTCCCACTGCTGTTAATACTTGCACAGCAGCCCCAGTGACGGCAGACACAGGTCTTAGCCATTAAGGCTCTTCCTCCATGTGGGTCCCCCACTGAACTGTGTCACAGGTGCCCTGCTGCTCTGCCTCTGTTGGTGATGCTGGTGACACCAGTGGCCAGGTCCCCCTGGCAGGGAAACAGCAGCACAACTTGTCCCATTTTCACGGAGCCAGCTTAGGCTGCTAGCCCCAGTCCAGGCTTTCTCTTGCTGAGTGGAGGTTTTGCATCTTGGGGCTGCAGAGCCAGCAGGGACAGGGCCGACCATCAGGTCTGAGGTCTGGAAGGTTTCTGTCCCAAGTGGCAGATTTGCAAGGCTGTTGTGTTTTCCCCTTGTCACATCTAGATCCCAGAGGGGCTGACAGGGAGCACTTAAATTACAAGGTTTTCAGCATCAATAGGCTCCAGCACTGCCGGTGGCTTAGAAAGTGCCTGACTGAGATGACTACAACTCAAAAGGCCGAGCCCTGGTATGCTGATGGAACTTGGCATTGCATCTGCTGTAGCTGATCTAATTCCCTTTAGCTTCTCCCGAAGAAGAGCTGATGCTTGTACCTTAGTTTTACAGAGTTTCTCAGTAAATCTAAAGACACAGAAAGGCTTTACAGCCACCTTCAACTTTGGAGTCTACCATAGTCTACTATTGCTCACTGAAAACCAAACTGGGAGAAGTCTTACTAGGTAGGTTGAGCTAGTAACCTTTACTGCAATAGGTATTATTTGTAAATAAACCTAAATTCACATTTAACCGTATTCTGGTATCCGTGTCTCCACAGTTTTGCCTCTGCAAAAAATAAGAAGCGAAAATGAAATCAACAACATTGAAGCCACATTTCTTTAACTTAAAAAGCAGTGAACTGGGCCATGAAGCTCTGTAAATAATCCTTTAATACAAAGAACAGAACTCTATTATCCTTCTCTTATATTTGTAGAGAATGTACTTTGACTGAGAAGAGTATATTTGGACTGAAAGACAACCAAAAATGTGGATGAAAGCAGGAACACCTCCTGTGAGGAGCAGGGACAAAAGTAGCTTCTAATACGATGCAATCAAAAGCTCAAATCCCAGCTTCATTATTTTTCAATCAAATTTAACAAAAATTAAAATCTGAATCTCCTCCAAAACTGGACCTTATCTTTGTAACAAGAGACAAGAGAAACATCCCCATTTAATGCTCCTGGCTTTCAAAACTGGGACCCCCTCAAACTGTTCTGAGTGTTGTATTGGATATATTAGAGGGATAGTGCTGGCTCAGAACAATTAAAGTGGGACAGTGCTGGCTCAGAACAATGAAAATCTTTGATTAATAAAATTCACACTTGTACTGAGGGCCATCATTGGACCTGTTTACCACTTAACTTTCACCTAAGCCTTCAAGCTTAAGCAAAACCTATTTGCCTTGTGCTGACTTTCTGCTTAGGGGTGAATTTCATTCCATGTGAGATCTGTCTGTGCAGTATAACCCGAGAAGTAAAGAGGAATGAGAAATATCTTCCTTCATTCCCACAAACATGTCCCTGATTTCCTCTTAAAATGTCTCTGATAATTGCTTTCAAATGCTGGCATGTATGTGCGCTTTGGAGGAGGCAATCATTCAAAGAAAATGTGCAAATCTCAAGGGCTGATTTCAGTTTTCAGAGGATGGAGTTCCCCAAAACAAACCCCTAAAAAAATATGAAGTTGTTATTTCTCTAATGAACACATCTGAAGAACAAGACATGTCTTTCTTTCTCAGTCTGACAGAATGAAACTTCCATCCTGAGGAACATTTGCATGTAATTACATAGCTCATCTAACTTTTCCCGATCAAGTGATATGGCATGAAATCCAAGTGCCAACATACAATAAAACAGACTATATCTTTATTGCCAAGATTAACTTCAACAGCTCTTCGCATTTCTTGTTGAAAAATGCACTCTCAAGTCAGCTGATGGCTACATATTATTACTCCACTAAAAAATGTTGCAAAGGGTAAGCATTCTAACTCCAGCTATTGGAATAATTTATTCCTTTTATTGATGTAAGGATGCAGAAGTGCTCATCTTCTCATCACAACTGACTTAAGAGAGATCTCTGGTGACAAAATGATTTTTTTTCAACCTGCCAAGTTCCTGTAGTGCATTTAAAATGAAGCAATCTGTAATTTACTCTTAACATTTAATCCCAATAAAACACTCAAACAGCAGCTTCTGCTGGCACTCTGAATGCAGCTGTTTCATAAAATCGCAGCAGCAGTTCCAGTCTGTGGATGGATACATTTCTCTTTGTCTCTACACAATAGACTATAACCATGGCTAACTGAATTCCAGAGCTGACTTTACCATGGTATATTTTGTTTGGATCACGATACTCAAGCCTTTACACACACAGAGCCCCCACTGAAGTCACACGGCATAAAAGCTTAAGAGATACCAAAGAAATACCTCCAGTCTGGTGTCGTCACCAGATACTTCATCAGTCTTAATTCAGCTTCTTAGGGAAGCTGCTGCGCACAGAGGCAAAGCCAACACCAGTGAAATTCAGAGCTTTTCTTTCTCTGTTCTATAGGACACCCTTCAGCAGATCCCGTCTGATAATGAACTATGAGCCAAGATGTGTGGATCTGTGCCTTTAGCACAGTGTTTCAGGAAACAAATCTACTGTTACCTGCAGAAATGTCACTTGAAATCCCATCAAACCACACACACAGCATTGGTGAATACTCTGTGATTCCTGGAATCTGCACTGGTGTTTGACCTGGCTCATCTACTTAATGAGGAAATTAATAAGGATTTTCCTGCTGGTCAAGTGTCCTGTGCTGCCAGCAGTTCTGCCATCATCACCCCTGTTGTTCTCCATAGAACCTTTCACAATTTTAAAGCACATTTTTGTTTTCTTCCATCATAAGTGTTTTTGTTCACTGTTGACCAAATAATGTTGATAATAATTCCTTCTAGAGAATGAAGTTTACAAGCATAAAAATTACCTTTGTGTCTTGTAAGGCAACACAATCTCTAGCTCCCCATGGTCATTTGTCATAGGAAAATGAAAGTGTTTAATGGTATCAACCAATGCTACGTCCTCGATCTACTCTGAGGGCCCAGAACTTTTGGTCATGGGTTATATACTAGCCAGCCATGCATGCCACATCTATATAAAACACAGATCTTTAGTTCAGTCTTTCCTTTAAAAAATAATGTATATTCTGGCATTTTTCAGACAACTACTACTGATCTCTGTAAGTATGCAATACTTTTTCTGACTTAACCTCTCCCATCCCATAGACAAGCCATGTGAGGGGGCATTTACACATGGGGACTCGTACCAACAGCTTCTGGCCTCACAGAGGTGAAGACAAAGGTGAATCAAAATCTTATCCAGAACTTCTGGAAGACAGAGGTGTAAGGTGCACAGCAACTTTTAAGATGGTCAGATGAGCATTTCTGGTCATGGCCAGACACAAAAGTGTTAAGGCGCCATAAGGAAGACAGGTCTGCAAGATCTGAGTGTGAGCTGAAGAGGAAACCACTGAGACGGTTGTCATCAGGCTGACCTGTTGTGTCTCCTGGTTTCTTTGCGGTTCTCCATCTGTCTCTGTCCATCTGTTGACCCTTGCCTTTTACTTTGATTGCAAGCTCTTGGGGCTTTTGGAGCTTCTGGGAGTTTGGGACTTTTGGAGCCTGTATTGCACTTGGAACAAGTCCACATCTCCTAGTCATCAATGAGGGTCCCTCATGGGATGATAGTGATGGACCAGAATTTCCATCCTTTGGGAAATCCTGCTGCCGTGATTTTCTCTTTTGGAACCAAAAGCATATATTTCTCACAGAAAATAAATTATTAAAAAAATAATGAGCACTACTAAAATTTTTCATCTGAATAATACCAAGCGTAGGGCTGTTAAATAGCATAGGATTAGGAAATGTTAATATGACCTAGGAGTCTAAATAAAATGAATTGAAATGCCAACTACATAGCAAACCTTTTTATCTTTGAAGGTAAGAAAGATTTTGTCTTACTGTAACAAAATGTTTCAGCATTACTAAAATAAAATTATAGTGTCACAACTATTTGTTTCAACTTCTTATCTTTGAAAACCTCATCAGAGTTGACACATTCCTGCAAAATATTTCATAGTGATGAAGCCACACTTGTTGGATAGAAAACTGCTCTTTCAGAAAAGCTCTGCCTCAGAGACTTTAGCTTTGGCCTGGTGCTAGAATTCTGCATAACGAAATCATGAGAGGACCTGCACTTGTGGCAGTCCTGGGTGGAAGCACATCTTTGAATCAGTGAAAAACAAGATTCTCCCTGCATTAACATTCAAGATGGATCTAAGGAGACAGTGCTCCAGCCTTCAATTATTTTCTCTTAGGCACCCAGACTGAACAAGGGCAACCTGGGAAGAGCTACCCATCAGTAGGTAAATCAATATAAATAGAATAAGGAGTAATATCAACTCCATTGTGCTCAGACACTAATTCATTCTTTTTTTTTTTTCTTTTTTTTTTTTTTTTTTTAAAGTACACGAGGATCTTTGAATAAAAACATTATTATTAAGATAGTATCTGGTAAGTAATGTGGCCGTGACCATTGCACTGACAGCTCATGCAACCCACCATTCAGAGGGTTTGAACATCACAGTTATTTCCTCTCTCTGGTGGATAACTTTGCATGAAGGAGAGAAGTTGACAGTCCTGTCCATGCCTACTTCCCTAACTCAGGCCCAACATTTCAGGGAGATCAGAGATGAACACATTGTGAAAATACCAAATCCACTATTGTTGTAATGCATAGAAACCAACAACATTTAGGAGAGAACAAAATTATAGAGCTGGGCTCTATGCAGTACTTCACATTCATCATCCTCGGAGGGGCTTCACAAAACCACTCAGTGTCATTCTCCTAGCTCTCCAGCATCTCAGCCTTGGCTCAGTGTGTAAGTAATAAACGGATAACTTTTCTTATCTTTCCTTATTAAAACAGAGAGAGAAAAAGAGAGAAAGAAGCAGCAAAAACAAACTGATTCTGATCCAAGGATTTTTTCCATCTCCCATAAAAGACTCACATTCTTTGGACTTATAAATAAGTTTATGTTAACAGGCTAACATCATAAATAACAGCCCAGTTTGAAGCTGGCAAAAAGATACAGCATCTATTAAACGTGGCTCACCTCCACGAATCTAAACTAGGCTATGAAAATATAACTGACCTGATTCCACCAGATAGCCATGAAAGACAATGTGTTGAGCTTTGCCTCGCAGAACAAAGCTCTCTGGACCTTGCTGCTGGAGCACGGTGTGAGACCAGGCATGCCTCCCTTAGGACGCCAGCTTAGGTTTTGAAATGCCAAGAGAAAAGAAGGCTTTAGCTGGGTGACTCAGCACAGCTCCCTTCAGATCTCTGGCTCCTGGCATAGGGCAGTGAAGTGCCTACAGCCAGCCCAGACCATGCCACCCTCTCCAAAACCTTAGCATCCAGATCATTGTGGTGCCTCAGGGTCTGGAGCACCAAGGATCTGTGAGAGGAGATCAATTGGGATCACCTTTAATTATTATTATTATTATTATTATTATTATTATTATTATTATCATCACCATCATCATTATTATTATTATTAATTTATCTAATATCTAACAGAGCTGCTGCCCATTGCTGGCACAAGGACAGCGCCCTGCTCAGCCCATGTTCAGTCCCACTCTGGCCAGGTTGCTACAGTGAAACGTGCAATGGGCCAGGTCCCCACAAACCTCCCTCCACCTGCCTTGGTGAGAAAATGAAAGACTGATGGGGTCTGGAGGCAGGCAAGGAAATATGGATCTCCCAGTCAGTAAGCTCTGCTCTTGGGGCCCTTGTTTGGTCCAGTGGGCTCCAGTGTAAAATAAACAGTCCCTGGGGAAGAATTCAGTTATGTACCTTGGTAGGGAGGAACACGTCCCCACCACGGTTGTTATCATGGCTGTTCATCAGCGTGCTGCTTACACCAGTCGCCTGTTCATTCTTTTGCCCATTATACTTTCTAATCAGTCTTTAGCCAGTTCATCATAAATAACCTGTATCAATCCAGCCTTGTCGTCTGTGTAATATTTGCCTAGCAAAGTCAGACCAGGCAGCATAGGCTTGAAACTTCGACCAGGTTGGAGCCAGCAGAGAGTGGGGTGGGGAGACCGGAGATCTCCTCCTGCCCTTGCTTCTCGCTCTCTGTGTGGCCCTGAGAAAATTACAATCATGCTAGGCCAGACTGCGGTCTGAGTTACAGACAACAGTGTTAAATCTGTTGCATTCATGTGTAAAATGTGCTTGTAATACTTTGTGAGGCCCTCTGATATCTGTACAGTAAAGGTGCTAGGGAAATAAGCACAGTTATTCACCGAGATCCAGGAACCAGAGCCAATAACTGACTTTTGTCCGTCTTCAAACCTAAAGCAGGTAAGATTTGCCAGTTTTGGCAGTGTTTCACTATCAGCTTTGGTTCAGCTGACCTTAATCTCCTGGAAAGTAGAAACCCACAGAAAAGAAAATGATATATATGTGTGTGCGTGCGTGAGAGTGAGATTCCCCTCAAGCTGTTGCCCTACTCGGTTTCAATAGCCCGACTTTAGCCCACATACCTTCCCCGTGGCTCTGGCCGCATGAGCAGCTCACCACAAGTCATGCTAAGGTGCAAATTTGCAGTGCGTCAGCTGCTCGGCGGTGACTGTCTGAGCTCACGAGCCACAGCGAGTGCAAGGCAGCTCAGCCCCCGCTCTTTGACAGCTAAACTACTTCATATTTAATGCAAGGGCTTACCACAGCTACCCCACGGGGCCGAGCGCGAGTGTGAGTTACCGCGGCCTAGCCCATGTGCTGTAAGTTTGCGCCGTATATCACAGCCTGCTTTAGAGACAGGAAGCTGCTGGGCAGGAGGGTGAGGAGGGCAATGAGACCTGCTCATAGCCCAGACCCGTGCTGGGGGCACTGGGTGCTTCTGCACTTTCTGGGGGGGTTTCCCTGTGCTGTGAAGGCCAGGCATGCAGCCTCCCATGCAGAACAGGAGCCACCAGAAAGCAGACCTCATTGCAGGATGAAGCCACCAAGGTCTGGTTGAGCTCAGATGTGCTGTGAAGGGGTGGCAGGGAATCCAGTGTGGAAAGAAAGCAAGTCTGCCTCCCACAGCTACCCTGTGCCTCACTCTGCAGCACTATAAACTCTTCCCCTACTCACATGCCCCCACGATCTCCACCTGTTCCCATCTCTGCATCCCCAGACTCCAGTTACCTCCTCCCCCTGCCCCTCTGGGAGCTCTGTGGGGACAGCAGTGCCTGAGGATGCTGGCTGCATGGTACATTTTTGTTTGCAGAGTTGAGAAACCTCAAGCCACCTCTGCTTGTGTTGCTTCATGGTAACTTGTGTCTGTGGGCACATTCCAGCCCAGAGACCCAGCTACCAGCCTCAGTGGGGGAATGCCCCAGCTCATGGTAGATAAGGATATCCATCCTGAGAGGTAATCCCTGTATCTGCAAGTTACACGTTAAGTGTAAGGATTTTGGATACAGCCCCAAGGACCAAGAATCCCAGATCCTAAGTCTGTTATTCTTGGCCTTTCACGGTGACATAAAAAAGACAATTTTTTAGGAGAGTGATTGCTAAACCGAGATTGACTTGTTGGAGGTACTGACATAGGTTCCAGCTCAGATGGATTTCATGCACAAAAGTTCCCTGACAGTGAAAAAGCCTTTTCAGGTGTCTCAAGCCAGGCATCCCAAATCAGTGACCACTTTTGAAAACAAAAATGTAGGTTTGGGAACCCGTTCCCACTCAGTCTTGTTTATGCGAATGTGCAGCTACAATGAACTGCTTGTGTGTGTAATGGCCAGACTCTGAGTAAGGATTTGCAGACTCAGCCTCCTAATCACAGCCAGTGGAATCCTGGCCCTACTGAAATCAAGGGAATTTTCCCTTTGACTTCAGCTGGGACCTGGATTTCACCTTCTGTGTCCCCACCTACTAAATGTGACTGTCTTTTTCACAGGAGTATTTCTCTGCCTTAACCAGACTACCTTTTCCACTGGAGTATTGAAAGGCTATATTCAATTGTGCCTACAAAGCATAATTTTATTTCTTAGGGTAGAAGCTGTTGAAATGCAAAATGTTGTTAATGCAGCTTTTTAAATCACATAATTTCTTGAGCATGTTACAAACAAGCAAACAAAATGCCTGAAGCTTCCCCAAATAATAATAAAAAAAACCCTTCACCTTTAGCACTTGAACTTGGAAGTACCAGATGTCAACCTGGGAGTGCAAAATCTGCATTTCATGAGCTGCAAAAACTCCCCGGGGGAGATCTAGGGACCGCCAAAAGTTCTTTGGGGGACTCTCTTTTGTACTGAAACTGGGGAACTCTCAGCGGGCTTACCCAGCTGCTGGAAATTCTTCCACAGACACTGATGTGCAGCGCTGTTCCAAAACAAATATCTCCGAGTCCCACACTTCATCCATCTGTTTCACATTTCAAGGAGTTAGTGTTCCACACACAAGTGTGTTAAGAGACCAAGAGAGCAAGCTGGACCAACAAAGGCTCATTAAAGAAGAAGAAAAAAAAAAAGGAAAGGAAGACAGAAAGAAAGCTATTTTCCAAATATTGCATACAGAGTCATTGGGCAGGGTTAGCATGGAGCTGCAAAGGCCAGTAAGAAACCAAAGGATCTCCCACCCCTAAAAACCCTTCTGAAATATAAAATGTTCAGTTCCAGTTCTGAACAATACAGAGAGCTGAAGCAGAAGCACATTAACATCAGGGGATAGTGCAAGTCAAATTTGTCCCTGATGTAAAATCATCAGCTTGGGAGCAGCCATACCAGGAACGAAGGATGCTGCAGGTTCCTATCACTGGAGCTGACTCCTGCTACATTTGAAGTCATAAAAGATACCTGGTGCTGACTAATAAAAATTAAAAGAAAAGTCAGGGTCATTTTTGTAGTTCCCTAGGTCTGATCCAAGCCCTTCAGACTGCTGGAAACATAAGTGAACTGCTCTGCAGCTTTTGTTTTCTATAATTGTCCCTCACACAGTGCACTGTGGGGACTGCTGAATGCATTTCATACATTTTTTGGCAGCGGCGTTCCGTGTTGTGTTAAGGGTTCATTAATCTACTTGCCACTAGGCCCCTGTGAAAAGAGGAAATTGTTTCACACTTGCTGAAAGACAGAGAAAAGAGTTTAGAGAGGAAGGAGAAACAGATTAAATGGGAAACACGAGAGATGGAGAGACAGGTTTGGGGTAGTGCTTTGTCACTTCTCAAATTGTTCAAGGGCTAACATGTGAACCTGGAGAATGCGACAGGCTTTTCTTCAGGGAAACTGTGCTACTGTGTCATTAATTAGCCCAAGACTTGAGATTTGGCTGCAGCTCATCTCTGCTTAGATTGTGTGGCTGAAACAATCAAGGCCAATTTCTAGGCTAAGATGACAAAGAAAACGAAAGGGGTGTAAGGAAGATATTTGTAGAAGGATCAAGGAAAGAGTAAACTGACATCACGAATTAAAGGAACAATCATTTCAGCTGAAGGAGCCTGGTGGGCTGAGGAGCAATGATTTTCCTGAGAAAAACAGGGTGGTACTGGCATGTGTTGTGTCTGCAAAGTGTTGTCCAGCCGCTCAAATGGATTTACCCAATTAACTCAGCCTGGACTCTCTGTGTGGTACCCAAGGCGTTCCGGCAGCCAAGATTCAGAGCTAAAATACCCTCAAGGACTGGAGATAAATTTTGGCTACCTTGCTAAGCCTTTATCTAAATTCCCTGGTGCACCAAATGGGGCTGCAAAGAGCACAGGACTCCTGTGTTTCACACTGGTGTAACTGACTGGAAGGGAACACCAAGTAATGAGGTCTCCCATCCAGACCCAAACATCGTGGTCACGTATTGGCAGCATGAAGTCCTCCACAGAGGCAAAAGCAAGAGCAAGAGCTGTTCTCACCACATTTCCTAGTGAACAGCTCTTCATGAACAACCCTGTGGGAAGTTTTGCTCTGGTCCCACCAAGCTGCTCATATACATAAGGGTTGCAGGATCAGGGCCAATGCTGTGCTAAAGCAGTGAAGATCAGACATGCAGTAAAGATGACATATTGTGTTTTCATGAAAAATAAACAAACTGCTGTGGTTTGAGTTTACAGGCCTATCAAGCATCCCTCTAAAGCAGAGTGGAAATTCTGATAAATGGTTTCAGCATTGCCTCACATTAAAATGTGCTAACCAGCGTGCTTTATTTTTTTCCTCAGTGATTACGAACTGGTTAGGCAAAACAAAATTTGAGAAAAATTTAAATTGGGTATAATCTATTTAATCTGAACCATAAAAATACAAAACTAGAGCTGCTGAATAACTTCTCACTGTGAACCAATTGTAATCAAGAACTTTTTCCCTTTCTCTTCATGAACTTTAATAGAAGCAAACTGGTTGCATTGGCCAGATGGCAATAAGAACTGAAGCCTCAAATTTTACCTGTTCATTTATTTATTTATTTATTTGGTTGCTTCTGAGAGTAATCACCTCCTACAGAGGTTCTGACAGCAAAAGAGCTGCTTTTACACTACCCATAGTTCAGCTGTTCAGAAACAAGGTCATAAATTGTTGATTAAGGAATACCAGCATTTAACATTTCACCTTGTACATCTACTACAAGGTAGTGCGTTTGGTACCTTTGCAAGAGGAAAGGACATTTTCCTTGAAATTCTGATAAATGTTTCTGCTTTTTTTTTTTTTTTTTTTTTTTTTTTTCCTGCAGCACCCTGCCTGTTTGATAGTGCTTAATTTCTGCACAAAGGTAAAGGAACATAAGGTGGGCAGATGTACTCGTGCATTGACATTACACGTAGCATTTGGCAAGGCACACCTCACCCTTGCTCATCCCAGGAGTGGGCCTTATTTTTTTTTTTTCTCCATTGCTGTTTCATGGAAATTTGAAATAGGCCAAATGAACAGGAATAACCCATGACATTATGCCTCCCACCACTGAGTCACTGCTGGTAGGACTAGGACGGAGTCGTGTGCTCCTGTGCCACAAAGGGGCCTATAGTTTCTCAGATACTTGATTGACTGCTAAATGAATGGCAAGCACTTCGTTCTCTGTAGCGTGTCATGATTAATTCATCTCCTCCCAGTACCCTGCTGTACATGTTGTAGTGGGCTTCATTCATGAACCGAAAAAGACCTGAGTAATGCTCCCCTACTCACAATTTTGTTTCGCCATAGAAGGTCACAAAATATACCATGGCTGCAGGTGGTCTTATGTAAACAAAGCAATCTGGACAGAGTTCAAGGCTCAGCAATATAATATTGTCAAGTGATCATTTTGTTGAAATAGTTGGATGCCTATAAAACATCTGCAAATGCTAAATTTAAAATACAAATAAAGCCCAAAGTTGGAAACTCCTCAGACTTCTGGTGAAAACATTGTTTTGTAAAACACAGCTCCTCTTGTCCCCTGTAAATCTAATGCTGAATGTGGACAAACAACTTACTTCCCGATAGTGCCAAGAAAAGGGGCTTTGCATGGGTACAGAGCTCTTTTACTCCTGCAGGATCATCGCCCAGCTTCCCAGAGCAAAAGTGATGGGAGAGCAATAAAAATCAGCTTGGGAAGTGGGGGGAGAAGGCTCAGGGTGATATTCTTGCAGATTGTGAAACCTAAATTAAACAGAAGAATGAAATCATCTTTCTGTTACTTATTTAGCACTTGGCTGAGATGTTAGGCCCTGTCCTGAGAAAAGTCCATAAATGGTATCACCCCAGGAGCGGAACGGTGGAGGCATTAAGTCATGGGGATGCTCATCTAAGATGGAGTTCCCTGCTGACATTCAGCTGGCCCACAAAGGGATGGTCACTGACTGCCGGAGTAGAGTGGGAAGAAAATACCACCTCAGTCTGCCCCGACTCCCAGTCCTGTTTGTTTAGATGTGTGTTGCAAACAAAGTCAGGGAGAGAGCCGAAGCTCCCTCTGCTCACCGTCTACCTGCTCCAGACAAGCTGAGAGCTTGCAGCTGCACAACTTCTACCGAAGGAGCACGTGGGTGCACAATGGGAACTGAGGGAGATAGGTGCTTTAGGAGGATGCAAGAACTTCCTCTGGAAAGGGCTTAAAAAGGGGGGCTGCCACCTTACTTTACTCCATATATGATGGATAATATGGTTAAAGCCTCCCTGTAGGTAACCAGCAGGAGCCCCACAGTTCAGTTTAGCACTTAACAAAATGAGGGGAGAGAAGAAGGGAATGGAGAAAAGAAAGCAGCAGTCATTTTATACATATTTTTCTGTGCTTGCTTTTCAGCCCTACCAACTTTTCAGTTAACACTCTTATTCACGTTTTCTAAGAAAGTCCTACTTGGGGTTAGTGGAGAAAGTCACTTTGCCTCTCTCAGCATATCTGTAGCACTGAGCAGAGCCAAGAATCTCTGCTGTTGAGGAGAGACCGTGCATTGAAACAGCAGGTGGTGTTGCAGGTTAGGAGTGAGCTACAAAGCAGTTTTGCTCAGCTCTTGACTGCACAATGTCTGGCTCTAACCAGAGCTATTAGTCTCTGAGGCCCCGTCCAAGCTACAGCTTGAGCCGCACTCGCACTCGCAGCTGTGCTGTGTTCAGAACCATCAGCAGAGGTTTCCTGGCACAGTTTTGCTATCCAGCTTTGCAGCCTGGGATTTCTCTAACAATTGTGCGAGCTGAAACCATGCTCTTGACTGTCCCTCTGGGTAATATGTCACATAATTGGTTAATACGTTTATAATATCGCTTAAAGTCGTAGCGGGCGTGGACACAAATGGCTTTGAAAAGCAGCTTCAAATGCAATTATAAGCCTTATTGGCTTTTAAAAGAAAGAGAGGGGAAAAAAAAAAAAAAGAAAACAACCCTCTGTTGCTTGCACTGGTGAGAGTGATCCTGTAGACAGGGCAAGAAAGGCCTTTGGCATTTTTACTGCTACACCAGGTCGTTGTTCCAGGCAGTGTGTAACTAGCATTTTCTCTGCTGGGCAGCCCTGAGCAAGGTTAGGTGATGCTGTGTTTCTGAGACCCTTGGCTGCTGGAAGCAGCCTCTGCCCTGTGGCTCTCATGAGGGTCAGCCGTGGGCTGCAGGAAGCGTGCAGCATCCAAAGGCAGCAGACCCCCTGGAGCACTGAAACAGCCAGAGCTCTGCTGCCTGCACTGCCAATGACCAGCCCTGAAAACCCAGCCTGCTGTCACTGCCCCTTGGGGAAAGCAGGGTCAGAGGCGAGTGTCCTCCAAAACAATGGTCATTGCTCATGAGTGCCATTGCTCCAAGGGTATGCACACCTGCTGGCTCCACTGTTTGCATAAGGTTTGCTAAGCCCTCTACCAACCCTTCACCCAGGGAATGAAACATTTCAGATGCTGTTTCTGTGCTAGCAGAGGCATCTCCCCCCAGTTTCAGCAGGATGTCCCTGGGGAGCAGCAGTGCTCCCCACAGGCAGATGCAGGGCTGAGGCAGCAGTACTGCAGTGTGCACATCGCCATGAGAGTAATGGGGGAATGGCTCTCTACTCTTCAAGAGGGTGTCCTAATCACATTAGATGTAACTCTCCTATGATCGTTTTCATTAATGGATAAATAATTCACCAAATTTTCCCTTCCGAGTTATCAGGCAAATGACCAGTGCTTACCTGGATTTTCTAGATGTGTCAATGTCCCTCAGGTATAAAGTAAATATTGCTCTGCAGCAGCCTACAGACACTGCTGCCGTACAGATGCATACAATTCACTTCCTTCGTGAGAAAAACATACACATTAATGATATATTCAAACTGTAACAAAGCAGTTAATTCATTTGCTAATACATCTTTTCTGCTTTAGAGCCTATCAAGTAATGAACATTTAATGACCCATTCATTTTCCTAAGAACTGCTGCATGGCACGGTAGAATCAATACAAAAGATGACCATTTTCACGCATCAGATAATCTTATCTACAAGGTTAAGATAATATTATGTTAATGTTTCCTGCATTATCTTGCATGCTTTCGGCTCCTTTGAGAGGGATTCATTTGGTTTTAGCAGCTTTTGCAAGCCTTTTTGCCTCCCAGATGATTTCCGTTTCATTTCAACTTTACAATTACTCTCTGCACTTGGTCAGATCCAGTAAACAGTAGTGAAACACACACACACACGCAAACAAAAACAGCACAGGCAAATGTTATATTTGACCTGCTTTAACCTCCAATATGCTCTGTACAACAGAACCAGAGAAGACAGGAAAGAAAGGCCAAGCTGCAGCTCAAGTATGGCTCTTGAACTGGCTTCTGAGTGCTTGCTATGAGTAATAATTGAATATAAATTAAAACCAAACAAAAACAGAATAAAAACCCTTCAGACTAATATCCCTCTCAGCCTTCAGTTCGTTCAAAGCCTGTCCTAGCAGACGTGGAGGCAACACTATTTATGTGTGGCTGCTCTCTCAGGAAGGCCCAGGTTTTCCTGGTATTGTCCTTCCTCAGAAAACTCAAACTCTGGTTCAGGCAGGAGGTGGGGGCTCCACCAGGGCCAACATGGGCATCCAAGGTGCACCAAGGGCCAGGAGTGGCATCTCTCAGTGCGCTCTTCTGCATGACCACTTTCACAAACAGCCACGGAGGAATGTCCAGCCCATACACTGGGCGAAGCAGGTATTGGTAACACACAGGTCTGTCTGCAATACCTTCCATGCCAGAGAGTGCATATGCATCCGGGGTCCTCTGCATTTTGCCTCACACTGCAATTTTAGGGTGTACCCAGAGCCCTCACATGCATTCCTGGTAGCTACATAATAGGCCCATTTAGGAGTCCCTGAATACTTGTTTGCCTCTGTAAATACAGCCAAAAGGCTCATTATGGTCTGTTGGGTCAAAAAGCAAATTTTTTTAAAGTCCCTAAGCACAAATTTTATTGGTACGCCTCAACAGCTCCAACAAAAAGTCCTGCTAACACACCAGATATGTAACAGACATTAAAATGTGTCTGAGAAACCTTAAGGCCTTGTTTACACCAGTATTTTTCTTCAGCTTTCCTCTTATCCCTTGAAAGCCTGTGCCTGTATGGATGGAAGACAGGGGCCTCCAGAGGACAACCAGGATCTTCTGTAAGTTCCCTAAGTCTCAGACTCTTCAGAAACCTTTGGTCCTGCTGGCAGCAGCTCATCCAGTTGTGGGGGCACTCCTGGCCTTTGTGCTGTGTCACATTAAAGCCAGAGCTCAGCAAACCCTTTCATAGTCCTCTTTTGTTCTGGCCACACAGCCCAAGCCCCACTGTTGGCCGTAGAAACTATAGTCATCTTCACCATGGTCACCTCGGCTTTCCCCGGGGTCCTAATGAAAGTGAGCCCCAGCAGAGCTCCTCCCTTTCAGCTTCAGAAGCACACCACCAGATTAAAAAACACCACATCCACCTCACTGTTTCTTTTTTAATTACTTCTTTCTGCAGGTAATCCAAGTTTACATGACCTGTCAGCAGGTTGGAAAACACAAACATATGCAGGAGTACAGGGACAGGGGACATGTGCCCAAACGGTGCATGTGACCACTCGCCATGTGCTTCCCCTGGGCTGCTCCCGCCTCCCTGTGCAGCTCTTTCACACAGCAACTTGGGAGAAAGAAATGTTTGTAAAAACTGGAAAATGAGCTGGCAAAAAAAAACCCTGGCAAACGAGCTCAGTTTGGTGTCTTGCCACAGCCTGTTTCTCAATTCTGTCTTTTGTTTGTGCGTGCGTGGCCTACCGTGTCTGACCAGGCCCTTAGCTGCTACCCCTCTAAAACTAACAAACAATTTTATTATGAAATGAGCACCAATTTTGCTTTTTCAAGCTGAACTCCACATCAAGGAGACAGGGCTTCACTAAGGCTCCCTTTGCTGCCTTTTGAAGGCATGAACATGCTCTCACTGCTGTCCAGGACTGCCAGCTGTCCAGTTTCTCGCTAGGCCTTGCAGCACTGGGTGCACTGCCTTCAGTCCGTAAACCACCAAGCTCACTTTTCTCTAACTATGCTTTCAGCTGTGTGGTTGGACTGAAAACCCTGAAAATAAGGGCTGATCAAATCCTGAAGTTCCAAAAGCAATTGGGCAAATTTAGAGAACAGAAAGAGCTGCTGTTTTATCCAAAGGAGACAAACTTGAACCCTCCTTGTTGAGAAACTGGAGCTGGCAGCTCTGCAAGTGGAGCTGTTTGCTCAGTGTGTGAGGATAGCTAATTGGGAAGACAAAATTTATAAAAGGCAAAAACTAGTGTTTGGCTCCTACCTTTCTGTTTGGATACCCAAAATATAGTACCCAAAATTTTCAGCACTGCAGGGCAGCCAGTGGCCCTCACGGGGCTGAAGTTTATGCCTGATCATTCATTCCTCTTGAGTTCTTACAGTTATCTAACTGCGAAGCATAAAGGATTACATAGCTCTTCCTTAGAAAACAAAACTAAACAAACAAACAAAAAAATGAGTTAGCAAAAATATGTAGAGTAATTGCTCTATTCATCTCTGTTTTGTGTTTTTCCCTTTTTTTAAACATGGAATGTAACAGTATATATCCTACCATACTATCAGTGAGACACAGATATAAGAGAAACTGTATAAGTAAAAATTAGCTTGCCATTTTGTTGTGAAAGTTATTTTTCTTGTAAAACATGCTGAAATCATTTTACCTGAACACTCTAATTACATTTCAGGGTCTTACTGAAGCATAAAAGTAGAAGCCCAGAACAGACATATATTGTCCATCTTGCCTATAGGTTTAAAAAAAAAAAAAAAAAAAAAAAAAAAAAAAAGCTTTGCTTTGTTTTTTATTGCACAATGACAATATCTTAACTCTGTTGAGATTCAAGTAATTCTGTAAGTATGATGACTCTTATCTGCAGGCAGTCATTGCAGGACATGAGATGTAATCAGATGTGCCTCTCTGGAGGCTGTTCATATAGAATAAAGAATTTGTGCTCCTGCCTGAGCACAAATACCACTATCAGATTTTTCGGAGAGGGAGAGGAGAAAGAAAGGAGAGGGAGAGGAGAGATTTTCACGTGTGCAACAGCTTTTGCAAAGCGCTGTAATGACAAAGTTACGGAAAGTGGAGTGGGAGGAGAAGGAACTACTAAATGTAGACATAACTGGCTGACTTTGGGGGGATTATTGTTCACATAAACATGTAAGGTAATTCCACTGACTACCTGCAGGTTTGAATGACATCCTTTGTCAGTGGCTAAAACTAAATGATTTACTCAAGCTTGCAAATTAGTAGAGGGAAGGATTCTGCTTCCCATGGCAGAGTAGAAAATCATAAACCAGATGTAAACCCCCAGTTCAGCAGGAGGACCTAGGAGCAGCCTGCACCACTGAAATGAGCCACAATGATTCTATTAAGACAAATATGCCCCCCTCCTCTAGGGAGGAATCCATGTTAGAGCCTAAAAAGCCTTCCAGCAATAACTATACTTCTGTAGTGTTATTGCACAACCTCTGCTGTAAAGGGGCGGGGGGGAGAACCAAAGAGAATACTATAAAGAAGCCGCCTTGAAATGAGAGGAGAAAACCCTTGACAATTGGATGATTGGTTAAAATTAGTCCCACTACACAAAAGCAACTGTTCTGATCAAGCCCATGAGAATTAAGCTCTAACGCTGAAGAATAAAAACAGATAGAGAGACAGGTTGAGAACACAGTTTTTACATAGCTCCACAGATCAAAACCATCTACTATTGCTTAGAATAACACTGACAATTACTAGGAAGGGATTTTAAAGGAATAGGCACTGGAGAGGCCTATAGAATGGAAAAGGGAAAGCTGAAGTTCTCTACAGCAGGACTGAGGACAAAAAAAATGACAAAATGAACTTTTCCAGAAATCTACCAGGAAAAAAAAAAAAAAAGAGAGAGAGAGAGAGACAGACAGACAGAGAGGGATAGGGTCTTTGCAGCTAAAAGGCCTGACAGGAAATGTAAGTTTGGATGACTAATTAAAACTGATGAAAATAGAGCAAAGACAAATGAGTTCTGTTTCTAGTCTTCCAGTGACTGACAAGGTGAATGCCTTAGTTTTCCCATCTATAAAATGTGTGGGCTAATCATTTCTCTGTCAAATGTGAGACAGTCTGCTATTAGAAATAGTTCAAAATTGCTGGGAGAGCCTTGGATGCAAGGTGTTGCAGAGATTATACTGGATTTATTTCTGGGGCTGCTGCTTCACAACCTGAATCTATGAACAGATGGGACAGGCCAGCAAACAGGCGTGTCAGCAAACTGGCTGTTTCATCTCCATGCTCCTAACCTTACCTTTGCAAACGGTGCCTCCTAAATGCAAATTAACATTTCTCTTTGCTCTTACCAACCTTTCTAGAATTGCCTTCTTCACTGACTGTTGGGTAACGAAACACCACTCCTCTGTTTTTTCTCCCCCTCCATATATTCTGTGTGCTCCTTTTTTTTCCACACTCTGATCAGGAATTGGCCCATTGTCTTTCAAGCTTTTGTGAATTGTTGTTTTTCCCCCTTACACAGTGGATTCTCATTGTTAATATGTGAGTTACATGATTACCCACAGCTGGAAATTCACTTCTGTAACCATATAGCTATTTCCTGTATTTTTAGAACTGGCTTTTTCCAGCCCCTCTTACATCTAGTCCCAGTAGTACTGGTTTTAAATAGAAACTTATATTTATCTACAAAGTACTGAGTCCTGCCATCCCTTGAGGGACATAAGAATCATTCCCCATCTCACATTTGACAGCTCTATGGAGATTGGTTTGGGATGGCAAGAGGGACCATAGCTTGGCCATTGTTCTTCCATGAATGGGCATCACAAACACCTTTGTTCTCTTGGGGTATATAACCAACCTGCAACCTACAACCTGTGCTTAGATGTTCCAGTCAGTTGCTCTCTGAAGTGCACTGGAAAGAGGTTGCTTATCAGAAGTCTCTTAGTTGTGTTGAGTGCTACACAAGATAGGAAGCTTGTCTGCTGTTTTTACAGCTATCAGCAGCTTTTACTTCTGATTTTACTCAGAAGGACCCTTCCAGGTGGCCTGGCATGAGTCTATAGGACAGAAACAGTTGTTTGTGGAAGATGAGGAGACACTGATGCATTTGGTCTTAAAGAGTAGAAGGAACAAGAGTAACAAAGAGTGCTAAGATAAAGGCAAGATCTAATGCAACAAAGGACAAGAGATTAGACCACATCCTGCACTGGATGTTCTGCCCATATTATAAATGTTCTGTGCACGACAGAAAGGAAAACATATTACCAGCACACAACTTGTAGTCACAGCAGGCCACTGCCACATCTCTACAGTGTAGACATGGCATCTGGAGGAGGAACCAATACTTCAGCATGCTATTCTTTTACAAAAATAGTGTGACCGTGAATAATGTACATAATTGAGCTATGGTTAATAACTGAAAGGTTCTCTTATTCTGCACGTAAGCCATTCAAGAAAAAAAAAATCATGACACGGAACATGCAAGAGCCGCAAGAAACATGGGAAAAGCCTCCTGTGCTGTGCATCAGTCCATTACCTTGTGTCTCAGGTCTCTGCAGTGCTTATGTTCTGAAAGAACATGGGATAAAGCTTGTTTTTGGGAAAGGAAAGGCAGTTCCACTATCTGTACTAATGTGTCTGATTATCACTGCCTCGGCAAGCGAGTAAATTGTGACCCTCTTTTGTTTTTCCAAGATAGTGGAGATGACTCTGCCACCTGTCAGTGATTCTTTTCCTCAAAACTGTTTGTTGTTTGTTTTGTTTTTTGTTTGTTTGCACTGACAACTTTGTCATATCTAGAAGAAGGTCTATTTTAACAATATATATATTTATTTTTTTAATGTAATGGAAACAGGGTGAACTGGTCCTATGACCAGAAGAACTCTATTTTAATTGCAGTTGATTGGGATGGGATGGGATGGGATGGGATGGGATGGGATGGGATGGGATGGGATGGGATGGATTAGATCAGTTGGAAGGGACCTTCAAAGATCATCTAACCCAACTGCCCCGTAACTTCAGGCAAAAGTTAAAGCATGTTATTGAGGGCATTATCAAAGTGCCCCTTGAACACTGACAGGCATGGGGTCATCAACCACCTCTCTAGGAAGCTTGTTCCAGTGTTTGACGATGCTCATGGTAAAGAAATTTTTCTTAATTTTCAGTCTGAACCTCCCCTGGCACAACCTTATGCCATTCTCTTGTGTTCTATCTGTTCTGAGATCACACAGTTGAGTTGTCTCAATTCTGCATCTGTAAAGACAGTAACTGCAAAAGAAAATGAAAGGTGTAAAGCAAAAGTAAAATGTCTCCTCGCCTGACTGCAGCAAGGCATGCTCCTTGCTACCATCTGCCATTCAGGGGCTAAACCAAAACTCAGAATCTAACCTCTTCTGAAGCAAATCTTAATATTCTAAGGTTACATCTAAATAGTATGAAGTGCAGGGCATGCCTACCCTTATATAAATCTCTGAGGTAATGTCACCCCAACTGGTAGTTCTCCACAGTGCAACACTGCCTGAATACATTAGCTTGGGATCAGGCGCATTAAAGTCACTCTTGCGTGGAAACACAGTTATTCTGTTGCTGGATCAAAAATTGTTTCATATTGTGGGAGACATCTGTGTCTCTGCCTCACACCCTGAGCTCCTCTCATGCCAGGGGGATGCTGTACAGGACACCCTTTGTAGATATAGCAAATGGTTATAAAGCTAAAAGAGCACACCCTGATCATCTGACTTCTGCCGTGGGATCATTTTGTTTTAGGCCCCTCTTACAAAGCTATATAACATGAAAAGGCTCAATTTTCCACAAAGAAGTATTTGGCTGTACAAGTGTTCCTGTGAAGACATCATTTCATGACTGTCCCGGTTCAGTTTAGGGAATGCGTGCGGGGAGGAGGGGTTAAAAATACTTAAGAAGAAAGTTTCCCCAGAACTACTCCCTGTTGAGTACACAGGGGGGATAAGCTTTGACAGTTTAGTTTTAAACAAGAGATAACATCAAATAGGCCCATGGGACTGGTTCCAATTATCAAGCCAAACAAAAAGAACAGCTGCACCCAAAAAGGCCTATACTTACAGTCGTATTTCATTTTAACCACATTACAAAGGAAAAGTCTCATGATATAGAAGGCTTTTGTTTTGGTTTGTTTTGGTTTTTAGCTCCACAATGTGTTTAGTAAGTCACCACATCATATGGTATAGGGATGCACAGTCAATTAAGCAGGCATTCCATTAACATTGCTTTTATACTCACATTAAAATGTCTTAGGTTAATCAAACCATTACATTAGAAGGGAATGCTACAAAAAGGAAATAACTGACAACTCTACCTACAAAACCCATGACTTGATGTCGATATTGTTCCTGGTTGCTTGTCAAGGTAAAGTATCTTGGGATTGTATTTCCTTGGAGTTTTCACAATGATAATGAGAACAATTATATTTCTCCATCTGGAATCCATTAAATATGATTATGATTGCTGACTTTCCTATCCTTATTACTATCTAGATTAGCTAACCCCATTACAAAGACCATGCTCCCAAAGCTCAGTTGCAAATATGGTTATATGATTTCCTGTCATCCAACCAGAGTGTCTTTCTCTTTCTCTCTCCCTCTCTCTCATCTTTCTGTTCATGTACCATTTTACAAACTATTTTGCCCTTGTTTCAATTATAAGAACCTTAATAGGTTCAAACTCCCAGGTGACTTGCATTTGCAGGTGTTTAAGGGGGGAAAATCGGCTGACCTATGTGGTAATGACTCTTACGTTGCCTCAATCAAGCAAATGGATCTGGCCTGTAACTTGCAGGTGGTACAGGGTGGAAACTTAAACATCCTGACCATTTATTTCATGCTGTATATTTCATGCAGATTAAGTCAGAACTATTAAGAAAGATGTTATTACAAAGAGGGCAGGAGACAGAGGTTTTGTACTATAAATTTAATAAGCAAACTTCTCAATTCAGAAAGCTGAGTCGTTGGCTTAAGTCTTCCTAGTCTCTGGTTTTCATTCTGTTCTCATTTACACTGTTAGTAAACCCAGAGCAATTCTGCTAGTTTCATTGAAGTTGCTCCAAATTTATACTGGTACAATAAAGATCAGAATGTATCCTTATTTATCTGGAGAGTTTCTTATGAATTGTCATTAAGGAGTCTGTTAAAAGCAGAAATGTTATTGGGTAAGGGTCAATTCAATGTTTTAGTCCCAAATCAAATTAATTTCAAAGTTTGTATGTCTTCAGCTGCAAACTTTTAATGTGACTGTTCACAAAAGACGGTATCTACAATGGCAATATGACACACCAGAAATGTGCATTCAACTTTTCTTCTTGACCCCAGAGGAGTGTCTCTGGGTTAAAGCTGCAAAGGCGATGGTTTTCTGTAGGGCTTTACATGAGATGATTTCAGAAGTTCTAAATTTGACTATGCCCATCGATCCATACTTCTTCCTCAGTTACTTTTTCTGCTGTACATCAGTCATCCACTGTTTCAAGCACCAATTTAGAGGTTCGTTGATGCATTATAGCTTTGCACAGTGAGCTCAGAACTTTCAAACTGTTTGCTTTGTGCTTTAATTATGCATTCATTTTGACTTGAAAAAGGATTATATAATAATAAGCGGCATTTCAACAGAAGCCAGTTGTAGATGTTTCTATCTATAATGATTGTTTAATAACTGTTTAAGATGTGTTGCCTAGGGTTGTTTAATCAGCCAGTTTTTATTAGCTTTCAATGAATTCAGAGTGATACCTAATCGGTGGCAAAACTTCAGTATTGAGCAAAGTCGAGTTTCATGTAGAAAAATCATAAAGGTCAAAAAATATTAATGTATATTATTAATTATTATTGTGGGTATTTATAAAGCACCTATTATAATGACATCTAGGAGAAATTAAGTCAGAACAAAGAGTGTTTTCCTAGCCTACATTTTCTTCATTAAACCATGGGAAACTGGGTATTATTCCAAACTTCTTGAAGTCAACAGACAAAACTACTCTGGTGAGTCCCTCGCCTTTGGATCAGGCTCATGGCGAGAACAGTTGTTCACGCTTTGCTACTCTTGAATCCATTTCAGCTTCTCTCTGTTCACAGCCACTCTTAATTCTTTTACTTTCTGCACCACTGTAGAAGTAGTACCTTCACAGCAAATTTGGGGAAGAACTGCGAACGGAATTTGGGAACCACATGAGTTAGGGAAATATGCTAGGTGATCGAAAACATCACACACACATTTCTCTCATTTTTAATTTAAGGAGTCAGACATTTCTGAATTACTGCAGTCTAATGAATCCTTTCTACTCACCAGCTGAGTACCAGCAACTAACTGTACGTGCTGTTCAACCATTGCAAGCATGAGCTGAAAGGTGTTTGCTTAAATTTCACTGAAGGAGGTTTACACTGACTCGTGTTTGTGGTAAGATAAGGACACACACATGTCACAGCTCAGCTGACACGTGGTAGTTCCTTAAGCCACAGTAGCATGGTCATGCTTAGGAATCCTAATTGTCATTACTGTGGTTGCCACTGTTTTACTGTGGTCACACTGAATTCTATCAAGTACCACCAGAATGAAATCCACATAGAAAAGTAAAAGCTTTTTAATTAAATCTCCTTTACTTCCCAAATTAAACATCCAACTCATTTTGTGACTCATTTCCAAGCGTCTGTAACTCAGATCTTCTTTGCTGCTCAAAACTTCCATTTTGGTTTCCTTTGCATTTCTGTCCAAATCTTTTCATTCCTCCCCTTGTGCTCTGCATTGCTAATGGTAAATTTGCTAGGCCACAATGAGCCGCCCAACACAAGTGCTATCCACAGCAGTAGTAGTGTTGATGTTAATGGGCCAGTGGAATCAGAGTTGCCAAATAGGTATCTGTTCTAACCAAAATTACCACTCAGTTGTTGGTTGGCCTTCATATTGTTTCCCTGCTCAAGGAAAAAGAATTTACAGTACCATGGGCACCTCATACCTAGCACCCACGACACATTTATGGTGAGAAGGACAGCCCTGCTCCCCTTCATGATGTGGGCTTGAATAAACAAAGCATTTGGGATGGTATTCTTCCTTATGTGCTGGAGTGCCTGGAAGAAGCATAGCTTATGTGACTGTAATACCTGATATAACAGGACATGAGCATACTTTACACCCTTCAGGATTGACCTGTCATCAATCATCATTTGCTTAAAATAAATAAATAAATAAATAAAAATAAAAAAAAAATAAAGCCTCCTTCATGTCATTATATGTAGATCAACTTACAAACCCTTCCTCTTGGAGTCAGGTATTGAAAGCCAAACCTACCCAGCAAAATCCTATCATAAGTTACATGTAAAGTTTTTATGAGATGAACTATGAACTTTAAAAAGTCTGGAATCTTTAGCAATTGCTTATTGCCTGCAGGATAGATGCAGTTAGTATAGTGCCTTGTGGGCATGCCCTTAGCTGCAATCCTTATTGATGTTCCTTTGCTACTCTTTTCAAAACTGTTAAAATTCCTTCACTCAAGTGTTCTTAGCACTTATGTTGATAGGGAATACTTCAAAGGATACATCTTTACTTTATCAAATCTACTCTAATTTTGTAGACAGAATCAAAGAGGTTCATTTTAAGTCTAGTCAAGTTTGCCAACTGTCCTAAGCTCAAGAAATCAATTCTGTGTTGCCATGTAATCAACCTAAACGAGAAGCCTGGAACACAACAGGGCAAACTTCTCCTTGGTGAAACTACATTTGCTTCAGCACATCTATACTGGGAAAAAAAAAGAAAAAAGGCAAACTATTCCTGCTCCCATGATTTTTCTATTTCTCCCTTTCCTCTGTATTCAACACTATGGCTGTACTGATGAGCAGCTGACAAATCAGACCCCAAACATAGCTCTCATAGTGTCGGTTTAAAGTAGGGCATCATGTATTTCATTCACTTTCTCACAGAAGCTTCCTCTGGAGCAAAGCACTTGCAGGGTGTTCTCACACTGTTATTACAACAACAAGGTATATAATGAGGGTCCATGCACTTGTCAAGCTTTTATGAACAAATAGCAAAAGGCAAAACAGGAGTTTTGTAGCTGAAGTTATGGGCATTAACCTCCACCTACTGTGACAACCAAAACACTTTTTTTCTCTTAACAACTTAAATACAATTGTAAACCTTATGTCAGCACAACTAGCTAGTCCCTAATGTTATGTTTGGGGTCATGCATAGCTGTGCGTCTAGTTGTAGCTATACTGTGAGTTATTATGAATTCTATAGTCATGATACAAAAGGGACTTTTTGTTTGTTCTTTTTCACCTTGTAAAATAATTACAGGGATGGTCTAAACTGAAGGAGGACATCTGAACACACCAAGCAATTTCTGCAGAAAAAAAAAAATATGCAAAACCTGGAAAGCTATGCATCTTTTCTAGCAGAGTGCTTATCCTCATTTGGGACCAGATCAAGTGTGCGTAACAGAGGTTACATAGAAGAGTTATCAAAAATCCTCCTTCATATCCCGGTTGCTTAGACTTTTTTAAATGGTTCTCACCATGATGCAGGACCTAGCCTGCTTCAGGCTTTGGAAATCACAAGGTCAGGTTGGTTTTGCTCTTTTCAACAGTCTTGTCTCAGGTGTGGGCTCAGAAAAGTTTTATCTCAAGTGAGACTCACAGACTGCAGAACCATTATTAGGGTCCTTGTACTATATGTGATGGATTGAAGATTATTACCCTTCTGGGAAACTTATTTCTCAGAAGCTTTCAAAAACCAATGTAGATTCAGAAATGCAAAATGTGGGGCAGAACTATTATACAACTTCTATTAAAAATTCCTACTAATGCAAGATTAACCCTGGCTCAGCAGTGGCAGTTCTCTCTACAAAGTATCCACAGCTTCCTGGAGGAGAATATTCTCTTTCCTCATAAATTTCACCTCAGACAGTTTTCTCTGACATTCAGCTTCAGTTTTTACTTTTAACAGTATTTTGATTAGACCATGAAACTTAAAAAAATAGTGTCCTGCATTGATCTTATATTCACATTAAAAAAAAAGGTAGCAAAAAGCCATCCACTAGTGTCCTTACCTTTCCAGCAATATTGAAATGAAAGCCTGACTGTGGTGCAGGCAATGGTCAAAGTCACATTGACTTCAGCCAAGTTTCCATACAAAAAAAGTTACACTCTATGAAGACTTTTGTTCCTGCTTTGTCCTCTACTTACATCTTTTTGACAAGGAACTGACTTCACCTAAAAAAGATGATAAAGCACAGTCAAGAAATCTACAGCCACGTACATTGGCTCTAACACGCTGATTTTTGCATGAAGACAGTTTGCATGTTCTCATCAGCCCAAAGTTGTGGTAACGTCTCTGCAAAAGGTCAAACCAAAGGAATGTGAAAAATACATACACAAATACACAAACATACAAAAACAAAAGGGTTGCATCATAGCTTAAATGCCACCTCCTTTGTCTCGTGCTTCCTGTTGTCTGGCTCAAGGCTTCGGTAAATAAGAAATTTGCTTACATGGAATTCAGGCTGCATGGGGCTGGGCTGAAGAGCAGAAACTCTGCATGTTTTCATTAAAACATACATGTACTTACATGTATTCATTGTATTTAAATTCAGTGGTGCCCTGCCTTCTGTCTGGGCATAAAGGACCTCCACCGAAGTAAATAATAATTATATACTAACTTTGCCAAGTTAATAGAAAATTCAGGCAGGACAGTAGGTGAGGGGTGTGTGTGTCCAGGTATGCAACTGTATACAAATATTCCAATATACAAAATACGTGGATATTGGTAGGTATCAATCCATAAACCATAAGTGTCATTGTGTGGATAACTTCCTGTATGAAAGGACACCCTCATGTCTACCTACACAGTGTGCATGTGTGTGTAAGCAGTCACTGGCAAGTAGAGGAGTGTATAAAGTGTGTGTATGTGCCAATTAGGCTGACAGTCCGGTGCTGATGAGACACAGCGATTCCAGAGAGGCAGCTCTGAGCAGCAGAGTGGCTGCATCCACTGCCTTGTGGGAGACAAGCAGCCGGCAAAGAGGGAGCATCGACGTGATTGACACGTAAGCATTGTGCTACTCTGTGAGCCTTTGTTGTGTGCCTATATGGTCTCATTTATTGTTTTTTTCTTGGCACTCCCCGCAACCCATTTAGTGGCAGCGCGACTTGAAGAGACTGTGGCATTTGGTGGGGAGGGAAGGAGTTGCTGTTCAAAATAACAGCAACTTTTAAAAAGAAAAGTTGTCTCAATATTTAAGTTGTCTAAATATTTTACCAACACTTCTGTGTTTCATACGAGCAAGCAAGTGAAGGAATTTTCACCTCTTTACGCAGTGATGAAAGCAAGCTAACTGTGACTTTGCTGTTGAATGGGCCCACTTCCAGAGTTTAGAGGAACTTTCATTTGATATTCTCAACATAGGATGTTCTTCTTTATTAACCTTTACATTAAGTTTGTGCAATTCCTGAGTGCTTTCCTCCAGATATTCCCTTATGACAGTTTTTCTCCTTTCTTTCCTTTTGCCATGGGAGTGCAGTAAGTGTGCAGAATGACCCCAGAGCCAACGCAGGCACGATGTCCCCCGTGACTGCCACAAAGCTCCCTCCTCCTGGGGCATGAAGAAGAAGGGTTGTCCTTCCAAAGGGTTAAGGCATTCTCGAATACAGATTCGTATCTTGGGCACAGAAAACAGCACGTCGGGATGAACAAGAAAAAAAAGATCCTGTTTAGTTTCAGTGTGTGACATTTGCCTGGGGGAAGAAAGTGCAGAGCTCATTGGAAATCCTATTGTTGAAACTCTGACCAGTCAGTTATAAAGTGTCATGATTTAATATGCCAGAGTTGTTTCCATTTTCAGGGTCAATCACTCCATCTGTGTGTGTGTGTGTGCGTGTGTGTGGTGAGCCTGTGCATTTAAAGAAATATTTTCAGGTTTTATGTTGCTTAATTTCCTTTACAGGAATTCATTTTGTTTTGAGCAGAACAGATCGCCAGAAAGATTACTTCCTCCACAGCACATGGAGGCACATTTTCCAACATCAAATCCCCTGATCAAAGCAATGAAAGTTATAGATCGAAGCAATAATTTTGACCTTGATCAGGGTTTATTCTGTTACATGATTAATCATACATGATATTTAAAAATGTCAGGTGCCTGCCTGCTGCTGGTGTGAAATACAACTAAAAACACCTCTTGTAAAATAGCTAGAAGAAAGGTCAACAAATCAGAGCTTGTTACAGCAACCTGCAAGTCCTACACATTTCAGTGTTTAGACATCAGTTTGCGATATCTGTTTTCTTTTATGACTCTGGGCTTTGTTACCAACTTACCATTAATAGGGTTCAGCCAATGCAGATCTTTTGACTCTTTTTCTCTCTCTGTCCTCACCTGTCAGGCTTCTCTTCATCAACTATATTTATTACAATCAAGCCCTGTCAACTGTCACAGCTTACATACAGTCTGCCAGTAAATATGTCTTTCCAGTCATTAGACATTCCTTCCAGTCACCTTGGGATTTCTACCTTGTCTATCTCACTCCAAAAAAACTTTTGTTCAGAAGTATTAGACTCCCACAGAGCAGTGTCAGCTTGGGGCCATTACTGTAGGAAGTGACAGAAAACACCAAACTGTCACTCATTAGGATCTAGTTTTTCCAGAGTTGATGTAAGTCAGATTTAGCCCCAAAACGAATCATGATTTATTTAATATATTTGCTTCTACAAGTGTCAGCTCATCAACTTAAAATGTTTCTCCTTTAACTCTATTGAGGCCTGTACAGAAAGTTTTCTTTGAAACCTAGTTTTTGCTCTAAGGCTCAATAATTAGAACAGAATCGAGAACAGTCAAGTTTCAGCTCTACAGGTGCACTTTAGTGGCCCTCAGTTTTATAATTATATGTACAAAGTGTTCATGTTAGAATTAGGGCTGGACACTTGTGAGAAAATGCCACCTGGTGGGTAAGCTCTTTTTATGCTGGCTCCCAAGTCCGAGGTGAGACAATGTAAGTCTATGGGTAAGTTTAAGGAGAGAAAAACAATTAGCTGGGGAAGCAAAGACGGAGAAAGAAAAAAAAATCCTATGATTTCCTGATTATGCTGTGAACTGTCTCTTGAAATGATCTATAGTACGTCCACCTAGAGCAAAACATATATACCAGGGAGGTATATCCAGAGTGCTGTGGCGTTCAGTGGATCGCAGAGAAAAGAGGTGGCGTAATAGGTGGCATATCCAAAAAAGTGAGAGGAAAGAAAGGAGGAATAAAAGTCCAGGATCGTTAACGCAAAAGATACGAATTGCTCACACGCCAGCCACCAGAGAGTGAGTCAGGTCCTCCACTGGTGCATATCAACACAGCCCAAATAACTCCAGTGAATTTACAGAGCACAGGTTTACCAGTGCTCACAAAGCCAGAGGAAATGTCAGTAGCCAGATTTTGCATTCAAACAGGGATATCATCGTTAGTGATTCACTCATGTAGCAGCTATTAAAGACTGTAGGGGACTATGCAGTCTTAGAAATAGTGCATGTATACCAATGACTTGGTTTCACTATCAAAATGCAAACATCTCTGAGGTAGAAAGAATGTCCTATAAAACCACAGGTTATATTGAACAGGAATATACACAGAAGTGATGGAGAAGAACAAAACTGTCCTGTAAATCAAAAGTTACTTCAGATTTTTAGTGGACACAGTTACCACTTCCTCTTCTTTTGTTTTCTGACTGTGAGAACAATTCCTGCCATAGATCACTACCTGAGATTAAATATGGAGCACTGATTATGGCAATCATCAGGGGTGAACAGGGCTGATAAATCTTCTACCATATTCCCACTAGCTGTGACTGAACAGGCTTGACCTTGATTACTGTGTGAGTTGGAACAGATTTCACCATACAGGATACAGAAAATTGTAGGTTATTTGAAGTTTCCATCTAAACACTGGGATCAGTGCTACCCCTGATCACGCAGGGGATTCAGCAGACCCAGAATGCCAGCACAGTGGCAGCACTGAACACTAGGAAATTTCAGGTTAAGTGCTTGAAATAACATAATGTGAGAAAAACCTCTGTGAACCCACATTGAAATGTTGTGTGTTGTATCAAAAAATTGATCCTTCATTATTGCCCTGTTAGCACATAAGGTCAGCTAAAAGTGCTTCTGATAAGGTTAAGCTCATTTTCTACTTTTTCATACAGCAGGTCTAAAAATGTTTTGTTTAAAGAACAGGTGATTTCTAATGTTTTAGAGACACTAAGAGAATAAGTTGGTGCTTACATTTTTTAGCACCGAAACCCCAGTTTCCCTCTGATTAGTATTGGGTAACCTTCTTCTTTTTGACCTAGTGTATGATGAAGAGGCACTACCTGCTGCTAGGTAAACATAGTTCTCATAATTTACAACTTCTCACTGAAAAGAAGCAGCATTAATTGCAAAACAGGGAGCAGAAGGAAAAAGGTAGGGAGGTACTATTTACCACAAAGTGGGAAGGCCTGTTATCTGCCAGCATCACAGCCCTAGTTCTGCAGTAATTTTGCAACGTTTGAAGCTACATCAGGCTCCTAAACAACAAAGGGATCTGAATTCCTAACGTGCTTTTAAATCCCCCACCACCCGTGCCAGCCTAATTTCTGCTGTAGAAGTGCTTTGCCCCAGCTGGATCGCTCACCACCCCTACTGTGTGACAGGCTGCGAGGCCTCCCCGTCTTCCAACCTGCACGTTCACAAAACAGACCTGTCTATACAACACCCTGCACAGGAAGGTCTTGAGGTCTTGTGAGGCCTCTACCAGTTAATATCTTTTAACACCTCCCAGGGAAGCTGGGGTGAACCCTTTCCAAGGACTGGCCGTGTCAAAGCCTGTCCAGACCTCAAGACAAAACCAGCCAGTGCCTCCTTCTATCACAGCCAAGGGATAATTGCATTGCATTATTAATAATGGTGATTTCATGCCTAGGTGGTGCCTATACACACAGGCATGGAGGGAGAGATTGACTAAATTCTGTTATGCTTTTCTTTTGTCAAAAGGATGAAGAAACTGTCCGTGGGATGGCACTAATGTAGTGAAAAGTTCAAAGTACAGAAACACTAGTATAAGGGCTGCTGAAAGAGTACCTGAAATATTGTTGATATGCAGAGTAATGATAAATTAAGTAGGTTTTTATTAGTATTGAAAGTAAATTGTCACAGGGCAGTCTGAGAAAGCAAAAACTTACCACACTGGGAAACAAATGGAAGAATCAGCACAGTCCAAAACAGAGCTGCGGCGGCTGGGACATAGCAAATGAAGCCTCAGCATGTTCCTCAGCATAACCCAAAGAAAGATCAGTAACAGGAGCAACCTGAGGAGGGGAATGTCAATAACACAGCATGACTTCCACCCACCCTGTGGGAGCTACCTCTGCATAGGAAGGAAATAATTCCTGTCTCCCTGGGCCTCCTACTGGGAATCTATCCAGCACCCTCTCAGAGGACAACGTGACTCAACTGAAATCAGCTGCAGATCTTGCTGGAACTCCAGTACTGCACTGCCATTCCCATCATACCCTTGACTTTTAAGGATTTTTTTCCCCTCCAATATGTCCTTTTATTCACTGCATAAAGAAACCTCAGTCCACAGAAAACCTTTCATCATTGCCCTAAAGAGGATGTCCAAAAATGAGTTACTAAATTCTGTTTGACAAAGCACCTGTAATACTTACATGGGCCTGATTGTTGCACTTGGTGTCTTTGGTGTGAAATCAGGCTAAATAAATGTTTGCTTGTTGACTGCTGCAAGATAATTATACAAACTGCAACCAACAAAGGAAATAATAACTGCTGGAGGCATAGGCAGGGGAAGAGGGTAAGGAGAGGGTGGGGGGAAGGAGGAATGAAGGGAACCTCAAGGTCAAATGAGCAATAGGTCGGGGCACACAAAAAAAGTGTAAACAAGAGGAATCTTTCAGCATAATTTTGAAAGTAATGGCAGATTGAGTTGTATTGTGCAGGTGTACAGAAAGCACTTTGCTGCATTATGCCATCTCAAGTTCTTGCTCCTATTTCCTTTTGTCAAGAGGTCTTTGATTGAAGACACGATTGTCTTCCTAAGAAAGGATGAAATGTCATGTGAATAGCTCAAGTGATAGACTGCAGTATCTTGGATGCAGCAAGAAAAAGCAATGCTAATGGATTTATACAGTAAATAATATGGGGCAAAAGGGAGAAACAATCAGGCCTAGCACAGGTAAAGAGAAGGCAGCTTAAACCTCCATACTTTGCAGTGATTGCCAGGGGTTGCTCAGCTCAATGGATTTCAGGCTGGGGGAGAAACCCTTCCAAATTCACCCCCCCAGATCAGAGGACAAGTTCTGTACCTTAAGCCCTGTGTGTTTTTTTTGTTGTTGTTGTTTTGTTTTGTTTTGTTTTGTTTTTGTTTGTTTGTTTGTTTTTGTTTTTTCTTCCTGATTTGCTAGTTCCTCAAAACTGGTTGTTGAAGGGTGTCTGTCCTCATTCCCGATGCACAAGTCACTCCAAACAGTTCCAAACAGCAGCTGTCCTGCAAGCTGGGGCAGAGAAGTCCAGTGCTCTGACCAGTACCTGTGGTCACAAAGTATTTCTGCTGGCCCATAACTGAACAGACCACGCTTCATAAGGCTAGTTTGTAGTCACATGAAGCAAATTTTGCTCTTCAAGGGGCCTGTCTCACCTGAAGTATTGCCGATTCAGTGGAGATAAGGACCTGCTAAGCAGACATGAGTAGGTCCTAAATCAATCCCAGTGACGGAGAGGAAAAATATCTGGTCACAATCATCCCTCTAGATTAAATTTATATGCCAAAAAATGCATTGAGAGGAGACAGGAGAAGCAAGCCACATGAAGCATTACTTTCAGGACTGGGTTGTTATGGTGTTTCCAGAGCTGAACACATGTCCTGCTACATTGGCATAGCACAACAACATGACAGCACTTCAGCTGCACATCTGGCAGGCTGCTGACCCCAGAGTTAGCAGGTTGGAGATGCTGGAGCCCGATCAGCCAGTGCAGCCCTGGCTTCAACCACCCCCAGCCCAGACAAATGAGGCTTTGGACATCACCCCCAATGTAGCCTTGTGGAGGGCTGTGCTCTGACCAAACGAGCTGCAGCAGGGGGAAATGGAGGTGAGCTGTACCTTAGCTCACACAGAACTATGCCTTTCCAGAGCCCCTACCCATCTTCACCCTGTGAGAAAGTCCATCCTGGGAGAAAGTGGACTGCTTGGCGACATTGTCTCCCCATTTGGAGCAAACTTGGACTTGCCACCAGTCAGGGTTGGATAATGACCAGACTCAAGAGTTGAACTCAGGTTTCCATCCACCAGCACATAACAGAAGGCTTTCTGAACAGTTGTGCATATTAGATATCAGATACAAAAAAATACATCCAACTCCCTTTGGCCTTTTGACTGAGATCAATTGTAGTATCTGAGATCTGACGCGTGCTGTATCAGGGACGACAGCACTCACTGGCAGGGGCATGTGCTCTGTGATCTGACAGATCTTGCCTGTCTTTAAGTCCTCTGATCCTATGATTTGGCTGCCCTGTGGGTACACTGCACACTTACCTGAAGAAGCACGAGGAGCTGTGGGATGCCATCACACTGTCAAGATGCTTCACGAGATACCAACAGCAGAAGTCTTTCTGGGAATGACACCATCTCATCATCCACTTCATGCTGCTAACTTTGTGATGCTGTTTCCTGGAGCCATCTCATCCTTTTTGGGAACAACAGATGAGGTAAAAGAGGTGAGGTATGGCACTGAACATTAAAAACACCATTATCTAGTTTTCTAGTTATTGAGAGCTTAGACTGAACCCCAGGACTTTGAGTGACTCTTCGATCTCTGAGCTGACCCAGAAAGCTCAGGAGGTGGTAGTGGTAGGAGGCTTTGTAGACCACTAAATCAAACCAGAAAAGAGATTGTGCTACTCCTTAAGACCTGTCTGGAATACATCAGTGGGAAAACCTGTACTGTTAGGGGGTCCTCAGTTTGGGAGGCATATGCTGGAGGTCTCATGCAGCCTGTAAACAAAGTATTGCTTGGATCTCTTGACAAAATAAGACAGAGAGAGGGGGAAAAAAAAGAAGAAGAAAAAAAAATAAAGAAAGAAAAAAAAAAAAGAGAGAGAGAGAGAATTGTAGAGGATAAATCCTTTAATGAGAAAGGTACAGATACACTACATCATTCCTGACTGCCAGGAGTTAATTAGTTACAGGCACAAAAGATGGTGGTCACTAGACACCTATAGTCATCCAATGATACAAAAAGGATAGTCCAAGCAAATAACATATGTAGTTGGCTCAAAAGAGCCAATTAATCACAAATAAATTGGAAGGGAGAAGAAAAAAGACAGAAAAATGCAAATGAAGATTAGAGGTACTTTATAATGAATTTCTTAAGCAAGATAATTATGGAATTGCTGTTAAGTTTAATTCACATATGATTTCAATTGAAAAAATGGCATTTGCAATACTGATAAGGCACAGGATGAATGGGTGAAGAGCTGGCTACTTGGCAGATCTCCAAAAGACAATTGTCAACAGAGAGCCATCACTGAATGGGATTTTTCCCTAACAAAATTTAGCAGCAAGTAGTACTGGTGTGCAACTAGCTGATGTTTTCTTCAGTGGATTCAGTTTGTAAACATCATTAGCTGCATAACTGTGAATTAGTCTCAATAAAAATTATGTCCACATCACCACAAATTGTTTTGGGGAACTTTCTCATCGAAAACCCTCCTGGTCTGCTCTCTGAAGTCTTTGCTGATAACAAGTACGTGAGAAAAGAGCCCGACAGAGGGACAAAAGAGAGTGCTGCTGTGAGGGTGGCACAGGCAGCACACTGAGACTTGGGAAAGTGGGATGAATTCAAAGAGAGGGTGCCCTGATATAGCCCAGAGCAACATTGTACAAATGGGCAAACTCTTCAGAAGTGTCCATCCGTCTCTGATGACTACTGAGGGAGCCTAGAAGATGCCTAACGCTATTAGATGCCTAACTTTTAGATGCCAAGCTTTTATTTTGGCTAAGCTCAGGTGAGATGCTTCCCACCCTCATAGCAAAGAGAATTCAGGCTAGAGACTGTACCCCAGGCGAGCATATACTAGACTATGGGATCTGGTTGTCATGTTAAAGAAAGACATTACAAAATTGGAGAAGGCTCAGAAAAGAGCCACAGAAATGATTTACTGACTGTAGATAATGTTTGACAGTGAGAAACCTAAAGATCTCACACTGTTTAATTTATCAAAAAGAAGATTAAAAGGTTATTTCATTGCAAGCATTATCTCATAGGAATGCCACGTACTGAAATGCTCTTTAATCTAGCAAGAATGGCACAAATATTTAACATTGAAGGTGATTAGCCACTAGAATGAACCACCAAGGGAAGAGGTGGATTTTCTCTCTCCTGATGTCTTCAAATCAGGTCTGAATGCTTTTCTGGCAGATGTGCTTTAATCACACAAAAGCTACGCTTTTGTCAGGTGCAAGTTATTGGGCTGAATACAGGGGAAATTGGGTGGGGAAAAAAAAGATGCACTCCTGGCCTCAAAAATCTACAAATCTGTGAATGCCAACTGTAATTTGAATGTATCTGCAGGAATCAAAGTGCTCAAAGTGTGCTTTTCTTTAAGGGATAAGAATCCCGGGAGAGTAGGTGATGACATGCTCCTAGTGTTTATGGGCAGTAATCAGGGCTCCAAAAACTTGGTATCTTGTCCAAAATTTGACACTGACTCCCTCCGTGGCCTAGGCGTGACTGCTGCTTCAAACAGGTCTATTGACAAAGAAACATCACAAAAATGGTCTGATTTCATAGGTGGTGAGCAGGCATGCATCGCTCTGGGTTCAGAGGGATCTGTGAGCACTTAGCACCTATGGATGTGAATTTAGACACCTAATGAAAGTAGAACACTTTGGGAGTAATTTCGATAGCACCTGAAAGACACTTGGGAAAACCAGCCCTCTCTTCCAGTGGCTGCTGTGCTCCTGGATCACAGCAGTGTTTTCACAATTCTTGCTTTTTGGCATCACCTTTCTTTGTCTCTGCTCTCTCCGTTGCAAAATAATCACATTTCCTGGACTGGACAGCTGAAAGGATTAACATTAGAGTGCTAGTTTTTCAACCTGGGGGTCTGCAGACCTCTAGGGAGCTCTGTGGTCTACTTCTAAGGTGTCTGTGAGAGGTGGCTAAGAAAAACAAGTCCATTTATGCTGTGCAGCGCTTCAAGAATGTGCATTTCAAAAGGGACCCACTCCTCTGGAAAACACTTCACGGCCCACAAAGCAAAAAAGGTGAAAAACACAGAAACTGAGAAGCAGTCTGCAAGTGACCTCTGATTTGCAGCTGCTTTCCGTGCCTGGCAGCTGGGGCTCGCTGAGCCTCGCTGGGTGCACCCCCGGCCACCCCTGCCGCAGTCGGTGGGTTAACACAACTCTCCGATCGCCACCGGAGGCAACTCCAAGCAGAGGAAAGAAGCAAAAGGGCTGCGGTATGCAATTTCACCTAAAGCATTCCCATCGTCTAGTTTCCTTGCTGACGCCCCCCGCCCACCACCACACTCGGTGGCTGACAGGTTTTTGATTTTCTCCTCTGTGGGGTGGGCAGCAGCACCCGCAGCGCTGCTGAGCGCTCTCCGAGCAGCCTCCGATGCTCGCACGTTAAGGATCACTTCTCATCTTTGTCTCCAGCCTCTGTCGCTTTCACCTATTCCCAAGAGTTTGGAGCTTTATTTTTTTTTCCCCCTCCTCCTCCTTTTTTTTTTTTTTTAACAAAAAAAGCTTTGCTTGTCAAACAAGTTTTTTCTCCCTGAACTCTCAGGCTTTCAGCCTTGACGCAGGCACAGAAATGCTATTCCCAAGGTGAAAGTTTACAGGCTCAAATAACAATGCCAGCTGCTAGCTTGGCAACAAGTGCTGCCACCATGCAGAAGGTGGGGAAAAAAAGCCGGCACCCTGATGGCTCACGCTGCAGGACGGTCTGGGTACCTGAGGGCTGCAGCTGAAGGTGTACATGTCTGCGTTGGCCCCGAGCAGCAGCTCTGCAGCATGAGAGGGAGCAGGAGATGGTGCTGGGCACAGAGCCTCTGCCCAGCCTTGGGGAAGAGCCTTTGCCTCCCTTGTGCCTCTGCTCTGAGGTGCTACCAGGAATACAGACCCTCTGCAGCTTGCTCAGGCTATAGTCAGATAGGAGAGGGATGTGTTATAGGGGAAAACGATCCAAACGGCATCACTTGGGGCTTAGCTGCTCTGCTAACAAGTACTTTTGCTGTGGGCGTCAGACCGCAGCTCATTTACAGCTGTAGAAAGGCTTTTCTGCCATACATGCTTTTTAAAGTACTTTGGACCATTTTCTTTACAATGTTTGTTTATTTATTTATTTATTTATTTAAATCATTGCTAAACATCCTTTAAAAATCAGACTAACGATACCTATTTATACACATTTACAGGAAACATTCATCTCCCATTTTAATCTTGGAATTTTAGCTCTTTCATCTTAACACTCCGGCTTTGTATTTGAGCTTAGTATTTGCATACGGAGTTTAAGCAAACAGCCAAGGTACCAAATAACAAAATAGAGAACTCTGAGAGCCATAATGTTAAATAAGAAACATCTATCACAACACCCAGGCTTGACACTGAACATTTTGAAACGCCAAGCAGCTGAAGGAAGATTCACAACACTGTTTCATTGACATCTGACTCCAAATTCTTTTATCATTTTGACATTATCAACAACATAATAAAAGAGTAGTTCACTTAAAAAATAATAAAAAAAAAAAAGATACATAATTTATGATTTTATCATTTTTTAAAAAATATATATTTTAAACAAGCCATAGCCACAGAAAGCTTTGTGCTGTTTGTGCTGTTTTTTTAAATCATCAGTGACTATAAGATGTGTATGTGTCTAGCATAATCATGTACCCCACTTTCATGTTAATTGTGTATGTATATGGCTATAAATATACATATCCAAAATTAGTTATTGATGTGTTTTATTTTGTTTTGTTTTAATAAAGGTAAACATCTCTTGGATAGTTATTTAAGAGCCCGCTTTAAGAGAAACAAGTCTATTGACACAGCCTAAATTATGTATCTGCACCAAATTGGAGATGTCACTTTTTTAAGGACAGCAGAATGGTGAAAGAGTCGAGTGCCAGGAATGACTTAAATTGAGTAAGGAATGGTGACATGTACAGTACTCGGCACAGGTGTGACGAGCAGAATAGAGGTTTTGGGGCTCTACAGCCCCCGACCTGTGGAGCTTCCCCCTCCCACTGTGGCTCCATCCCCTCGCACCTCTCCCTGCACTGCAGACACCGGGTGGCACGGTGGGACTTCACAGCCCATGTCCCAGCCTCATGCTGTCCCCCCTCAGCCTGCTCTGACACCTGCTAAGGGAAGGAAGAGTTAAACCATGGTAATTTTTTTTTTCCTTTCCACTTCCTATCGCTGCTTAAATTACTGGAGCTTTGTACATCTGGTTCAGTTCATTGCGAATGATTCAGGTTCTCGCTTTCCCCCTCCCTTGGGGACACCTTTCCTGAGTCTTGCTGCGGAGACTGACCCTGGTGCCAGCAGGATGGAGCCCCAGGAAGTCCCAGCAGCCTCATCCCGACTGCGAATACCCAGCTGGGTTTTGAACGCATTGCATCAGAGAGCAGTAGGTCACCACATTAATCAGGAACTCTGAAATCCTCCGAGATACCTTGTTGGGAATGGTTCTGGCTAGTCTTAAACATAATTTAAAAGACTTTGGGGTTATTTTAAGGCTTTTCCTTTCCATCAGCCCTATCTCTATGTAAATGTTTCCCTCCCCTCCTCACTGCCGACTGCTTCTAACAGACAGATTATTTTGCTTCTCTGGCCTACTTTGTTTCAGACAAAGTTTTGACTATCCAAGTTCTTTTTTATTCCATTTTACATTTTTAATGCTATGTTGTAAAACGTCCTTCCTCTTGAGCAGTAATAAAAACCTTTTTTTTCCCCCCTCCCCTCTTCAGATTTCTTTTATAACACATTCAGCATTTTCTGGGACATAATTAAAACATCAAACAGTTTTCCTGCTGGTTATGCTAAAATCTGAATGCTCGAGTCTGCTGGCATTATTGAAAATTAAAATGTACTATTCTTGAGTGTATTTAGGATGCCCTTAAATAACTATCAGAAATGGTTTTGTTCTCCTTTATATAAAGATTTGCACCATAATGCTAAAATACCTGCATTAAATAATGTCTCTAATTGGTAGCATGAGGATACTTTTTAAAAAGTATAAAATATGTATTTTTGTTCACTATTTTTCCTGGACTAATGTGTCTAATTTTCCCATACAACTTTATCCCCAAGGAAAAATATAGACGGAAAGACCATTACCAATACATGAAGTTCAGTGGTTCTCTCTCTTTAGATGTAATTGCTATCAAGGAGGCTGGCAGCAGGGTAATTTTAGTTCAAATGAGTACATAGCCTGAAAAAGGATAAATCAACCTTTGTAGGTCTGAAATTAGATCCCAGTGTGGGATTGTTCTAGCTAAGTGTACATCAGGTTCATAAAATGCATTTGCCAGAATGAAAATCCCCTAATATCCAAGGGCAGCAATGAGTGTGGGGCTAGAGGGAGGTTTTGTGCCCTGCTACAAGACCTCCTTCCTCCTTCCTTTACCAGAAATGGCCTCAAATCACCTTTTTAATAGGGCATGAAAGACTCGATCCTGCTTCCATTCAAGGCAATGGAAAGCCTCCCACTGCACCCAAAATCCTTGTCACAGGATTAATAATACACATAAGTCCACGTTCACAAAATAGTTGAGAAAGAAAAGAACGATTTCACTGGGAAGCTAGAAGGAGACATCTTGACCAGAATTAGGCACCGAATGTGGCTCTGGGTCCAGAGTCCCAACAGCACTCATAGATAGCAGGGGTAACAAAGCCTACATGTCAATTTAAACCTTTGCATTGGAATTAACGCCCAATGATGGTGTTGATTAGTGCAGAGACTTCTATTTTTCTGTGGATGTCTTGGATATGGTGAACAATTCATCAAAAATGGGACGGCTGGTGCACAGTGCTGAATTTAGGTCACACCTCTGCTTTGGACTCCGTGTCTTGTGTGTTTGTGAGCTGCAACACACGTGTTGGGTCAAACGGTGAGAGGTACAGGGGGGTCATACAAACAGCTGTGAACCTGGCTCCTCACTCCTGCCACAGTTCTCACCTCAGGGCAGCAGGGAAAGTCCCCTGTACCAAGAAAAATCCAAGACAAATGATTGTTATGAAAATGTAGGATAGTATCCTCTATATCCCAGGTCTTTTCTATAGATTAAGATCATACTAATGCTGAAATCTGACCTGCCCAATTTTTTCTCCATTTTGGCCAATGATGTGATGCCAGCAGAATATTTTCAGCAAGACATGGTTCTGTTTTTTCCACACTAAATAACATTTTGGTAAAAGCAGACATCTCCCAGCCACCATCACTTATCCACTATGGCTTAGAGAGTCAGACTGCCTGGAAGGCAGGGCCAAAGAAACAAGACAGAAACATAAAAGTATGTCCCAAGCAGCTGATGACGTAGTTTCCCAAAAAACTTGCAACAACTACTTATATTGAAGTACAATATTTCAATTTACTTTAGATACTTATGCAAATGCAATCCAATTCCTAAAAAGATCAATTAAGAAAGATATGATATGAGTATTCTTAGAAAAGCAGGCAGGTGACTGAAAATCAAAGGATACACATAGGTCCTTTTCTGAAAAGCAATTTAAAGGTTATAGCCACTTCTGGCTTTGAGGAGGGTAGATAGCACCAGACTTTCTCACTCCTGCTCTCAGCCTCCCACTAAGCATGGACAAACCATTTTCTGAAAGGTTAAAGAGGGTCTGCATAACCTCATATGTGCAGTGTGTCTGCTCCCTGACCTCAGCTCTCAACGATGTCCAAAGTGTTACTAGAGCGATAGCAATAATAATAAAACGCCCCAAATGCAGAAGATTGCTGAACACATTTCTTAAGCCAAAGACTTCTGTCTCACTACAATATGCTGAAGTAAAAACATATCCAGGAGTCGTCCCTGGAGTCTCAAATCATTCTCTCATCACACTGGGTTCAAAGACAATGTGAGTTGTGTAGCGTAGCTGAAAGTATCTGCATAAAGCAATTCCTCTATGATGTTGTTTTGTTTCTGGCTTGCTTTTACCTGGGCTATCTGAAGACATTGTTTGAGGCTAAGGAAAAAAATATGAATAATGTTTGGGCCTAGAGATCAAAAAATCAGGCTTATTTCCATAGTTGTTAGTAGCCAGTATCCCATGTGAATCTGTTCGTTTCTAAAGCTTCACTGAAATGCTGGGTGTATTAGGAAGGATTTCTTTTTATTTTTATTTTATTTTTGTAAGAGTTTGTTCTTCTTGATTTTTGAAGATGCTGAAAGCTTTTTGATGTCACAAAACCAATCATAAGAGGGAAAACACAAATTTAAATGTGAGATAAAAGGGGCTTTGCATGCATGCATAACAAGAAACCCATTGAACAAAACAAATTACTTACCACTTCCACAATGGCTCTCTGCCTCCAAGGGATGGGCTGGTTCACAATAAGGAGGTGATGGTGGTAAAGTCACTCTGATACTGTGATCAGAAAAGCTGCGATAAGAAGAAAAATGTATATAGGGGAAAGTAAACTACAAAGAGGGGAGAGAGGAAAAAATGGCTCACCATCCCCCTGGGACTGTGAGTGACTTTCAGTATTCACCCAAAAGTTTCACATCAAACATGACGAGGCCAAAGAGGTCTCTTTCTGTGTGCCAGTTCTGGCAGCCGACAGAGGAGGCAGAGGAAGGAGGATGGTTGAATTTTTCATTCAAGTAACTTTGTTCCCGTTTGGATGTACCTTGTCTGGAATTCCCATTGACGGCAATGAGGTGTGAATTTTCCTGATTCGGACAGCAAGAGTGATCTCTTGGATCTGAGTTTGTTTTTAAGAGGTTTGTTTTTATTTGATTTTGTTTTCCACTTACATCTTTCTCTTTCTTTTACTTTTAAAGCCATGAATGATGAACAATAAGGATCGGGGAAAAGCCAACTCCTTTAGAGTTCCGTGTTTCAGTGTTTGGGAACACCTTTAAACTGGTTAGCAAGAAATTCTTCTCCCTCCAGTCCTCCCACCCAACCCCGGAGAGGGTTAGCTCACCCTGGACACAGGAATTTGATATGTTTTTTGTTGTTGTTGTTTTGTTTTGTTTGTTTGTTTGTTTTTGTTGATGTTTTGGTTTGGTTTATTTTTATTATTTTTTATTATTTTTATTATTTAATATATTTTCATTTTATCTACCAGGACAAAGCTGGTAGATAGGAGCTGAAAGTCTGAGGATACCTCAAAGGATCCGGAATAGTGTATCTAATATGGAATAAGGATATAACAGATGCCTAATCTGTAGGACATTTATATCTTTATTTGATCAGCTGATCATATTAAAAAAAAAAAAAAAAAGATGGTGACAAAGAATTTCTGAGTATGAATCCTTACCTCTGCAGGTCTTCTCACCAACAGGATATATCAGCTTGCCCAGCAGTTCTCCATGAACCATTTCTACCAACGTTCAAAAACAGAGGGCATAAAGCCCACAAAGCACACTGAAGGCATTTCCATACCAAAGGACATGGAATATGGTCAGTGCTCCTGGAAATATTTACCTTTTAAAAATTATTATTATTACTTGTTTGTCTTGGTTTTGTCCCTTTCCTCTCTTCTTCTATCAGTCCCTATATTTCCTTGGTCACTGAAAAGGTAGAAGGTAGAAGAAGAGAAAGAAAAAAAATGATCAAACAGAAAAATAAATGAAAGGTTGACTTGATTTCTGAGCACTGAACAAAAAAAACTGAACAATTCCCTGAAGAGTTGTTTTGTGGGGTTTTTGTTTTTTAAATCTTTTTTTTTTTTTTTTTTTTTTTTTTTTTTTTTTTTGGTCACAATATTTTGGAATATGAGTTTCCTGTCTAAGAATGCATTCTTTCTCTTTCACTCATTGGTATCCTTTCTACATGGGCAGAAAACTTTCCTGCCTGCTCTGAAACCATTGACCATGCCAAGCAACTTCTTTGCTGTCCCATCACAGCAAAACCTTCAGCTTTCAAATCTATCAAAATTCAAACTATCTGTGAAAGTGGCTATTGTCAAAGGGTTTGCTCATGAATCCTATCAGTAAAAACTTATCCATGGTCTTAATTTGTGTTTTGGGATCACAGCTGACGTAATTCAGTGGACCACTGATCAAGTCTTCCTCCAGCATGCCTGCCTTATTTTTACTGATTTATGTTATAGGAGTTATCCTTGGGTTTTGATATCACAACAACTGTTCTGAAGTGAAGAATCATCACAGCACAATGAAAATTATCAATTTGAACTAATTTTTACCTCAGAGATTCTCACTGTATTTCAGGTTTCTAATTTTAATGCCAATCAGGGGACAAAAGTATATCTTCAGTACATAGAAAACATACAGAATGGGTTAACAGTGTTGGAAGAAGCCTTCTGATACTTCAGGCAAGCATCTCTCTGAACAGCTGTTACTTTTGCCAGTAGTACTATGTCTTGAGGATCTGAAGAACATTTCCATCACTGAGAGAAGCTGCAGAGAGCTATACAATAATCACCTGCAAATTTGACAAAGCAACGTCAGGATCTTAATACTGCAATTCATTTCCTTTGATATATCATCTGTCATCTCCCCCTTCCCACACATCCTCTTTATACTGAGAAGGAGATGGCACATCACCTATTCCCTTGACTGTTGAGAGACGAAGTTATTTCTCTTCCCTTTCTCCCTCTCCTTCTCTGTCTCTCTCTGTCTCTCTCTGTCTCTCTCTCTTTTTTTTTTTTTTTAATTCCCTGGTTTCTGGGGCTTAAGATGTTGGTTGTGTCTTCCATCTCTCCCTGCCTCTTTTATAATTCTTTCAAAGGAAAAAGAAAAAATCTTGTTGCTTCACCCCAACACAAAATACCACAGCAGAGAGGGAGCCCGTGGCGAGGGCTTTGGCCATGTGGCCCACAGCCAAGTGAGGGTGCCCCAGTACGCTCCATTAGGTATGTCCAGGTTGTATTTTAAGCAAAGGTCCACAATCTGCTCATTTCACTTTCAAAGAGCCTGGACGGGTCTTTGGGGAGCTCTGAAGTCCAGGGGAAGTGAAAGCTTGCATTCATGCAGCCCAATGCACGGTGAGGACAGGTCTGGCTGTGGATGTGTCTGCCCGCCTGCGGTTGCCACCCAGCTGCTCTTGGGAGCACAGTGCATGAGATCTACACAGTGCAAAAGAGCCCGGAGCTGAGAGATAATATTTATACAAACAGGCTTTTCATTACCACAGACTTCTTTGTCATGAGCTCTCGTTGGCTGGAGGAGGCTGAAGAAAGCTCACTTACAATTCGATTAATATTTAAATATCTTCTGTGACTTCGCTACATAAAAACTACGGTTTCAAGTGTGATTCACGTGGCGTATCTGGCCTACAACTTCAAATCGACATAAAACTTTGATAGAAACTCTGAAGACTACAAAGCTGAGGTTTATTTATATCTCTCGTAATCCCTGTGAAATCCTAGGAGTGGAGTCACCCAAATGAGAAGTCACAGTGTCTGGGTTCTTGTCTAACCAAGGCTCATTGATTTTTAAGCGCATAAATTCAGGAACTCTAAAGACCCAGCCAAAGACAATAAGGCAAGCAGCGCAGTTCAGAGATCCCCCCAGGGAGGAGATGTGGTTGTAAACACTTGAAAATGTTTAAATCCAGTGAATGCTCTAGTTATATTTGGTAGGTCCGACAGGACAAGCAGTCCTAACAATCTGAAACACTGGACAGAATGGAGGGAAACATGTGCCAAAGATAACGAAAGCCTTACAGCCCTTTTCTCATCTCCTCAACCAGGACATGGAGTTATCACGGTCTCCGTCCTACTAGAGATGTTCTTATCCTTATCCCAGGGACACAGCAGCTGTCCTTTGCATTGCAGGTTCACCTGCTGAGGGCCTCATCCAGTTCTGAGGGGGCTTTTGGCTGAAAAACTACTGAAGAGCAAAGAGGTTTTCATCTAGGTACCCGAGGCCCAGATTAAAGCCAGTGAATGTCCGTGCAAAGAGCTTCGTAAGGCCTTGAGCTTAGCTTCTGACTTAATATTGTTGATGGTCACGTTCCTCTGGTAACGATTTCCAGAGCAAAGAGCCCTGGGGCAAACCTAAGCAGCCAGCTGAGACTTGTAGAGCAGGGAAGCCTCAGCAGATGTATACTTGCCACAGCAAAAGGTATCTTACATATAGGTAGCTTCTCTTATAGATGACATGTGGTCATTGGGCATTATTTTCCAGGCCCTTGGCTCCCAGCAGCAGCATTACATAGGGTAGGCATGAAGCCCTCCTAGGCAAGAAAATGTAAATCTATCTGTGCAGAAAGATGTTGGGGGTCTTCTAAAAACGCCTCAGTTTGAGAAGCATCAGAATTCCTCCAGGAAAAAAAAAAAATTAAAAAGTGTGGAACAAGCAGCAGAAAATGTCCAAAAATGTGCTGAATATAAGGGGCCTGTGATTCTAAAACAGTACTCTGGGGTCTGTGAGCAACAGACATGAGTATCAAAGAGACCAACGAGGTTAGCGCTAGATAGATGGGTAGGGAGAACAAGAGCATTCACAAAAATACCAGGGGAGAGGAGTACTAGCGAGAAGTTCTATCCTGCAGTAAACCATGAGACTGAACTCTTTTGAAATCTGTCTTTAAATAAATACACAAACATGAAGTTTGAACAACTAGAAAACACTGGAGAAAAATAAACCTGTAAAAATAAAGATAATGACAAAGAATGGGTAAGGGAATACAGAGAAAATATGAGTATAAACAAATCAGCTTTCCAGATTGCATACATCCTGGGACACTTAGGGAATTGAATACCAAAGTTATTGTACTACCAACAATTATTTTTTGACAAATCATGGGAGATTCCCAGGGCCTGGAGCAAAACAAATATTGTACAGATTTTTCACAGAACTGAAGCGTGATCCTAATAATTATCATCTCATACGTCAGTTTTCTCTCCCTGGTCGTATAATAGCACAAATAATTTCCTGAGAGCTATGGGGCTGACTTGCTCATTACCCCCAGATGATGAGGTATAGTCCAATGCACAGTTGGTGTGAGGCTGACTGACAGCTACAGTCCCAGCCAGGTGACAGGAGAATTACTTGCTTGACTGTGATGCATCCAGCAGCATACTTCGATCCCACAGTGCAGACTTGTGCAGGAACTACATAAGGTGATTCTACATAAACTCAATTCCAAACTATAAATGATATTAGTGCTCTGCCTAAGCTAATTAGTCCTGATACTAATTTATCAGATCTAAAACTCAGTGAAGCTGTGGAAAGCATGTGTTTACATCTGTAAAGAGCCCATGAGGAAATACTCTCAGCTCAGCCACGCGCTGCAGAGACAATCTGCCCATTTTACTTGGATCCCACATTCCTAGAAATGCATTGGGAAGGAATTCAGAGAAAACGAAAAGATTTACAGATGACTAAAAAACCTCGCATTGTTATTATAAAAAAAAACATACAAAATAAAAAATGGAGAGACAATGAATAAACAGCCACTGCTGCAGTCAGGGTAATGCTTGTAGCTGTTTGTCCAGCTTCTGGGATGAGGCTAAGGCAAAATTCCTTTCCTTTATTTCTTGTTCCCACCCAAAGCCTGCTGTTTTTGACTTTGTGCAGGGCATATATGTTTCATCCATAATCATTATTTACAGATATTTTTTAGGGCCAGGAGGGACCATTAGATCATCAGTTCTGGCCTCCTGCATAACACATGCTGTAGAATTTAATCCAAAAAGGTAATGAACTATTCACCTCCTTTGTGACAGCGAATGAGGTCTGAAACTGTGACTATTTCTGTGGCTTTGGGGGAGATCACAGATGATTTTTGACATTTCTTAACAGAGATTCTGCAAAGCATCATCACATGGAAAATCCCATATGATAAAAAAAAAGTCTTGAAAAGCAACACTACTTGGAGAAGGAGAAAAGGGGGGTCGAAAGCCCACAGCATAAATGGAAAAATTTGGATTATCAGCTTTTTCCAAATTTCATATCAAGCTTTTTATTCTTACACTCTTCCCAGTTAACTTTTGTCAAAATAACCAGACACAAGAATCAGGGAAACTGAATGATAGTTTAGTCTCCAAAAGAGGGGAAAAAAAAAAAACTTACTGAAATGTGTTTCTATAGTAGACTTTATACATCCATTCAGTGCAGTCTAATGTAAGTCAGGCTTTAACAAATATTTTTTTCTCAACTTGGTTCCAGGATAAAATTGTAGAAGTTACTGAAAGGTGAAAAAAACCCTCAATCTATTCAACTTTAAAAAAAAAATAAAAAGACACTTAAGGGGGGTCTAACTGAAGTATACAAAAATCTTAGCTGAATGGATAATATCAATGCATGTTACTACTTTTGATACTGCATAGATGACAGGATCGGGGGCATAAATGGAAGTTCAAAAAACAAATTCAGAGGAGACATAAGGAAGTGCTTTGTCACTCAAAGAATAATAAATGTTTGGAATGGCCTACTGGGCAAGGTTGTTGAGGCAAAGACAGTGGGCTCGTTCAAGAAGCAATTAGATGCTATCCTGGGGGAAACGCTGTATTACAAGAGACAAGCATCAATGTGTTGAATGGCCTTTTCTCATTCCTAACATTTTCTATGTTCTTTTCTCCAGCTTGTACTCTTAAGGGTCTGCAGCCTCGGTGTATGATATCAAAACTGAAATCAGGCCCAGCAGTGTTCTCCACTAAACTGGGCCAAGAAGCATAATAAAGATTTGGCCTTGCTATAAAAATGTGCCGCACTGTACTGCTACCCTGCTTATTCCATGCTGGCTTCTGGGCTTCTAATAAAGGAACAGGCATCGGGCAAAGCACCCAGGGTTCAAAGATTTGTTTCACGCCTTGTGTTGAGTCCAGAGCGCACTGTCAAGAAACTGGGGCACCCTGCCCTTCAGGTGGGAGCACTTCAGAGGTGGGAGAGGACAATTCCAGCGCACCCAGGGCTCTTTGGATCCTTCGCAACAAAACTCGTCATTCAAATGTGCCTTTATTAGTAGTTATTAATATTTTTAGAGAATCACTCCATCCTTTTCACCTTACTCATCTGTCCTAATTCTGCTCCTTCTGCTTCTGAGCACAGCGCTGGTCTGTTTCCCCCTTTTGCCGCTTTGCGCAGATCAGAAGGAAAGTAAAGTTTGTATTTGTTCTTTGGCCATGTGCTCTAGGGGCAGCAGAGAAGTCCCCACAGAGCACCCTGCTGCAGCTGGCCCTTTGGGGAGGTGTCAACAACATGTTGGGGTGCTGAGGAGCACAGAGCTCCTCGTGCCCCACTGAGCAAGCTGAAGTCCATTCAGACGAGAGCGGTGACTCACGGCACCTCTCAGACTAGCTGCATTATTGCGTTCACCTGATTTATGGATTATGGAGGAAGCTTCAATGGCCCTTTGCCATAAAATCAAGATGGTTTCTCCTCCCCTAAGTTTACTGTGTGCCCTACAACTAGAGGTAGCAGACAGGCACAACCACATGGTGGGGAAGTCCTTGAGGACCTTCATTTTACTATGCAAGCACGCTGTGCAGCTCTTATCAAGTGTTTCATAGGTCAATCAGCAAAAAAGGGATTTTAAGGAAATATTTAAACAATGTTGCATTTGTAGCTGTGCAGTTTTGTATGGGAAATCTTCACCAAACATAAGGGGACTTATGAGAGAAAATATTAAATTGTTTTGTAGGAACAAGGAAAATGTACTTGTGTGCAAGAAATGCTCTACCAGTGACACCAGCTAAGAAAGACAGGAGAAGAGTGATGGCAGCCTCTCCTTCTGCAGGCAGAGAGAGGAAGGAAAAAAGACCACTGAGGTGCTGCGTCCAGTTCAGGAATTAAGACAGCCCCTAATTCAGGGTCATGCAAACAGAAGCTAAATTAACATGAGTTGCTGAAAGACTCACAGTCTGTCTGTCCTTTTTTACCCTAACCCTTCTGTTGTTTTGTTTTGTTTTATTTTATTATTATTTTTTTTTAATTTTATTTCTTTCTGATGAGGAAATCTTATTATTATGGTTCTAACGTCCATTACAGTATCTTTGTGCCCCAGCACTCCAGGGGGAATGCAAATGCAGAATAGCTTTGCAAGTGCTGCCGATGCCATTTGATGTCTGCACCACTAGCTAAATTATTTGCTAACAAACTTTGAGACTTTTTGCCCTTCCAAGGGAACCATTCCACATGTGGTTTTTGGCTTCCTCTGCAGTGGCCCAGCAATATTATTTTATCCCAGCAAAGAGCATATTATTGTTTAATATCACTGCTATATTCCAGTATTTTTCCCAGGATGATAAATGTTGGCACAGAAAAGAAGCAACTTTTTCAAACAATAAGTAATAAATTGTGGAAGGCTGAGGTAAATATTTTTCCATGTCCCCAAACAACTCTGAGTACATTCTTGAGGAGTGTATTGACAGCAAAATGTTTGAGAACAAGAAAATTTGTTGGATCAGGTTGTGGTTGTTGTCCAACCCATAAAATATCAAGAAAATTCCTAGCTCTTTCAACCATCTGTTCCACTGTGTACTTGTAGGTGCAGCTTTAAGGAAAGCAATTAAAACATCTACTACAGCAAATATGAATATGGATGAGTTATTGTGAGAAGATAAACTGCAATGCTACAAGGTTTAGAAAGAAAAAAAGAAAAAAGAAAGAAAGAAAGAAAGAAAGAAAGAAAGAAAGAAAGAAAGAAAGAAAGAAAGAAAGAAAGAAAGAAAGAAAGAAAGAAAGAAAGAAAGAAAGAAAGAAAGAAAGAAAGAAAGAAAGAAAGAAAGAAAGAAAGAAAGAAAGAAAGAAAGAAAGAAAGAAAGAAAGAAAGAAAGAAAGAAAGAAAGAAAGAAAAACAAACGTGTCAGATAGATCAAAATGCAGGAGGAGATGTCTTGTCAATGAGTTATTCCAGCACCTAGATTCATTGTGCCAGTGAGATTTGTGGTGCTCTGGGTACCTATTCCTACTTGGTGGCACGCATCCAGACCAAGCAAGGTCAAGAGAAGCCACACATGGACTGCTGAGCAGTGAGCACATGCAATGAGCCTCTTGTGAACAAGACGCAGATCACAAATGTCAGGAATTAACCTCTAAAATGTCACCTCAAGGTTACATTTGAAAACCACTCCCTGCTTGTGGTCAATGTGCAAAGAGAGAAGGATGACCAGAACCAAAATATTATTATCCAGTGTGACATTTACCTACAGGTAATGCCCCCGCAACCATCCTTGCAAGCTCTGCCTCCAACACATTTAACTGTACCCCTGGGATCTTTGACCCCACCTTCACAGATTCTGCCCTCAGGCTGGCACACTCACCCAGCAGGAGTGCTCCCTTAAACCCACCAGGAGTTTTATCAAAGCCAGAGGGAAAGGGACTACTAATTGCGAGCAAGGCTGTAAGTAGCTGGCCCCAGCTGCATGAACCTCTGTATATTTAGAGGTTACTTGGCTGTAATTTTTGCACTGACTTCAAAGGATTTTTACAGTGTTTGGATGTTGAATATAGACTTATTCAACATCCTTCTGGGTCTATATTTGCCTGTTTAAATGGAAATTACTAATCCTCTAACACTATAAGGGGAAGACATACTCAGTGGACATACTCTGTACTTGAGACATAAATAATAAATGCAATTTAATCTGAAATTTGAGCAGACTTTCCATTAAGTAACAGATCACTGTTGGATGGTCATGGTTTTTTATATCTGGCGGAGGGCTGTATCTCAGATATGTAGACATCATGTAGAGATGGGATATTTTGTAAGAACATTAATAATGATGTTCCTACATTTCTCATGCTGTGGAAATGCTTCCTATTCATCTCATTATCTTCTGGTCCCACAATGGCAGCATGAGTGCAGAGAAATGAGTGAGAAGCCTTCTATGTCTTTGTGTGGTGGGTATAAAATGGTTGCAAACCAGAGGAATGCTTAAATACATTATCTCTTTGACATTTTGCACTACCCTTCTGGAAAGACCCCATATATTTAATATCAAAAGGGCAGAGACCACTTACCATGGGAGAAAAAGAGAATGACTGCTTTGTCCTGCTATCTGTATCCCAGGGAGCAGATCACAGCGGACCAAGATGGTTTCCCTTACACCTTGAAAGGGGCTGATGAGAACCGCAGAAGCACCTAGATAGAAGTCGGATTCGTTCATACATATCAGTCCCACAGAGCTGCTCTATATCTCTCTTCCCAGTCTCCTCCTCCAGGGTTAAAAAGATGGCACAGCAGAGTGTGCCAGAGAGAGGTTGTTCTGAGTTATTGCTGTGTGTCTTTCAGTGGTCATTGCTGTCTTCATAACCCTCACTTCAATATAAATCACTTCTGTTTTCACATTTTCTCCTGGGCCAGTTCTGCATCCCAAGGACTATTCCCATGTGTAGCTGTTGAATTTGGGCCCCCGGCTCTTCTCTAATGACCTTTCATAACATTGGAAAAGGCTTCAGCACTTACTGAAAGCATCAAAGGCCCTATTCTCATCTTTCATGGAATCTAATAAGAATGGTGGGGCTGTATATTCACAAAGCTGGCACTGATTCTCTGTATGTCCTTGGGCAAGTCCTTTAAAAACTGCAGGAGAATGGGAATATGTGGGAGAATGGGAATAACAACAATGGCTTGCCAACCATGAAGGTTACAACACAGAATCATGTGAAAGACTTGCTAAAGCCCCAGACAGTTGATATGGCCAAAAATCTTGCAGGTAAGCAAGAGGTACACACGTTGTTGGAGGGGAGAGCAATGTGCCCAGAGGTAGCATAGATATCACCCCAGCCTGTAGCCCCAAAATACAAATGATGGCAAGACTGCAGGCATGAACATCCCAAGTTTCAGTGATCTAATTTACATCAGTCAACAGCTTCTAGTACAGACTAACCTCTGGTATAGTCCCCTTCCCCCCGTGCTACTAACAGAACTATAAATATTTAATTCAAACTATAAGATACTAATAAGCATCTTAAATAAAAGAAGATTGTGATAGATTGGCAGACTGCCATGCTCATCTCCACTTTATACAGTACTTCCTTCTTGTCTTGGACTGCTAGATGACATCCATGCGATGGAATTAATTGGCTTCTTTCTTGCCCCATGCTATTTCTGGTTTAATTATCCTGCAGTTTGGCCAGCAGTGGATGATGTTCTTCCTGTTACCACTCTTCTACTCTTAATGTTCTCTGTTGGTGTGTTTTCTAAATTCAGTCTCATTTTCCTTTTTTAAGTTCCGGACCAATATTTGTGACATTTTCCATGGAAAGGACCATTTAGAGCCCAATGCAACGTGAACTTTAATCAGAATCCATTGACTTCAACAGCTGGGAGATCAGGTTTTCACACCTACCACATGCCCCAGCAGTTTTAGGGCAAAAATATGCATTTAAAAATTAAGTTGCACATGTGAGGAAGAAGAGGTGACAAGACTGATTGGAAGAAATGAAACTGAGTTTCTACTTTTTCAGGAAACTACAGCCTGACCTCTAGTTACTGAAATATTTCCTCTGGCTTCATATCTTTTCCCTTGCTGATATACATCAGGTATTAGATATACACAGTGAAGTACGTTCCTTTGTAATTACTTAATTACCAAAGTGCAAAAAAGCATGAAGGAGGTGAAGTGCATTTTAGAATTAGACAGTGGTCTTTTTGGTTAACTTTTATGCTTTTTTTCCCCTTATGTTGACTGACTTTCTCCATGATGGTATTTTAAAGTGTTAAAAACCATCAATCTCTCAGAGTTCACTCCATAAACTTGTGACACCTGGTATCTGACTTTTTCTGTCCCATGACACCGTGCCTAGTTTACAAGTCCAGCCAATGCTTCTTATATGGACTGTCAGATCTGGTCAAGTCTGTGTCGGGAGCCAAGTATTAGTAAGGCCGGGGAACATTCTCCTAGATCAAGAGAATATTCCTGTGCTATGAGCCAGGCACTGCAGCCACACTTGAGCCCAGCCATGGACACATACTGCACTCGGCAGTGGTATTTATAGAATTGTTAGCAGTTGAAGAGATGTGAGGCACAGCCCTGTAATATTATTTCCTTTGCCTTCAAAAAGCACTTCTCTGAAGTGCCCGGAGACATCCTGTCTTAGGGGTTATTCCCAGTTAAGATAAACCAAGTGAAAATGTGCAACTACTGTCAAAAGAAGAATAATGTTAGTGCTTACAAAAGCTCCCCTTCAGATACAAACACCGCACTGCTATGCATAACCTCTGTGTTTGATTTTTCCGTCATATTTTCTCACACTGGAGATGGTCCCAAAGCAAACCTCTGAACACAAGCACAGAACATGATTAAGAATCAAAGCCTAGAACAGCAGAACATATGTTTGGCTGCTTCTTGTATCTTTATAGAGGTCCAGCCAAATGTCTGAGTGCAAACACCCTTGAATATTTGTATGTTTTGCACAGTAGGCCAAAATATTCCTTCTTAATTCTATTAACCTCTTGCTGACTAAAACTTTGATGCAACTCTAGTAATTGTCATTGATTCTGTGGGGGAGAGAAGCCTGGTTTGACCCATATTCAAGGCTAGTTCAGCCTTGTGTTCCTTCCTCAGATATCCTGATTGCTCCTTCAAATCGAGAAGACACCACTCTGCACAACTCAGTCCCTAAGGCAGGCTCCCATAATGGCCAGTCCCTTAGACAAAACTCCGGGGATGCAGTAGGGTACAGACCCACCATGCTTACTTCGAAGGCCCAGGTGTGGTGGTTTCTGTTGCATGCCAATGGCCCATGGTTAGGTCTGGTGTAAATTTTTCTCTCAATCAGCAGTTTTACCTCTAGCAGTTAGAAATTGGATAGCATATGAGAAAATTACCTTAGCAAGGAGAAAAGTTGATCTTCAGCATGATGAAAGACATATGAACGTATCTCTCAAACATACAATGTACCCATACTCTTTCTGGCAGAAAAGTCAAATTTACCAACAAATTCCACAGCCAGAGGTCTGACATCATTCAGGTACCAACAACAACATGGACTTTTCCTCCGTCCTTCTTATGTCCATGGGGGACTCTTCAAATTCAACTGAAGGTTTCTGTCCTCCCAGTCTTTTAGCTTCCTTTGACACCACTCACCAGTCTATTGACATCCCATACATGTCAAGACAAACTGTCAAACAAGTGATTTTTTGGCAATAAAAAAATAAATCAAGCTTCTGCACAGGATGAGATATTCACTGTCTTTTCCTCCTTGAGAATGTTTCTGATAAACTCACTAAATGAATTAATGAGGATCACACTTATATGGCATTCTTACAGCATTCATGCAAGACTAGGAACTATCTGAACTATTACAAATCACACACACAGAATCACACACACAGAATCACACACAGAATTTCTAGGTTGGAAGAGACCTCAAGATCATCGAGTCCAACCTCTGACCTAACGCTAACAGTCCCCACTAAACCATATCCCTAAGCTCTACATCTAAACGTCTTTTGAAGACTTCCAGGGATGGTGACTCCACCACTTCCCTGGGCAGCCTGTTCCAATGCCTCACAACCCTTTCAGTAAAGAAGTTAAATCATCTGCAATCTGTCCTGGCTAGTACTCCATGGATATGATACAGGAGATACCTTACCATATTTTCCTTGCACACTCAAAATGGCAATGAAAAGATGAAACACAAAATCTTGTTTAAAAGTTACTCCAGGAAATTTCAGCATGGAACATGTTAATCATGCTCATTAATCAGATCACAAATAAAATCAGCTCCCTTCCAAAGTGAGAACAGAAGAAAAATTAGGACAACATACATCTGTGAAAAAAGTTAGACTTTTTTTTTATTCCAGGAGAACTCAACTAAAAGCTCCCTCAATTCAGGCACCTGGGTTTCGTTTCATAATAGCTTCTGTCCATTGTTCCTTATTATCAGAGCTGACTATGTTCAAGCTAAGGCAGATCTTGTTCCTAAATTTATGTCTCTGTGTGTGACTGCTACAATATGTGTTTTGTATGCTTTTTCCTGAAAGCCTAATATAGTGATACCTGTGACACGGCTTGGACTCCCCCTTTCATGTATATTACCAACTCGAACTGCAACCTGCTGGTAGATTTTTCTTAAACTCTAAAATGAGGGTCTAACCTTCTCTTCTTTTTCTTTTTCTTCTCTGTTACCTATAATCTTGATTTGACTCACACAAAAGTGACACAGTGGGAAATCCACTCAAGAAGACTTTGACAACTAACAATGGAAACCTACCTACACGAAAGTTGACTGGTGGCGTTTATAGTGAAAAAATGTATTCAAGTTTAAAGATGTCATCTGTGTTAACTGATCCGTGTTGGTTTTGTGTGTTTTTGCCAAAAGAAATGTGCTGCGGAGTCACCTCTGCTAGAGTAAAGAAAACTAGCCAGAACAACATCGCCGGTAAAAAAAGAAAGGTATAGTCTGAAGAAAAAACATCCCCCCAAAATATTTAAGTTTTGGATAAATATGATTTTTAGGTTGGACCAAATCCAAAAGACTTACAGGAAACAGGGAAACCTGAGCACTTTAAAATGCAACTAACGTACATAATTATTTATACTCTTTTGCCTTCTCTGACATAAAAAAAATATTGTTATTGCATGCAGTACATAAGATGTACTAAGTGTGTCTTATAGATTAAAATAAAATAGGATCACTGTAGCTTTTGTCGTAGTATCTACTGATTGTTTTGACTTCAGTTTTAGAGTCAAAGGTAAGGCAGTTTACACTGACTCCTTTTCCTCTGGAATGAAAGGAATCCAGGGCTTGCTGCAAACCAGCCTTCCTCCTCAGATGGGATGCCCAAGGGAGCGGCCCTGCTGCTGCTTGTCCATGCTGGAGGATGAAAAATTGGATATCAGACAGCAATCTGCACTTGCAGCCCAGAAAGTAAATTGTATCCTAGACTTGAGTGATATCCGCTCTGAGTGTTAATTTGTATTGACTTAAAAATTTAAAGAGGCTAGGGAAAAGATAAAGATAATCTCCTAAAAGAAAAGAATTTCACGTGAAGCCACTTTGTTCAGTGGTTTTTCAGTAATCCAAATTCTTTGTCACTTCTCACAAAGGGAAGAAGTTTACAAAAGCAAGCCACTTGGCTGCTTGAGCAAAATTCATGCAGTGAACAGGGAAATAAGACACATCGTTGGTGCAATGAGGAGAACCCCGGAGAATGCAGTGGGAAGCTAATACATTGGAATGGGTAACTGAAGAGGGAATGTCACCTCCTGCCGCTGTGACAACACTGTATCTGATGTGCAGGCTCTGAGCATGCTTATTATGGCAAGTAAGAACTGTGCAAGTCAGCACACCTCATGACTGCATCTTTTTTACAGCCATTTTAGAGCCAGGTAAACTGAGGGACTTCAATGCACATCGCAGGCTGACAGGAATGTAATTTGGGCATCTTGCTTCACGTTTGCTTGTTTCAGCCACTGCCAAGCATTTTCTTGTATGCTGCTTTGTCCACAGTATGTCCTGCCCACGCAGACCCTCCACCTCAGCCCACACAAGGGCTATGGCCTGGCCACAGCTCCTGTGTCACCCGCCTTATGCCTCCTGCGGCCTTGCTGCCAGAGAAGCCTCAGCATCCAGGAGATGAAAGCCACCTAAATTCTGCAACTAGAAAACCCCCAAAGTTCTGCACTTAAACAAAACAAAACAAAATGAAACAAAGCAAAAAAACACCTTTTAATTCTTCTTTTGACAGTTTCTGTTCAAGTGCAGATGGGGGTTCTTGCGTCTCAGTCTGTCATCGGGCAGTCAGGGTAATTGACCCCGTGATACCTGCCCAGAGGAAGAGACAATGTTTGAAATTCCTGCTAGAAACAATTATGTACTTGACCTTAAAGAATGGGTCTCTCTGCTTTTATTTTTTTTAGTAAGGCATAAATATATATATATATATATAAAACAGAAAGGCTCCCGACTCTTTGAAGGTCCTGTTTGTGCTGAAACAGGCTGTGAATTGGTAATTGGCCTCCAGAGCCCAGGGGATGGAAGCTGAGGCCGCATGAAGCATGTGGCACTGCTGTCATGCACCCCCACTTCCTCTGCCCTGTCTGTGGGGCCTCAGCTCTGTCCTGCTCTCAACATCCTCCTGTCCTCGCCAGGCGTCCCTCAGCCTCAGCCCAGCTGGGCTCCCATCGCTCTGGTCTGGAGAAGAGGGCACACAGGAAAATGGTTCCTGTAGAGATGTCAGTCTGCAGGGAAGGCACTCACAGTGTAGCCTCCCCATGAACACGGCTTCTTTCACAAAGGTGGAGTAGGCGCCTGCCACCATGAATAGCCCTAAACAGTTGCAAAGGAGCAAATGTGCAAACATGGAGCTGTCTGCTAGTCAGCACCATTAACTGCTTCCTGTTAAACTGGTAGCTGAAATGATGCAAAGTCTCCCTGTGCTTAACTTGCTGCAGGACACAGGCAGGGGGTGAGGACAAGAGGCCCTGCGTTCCCTGCCCTGCAGGGTCAGAGCTGACCACACGACAGCAGCTGCCCAACATAGGCCCAAAAACAGCTCAACTTCTGGGCATCGCTGCTGGGAGCTCCCTGCTCGGTGGGTAGGGTGGCTTAGGGCAACGCAGGGCTGGAGGAGGAGGAGGACAGAAGAAGCCTCAGAAAATGGGATGACATCCACACTAAAACTATTTTCCCTGCAGGACACGCTTGTCACCTTTCACGTGTTGCTCTGGAGGGCATTGCCTTTCACCCAGGCAGGGCAGCTTTCCTGAAATGGAGGAGGAGGAGGAGGCCCAACAGCTGCCAAGGGAAGTCTGAAGCTACTGGCTGAGAACCTGCTCAGGTTTTCTGGCTGGGACGCTGCTGCCACTGCCCTGGCTTGGAGGCAGGCATCAGGGCAATCCCTGCACGCAGACACCCTGGGCAGGTGGGAAGTTTCCCTCCTCCTCTACAGCAACATCACCACAGCAGAAGCATGTGTGGCCCAGCCATTGCACTCATCCCTTCTGCTCTCGTAATCACATGCAGACCTCCATTAGATCTTCAGCAAGACCACGAGCATTTCACAGGCAGGTGAGAAGACACTGGCTGGTACTGGCAGCCTCCCCACAGCCTCTGTGGAAGGGAAAGCTCCCTGTGAGCCTGGCAGTAGTGCACAGCAGCACCCGGTCGGTCGTGCTACTCCTCCTGCCTCTCCCTGGGGGCACAACTGTGGCCCTGCATGGAGAGTGAGATTCAGCCCTGCTGCTCCCGAGGAGCTCAAACCATTAGAAGAAGAATTAAGCCTCACCAATGTCTGTGCTTTAAAATCAAAACAGGAATAACAAAAAGACCAGTCAGGTTAATTACACTAGAGCAGGGAGGAATCTCTAAGATGTAAATACATTGCCATGAACATTAAAAGCAAACTCCTCTCTAAAGTGTTTTTCTTTCACAAGCAAGCAAGAAAACGCACTGGATAAAACAAACTTTGCTTATTTTAGTTTCGACTCAATTACCTGTTAATGGAAAAAATCTGGCACCACTAATAATGAGGCAGGAATGAGATCACTGTTCTGGAGGCCTGGCTTGTCAGGGAAGCTTGCAACAAGAAGTGCATTTATCTGCCTTTCTATAACCCTTTTCAAGCACTCTGTCAGGGAGCCCAAACTGAACAGCCAGTTTAGGAGGAACTTGGAACCCGCTCCAGGCCCCCTAGGCCCTCTGGGAAAAGGAAAATTATTGTTGGCAAGTCTGCCTGGCTCCAGAAGTTGATCCAGTGCCCCCCACTTGCCCATGCAGCAGCAGACAGAGCTAAGAATTTTGTTATAATTAAATAACAGAGTGCTGATTGGTTGCTGGAGGTGGTCTTGAAACTGGTGTTTAAGGCAGTGGAGAACAACGGTTACTATTCATAGAAAAAGCAGAGTCTTAAAATCCATCTGTTTCTTTCCAAATTTAGGCCAAAAAAATGCTCACTCACTGTCTTTAAAAATACCACCTGCTTAGCTATTTTGTATAATGTGCCATTATATAAGTTTGAAGGAGGAGCAGGCAGGGAGGCAGCGGGGGCTGGGAGAGGGGAACAGATTAAAAAGATATAGTTAGATCCAAAAATACCCCAGCAGCATATTCAAAAGGGAACACAAAATAAAGGAGCAAAGGAGAGGTTTTCTGAGGAAGATTAAAACTGGAGTGTTTACTAACGCCTGGGAACCAGCTACTACAAATGGGCTTGTTTGCAAGTAAGAAAACAATATTTTTTCTCTTCTTCTTCTTCTTCTTTTTTTTTTTTATTTATTTTTTTTATTTTTTAAAAGAAAAAAAAGAAAAAGCCATTTTGCTACATGGACACAACTCTGTTGTTACCATTACAGGGCCATGGAAACACCTGGAGCCCTTCTTACCCTGCAGACTTTTCCAGGGACATCACAGTCTGCCCAGCCAGAACTCCAGCCAGCAAGGACCTCCCGAATGGCACCATGCTTCTTGGGGAACATGTGTAAGCAGTGAGTGTGAAGCAAGGATACGAGGAGCTGGTAACATCATTGCTTCTATTTTTCCAGAGCGGCTTTGCTGTGTGAGCAGTAACATTAGCAAGGCCTGGTGTCCTGCACATGTGCCTCCTATCTCCCCATTGTCCTTCCCCTCCCCTCGCTTTCCCACTGCAATCTTACATAATATTGCATCTTCCAGCTGCAGTATTTCCAGTTTTCCCTATACCCTTAACTCTCTCTCGTGTCCCTTGTTCCCTCCAGCACCCCAACACTCCCCATGTCTCCTAATCTTCTTGGCCTGCCAGCTGGGCAGGAGAGTGCAGATGCTGGTCCAGAAGTAGACGTGTGATAATTAGCCATCTGGACGCTGCCAGAGAGAATGGATAACAGCTGAGCTCTCCCTGCCTGTTCTTCAGCAGTGGATCTGGAAAGCCTCTCTTCTCAGCGCCGGCAGAGATTTCCCTGGAACTCACAGGGACTTTATCATCTCCCAGAGTTTGACTGCTTCTGTCAGACCTGGTTCAAAATGCCAGAGGATTCAAGAGTTACCAGGCGAGGGTCAAACAGATGGACAGACAGCATGACTTCATGATCTCCACCACCTTAGAGGTCCAGGCTAGCACCTCCGATGAATTAAATGCAATTCCAACCTCAGAAAAAGCACAGCTCCTCAAACATGGGTGCAAGTGATTAGTCAGTATTTTAAATTGATCCCTGGAGAAAATCAGTTCAGTGGCTGGCAGAGTCCTGCCCTCTGAGAGTCATAAAATGGGCTGGTGACATTATTAACAATGACGGGCTGCTGGGATGGATTCAGTTGTAGCTGGTCTGCCTTAGAAGTCTCAAGATGTTTTCCAAGAACATCTAAAAATGAATGCCAAAATACCTGTCCACCCTTTTCATTATCCAGCAATTGCTACAATCGCTGTGCATGTAGGCATATTCAAGGCTCCGAGAGCTTTCTCCTTCCTACCACAGACCACAGAAGCTCTCAGCGTTTGTCGTGTCCTGAATCTGCTCTTCAGCTGCAGCATCTCCCAACACAGCATCCAAAGTCTTTATGCAGACTCTTAGGTGGTAAAGCATCCCTAGGTGTATGCAGGACACAGCTGTCTGGTGCTGTCACGTGCATTCATTTTTGTTATTGTTATTGCTTGCTTTCGTGATTGTTGCAATGGCCAATGCAGCTATTTTACTGTGAATTCTCCTTACATCTTTTTTCCGCCTAATGAAATGAATAGGTCTCTATAGATTGCTCTTTTTTTCCCTTTCCTTTTTTTTTTTTTTTTTTTTTTTTTTCCTTTCTTTCTTTCCTTTAAGCAAAGCTTAAAACCATGTGGCACTGGTTTATTGAGTCAGCAATTGCTCAAACTTTTTAAAATTCCATGCACTAAGTGAAAAATGAGATTTACAAAGCTAATGGAAAATAAATGTCTCCCAAACATGAAATACATTGACTTGCTTCCTTGCCTTATCCCATAAAAACAGATGGAAGCAATAGCTCCAGTGAATTACCTACTGTATGCAGGGCCCCATGCTGTCCTGTGGCAGCTCGTGCAAGGACAGAGCGTGCCAGCTTGCCACTGCGCTGCTCTGGAGGCTGCTGGGGGTCTGGGGGCAGCGGGGTGATGGGGCCATGTCCCTGCAGCCAGCCCTGGCCCCACTCTGCCCCAGGAGCCCTGACCCAGCTTGGGTGCAGGGGAATTTGGAGGCAATTCTGGAGGCATACGGCCCTCGAGGGACACAGCCAACGCACAACCTGCTGGAAACCCAACTGGTTCCTTTCCCAAGAACATGCACTTGTTTTCCACACACAAGGGCTCCCAGCGTGAGTTACACACCGACCCACGAGCTCTGCTCAGTGCATCTTTCGACCAAGTGCCTCTCGCTGCACGTGCAGACGGAAAACCAATTTGTCCGGGAACGATGTTTTTGGTTTCTGCTTTCCAAAGGCTAGCTAATAAAGCAGTGAGCAAAGAACACACCGTTTTGCTGAACACATGAATCATACCTTGATGGTGTCTCCTTTGAATCCTGGTATTCAAAGATCTCCCTGGAGCGCTATGTTTTACGTTAGAAGAGAGCAGTTATCCCCAGCAGAGACGCAGCACATGTGTCTGGCTGATGGATGGCCATGTTCTAGGGAGAGTCAAAACGTTTAGGAGAAGAAAAAAAATATTCCCCAGAAACCTTAAGTAGTGGGAGAGTAATTTGAGCATCGTGTTCAATTTCCTGGCTACCAAGAACAGCAAGATTTAGCATCGTCCTCATTTCCGAATGTACGAGGGCTTTCCAGCGACATCCTTTACCTCATGGCAGCCCCGTTGCCCCTGCACCGCGTGTGAGCCCTGAGCGGCTGGAGGGGGGGACCCTGGGACCTCCTGCAGGTTTATGTACATGCTGCTGGCTTTGGAGACTAGTCCTTAAAAATAATAATAATAAAGACTTGCTGGAATTTAAAGTACTAAGTATTCTGCTTAAGCATGAAGTACTTCACCTGGTACGTCCTTGCCCCTCCTGCTAGGTACAATCACTTTGTGTCCAGTTTTGGTTTCACCAGTGGAGGCAAAGCACCAGCATCCAAGTGGCTCCCCTCTCCTCTGCCTCGGGAAGAACCGACCAGCTTCCCTCTGCCCATCAGAAGCACCCGGCCACAGCACCCAGCCCCTGCAGCTGCTCTGGGGACAGAGGGTGAAGGGTCTCAGCACTGGGACATGGCCTGACACGGCCCTGCTCCCAGGTCCTTGCAGAAAATCGCTTCACTGCTCTGATTTGCCCATATTGTGGAGTGCCTCCCTTTGCCCATATGAGGAGGGATACTTACCCTTCCCGCAGAGCTCATCAAGACTGGCTGAAGAAAAGCAACACTACAAGAGCAACACTCGAGCGCGGCGGCACAGTGTGCCTGTTGGCAGACTTTTGCATTCAGTTGCCCTCGAGTGCCGTTGTAGAAATTACTACGGCTGAGATTTTCCATGACTGTGGGCCATGGTGACATCCACTTGTGAGAGATTCCTGGAAATCATGAAGCCAAAGCCCCTAATCCAAAAAAAAAAAAAAAAAAAAAAAGACAACAAAAACAACCAAGCAAACCAACCGTTTTATAACATGCTCAGAAGCATTGTGCAGCATCTGTGGGCACTACTGCGTTTGAGGGATGCTGCGTGGTTTGGGGGTTGCTGGCTGCTCAGTGTCGAGAGCAAGCTGTGCTGCAAGAGCTCATTGCATAAGAAAAAATAAATGCAGAAACAGGCTCAAATCTGTCCAGGAGGACAAATCCTGAAACCCTGAGACCAGCACAAGGACTCTGACTGGTCAGGGTTACCTAAGCTTTCCTGCCTGACCTTTGTAGTGCACTAGCCCTGCTGTGGGATGACCAGGCTTTCTTTAAAATACAAGTTCTCATCAGCCCTTGTCCCCTGTCCCCTACTCAGGGTCACGGTAGGAGGACATCACTTTAGCTCACATGCTCTTTGCCTTTTGCCAAATCGTGTGCAACTTGCTTGAAATAAAAGTCATTTTCAACTGCTGCTGCTCATGCGAAAGCTTGCTGAGCGGGGAGAGGGCTCGTGCAGTGTGGATTTACGGGTGCTCGGCTGCAGTGAGGCAGCAGCAGGACAAGTTGAGAGAGGCAGAGCAGTTCGTGCAAGCAGAGCTGAGCTGCCGGGGAGTCACCACAGCTTTCGCAGCAGCTTTTCAAGGGAATTTTCCACTCGGGCTGTCAATTGTTTTGGCCCGAATAAAATGCAGTCAACGCATAAATGAGTTGACAAGTCGTTCTCTGCACATACTAAGTTGCTTTTATTAATCCAGAACTGCATGCTACAGATACTGTACAGCATGAACATTTATTCATTACAAAAAATGGCTTCCAAACCATTAAAAATGAAAATCGGAATAAGAGCATAAAACGGAACAGTAACATCACAACTGTTAGGAAACATTCAAAGTATTCACAAAAAATGTTATAGTTAGCATCTTAATAAACCAGAGAAAAATCTGAGACAGTTTTACAATCGCTTCATGTCAACTACAATGGCACTGAATGAACAGATGAACAATTTTTCAGCTTTATACAGCGTTTTTTGCAACATCAACATGCCTAGTTTTTTTTTTTTGTTTTAAGTTTGCTACCTACCTGTATGTAGTAAGTGTACATAAAAGTGGCAGTCTGATTTTCCTTTTATGAATAATCTAATATACAGAATTTGGCCCTTAAGGGTTTATACCTCTTCATTTTAAATGCTTTCCGGACAATCTGCTACCAAACACGTCTGTTATAGGTGACATTAAAACTACATACATATCTACCTATGTAACATCACAGCAAAACATGATGAACAAAAAAATTACAGCATTAAAAAAAATAATAAAGTTGTCGGGAAAAAGTTAAAAGTCACTGAGAATTTTGGCACATAAAAATTTTGCACACAGCCTACAGTCCTAATGGCGCAGGGGATCCAGCTGCAGTTCTGAACGGGAGACACTTGGACCTTGCTATTTTTCAAACAGCGTTGCTAAAAATTCCCTTGCTAAATTTTCAAGTCTTTTCACGTGTAATGGCTTTTAAAGCAATTTTTTTTTTTACACTATTGATCCTTGAAAAATGCATCTGCAAATGTCCATTTGGTGGCAACTGTGTTTCATACAGAAAAAAAAAAAAAAAACAAAATCACGAAAGGAAATCAAAAAAACAAAATTCCCAGAAAAAAATATATATATACACATTTATATATAAACTTAAAAACCTTGTACAAATGAGTTGTTATATATAAGATGCTTACACTAAGGGAAAAAAACTTTATACAATGTTTTGAGAAAAAAAAAAAAGAGGAAAAAAACATTTAAAAAGGGACAACATACAGATACAACAAGCAATTTCTAAAGCAATAAATACTACTGGTCCAATAGCGTTGTGATACTTTTAATTGTTGAGTAGCGTTCCCTCCCCCAAAAAGAACAACACCATGGAACAAGGTATATTAACACATTTTTTTTTTAACCCTTTGTTTCTGTACATTTAAACAATAACAAGTAACATCACAATAAAGGTTGTTTCACACGAGGAAGAAAAAAAAAAGAAGTAGTAGCGGCACTGCATTCACTGTGCCCTTAAAGGTTTAAAAACCAGATGTAAAATGATTGGTTCGCAAGCTCGTATTTAATACAAATAATAAAGAACCAATGCCTCCGGCAAGGGCTGCTTCAAAATTGCTTCTTTTTTTTTTTTTTTTTTTTTAAATTTTTAAAATCAGTCTTTAAAACTAAGCTATTGGAACTACATAACAATTATGTATATATATATATTTTTTAAACGCTACAAAGACTTTAAACAGCTGTTGATAAAAATTTTGGCAGAATCATGAGGCTTTTCTCATCTACATATTTAAAAAGGAGAAATTGAAATAAGAATGGGTCAAATATTGACCAATGAACTCGATAAAACATCAACTAATGTAGCCACGTGGCACGAACTGGAAATGAAACCAAGAAACGACGACGAACGGCGGAGACGACGACAAGGAGGAGAAGGAAAGCAAAAAAAAAAAAAAAGAGAGAAAAAAATGGAAAGAAAAAAAAAAAAAAAGAATTCCCAACAGAATCCAACCCCCCCGAAGGAAACCGAAAGGGCGACAGAGGCTAAAGCTATTCTAAGGACTTGGTTACGAGGGAGAGCGGCTGGGGCTGCGGCCCTGGCAGCGAGCTGTGGGGGTGCAGGGAGGAGGTGGAGGGCTGCGCGAGGGGGGCGGCCGGCGGGAGGGCGGCCGGCGCGTGGTCCAGGGCCCCGTTGGGGCAGCTGGCGGCAGGCAGGGCGCCGGGCTTGCTCGCAGCGCTCTCGGCGAGGACGAGCGAGGATGGCGGCGGCATCATGACCAGGTGCGCCAGCGGGTCGGGCTTCAAGGAGAGCGAGAGGGGTTGCGTTTGTTCAGTCTGTGGTTTCGAGTCTCTGGAGGGGGAGGCGAGCATGGCGGGGGAGGACGGAGGAGAGTCTAGTAAGCTTCCATCTGAAGAGGGTGGGCTGACGCAGCTGCCTTCACCTTGTATGTAGCGAACGCACTTTTTTTTTCTCCTAGAAACAGGGAGAGAGCGCTCTGTGAGTGAAGGGCAGGGATGCAGACGGAGACAGTTTGCTAGAGCAAAGAGCCACCAGGCAGCTCGCGGGGCTCTGAGCGCCTGCGCCCCAGCCCTACGTGCCGTCCTGGGGGGCTGCCGGGGCGTCCTTGGCACCCCATCCGCTCGGGGACCCCCTGGGCTAACCATCTGCTGAGGGATTGCCCAGTGCCTCTTCGTCCCCCTCCTCTGCAGGCCGCCTCCTTTCCCTACTTATTTACTTTCAGGCTAATAAAATTGGGTACGGGGTTTCTGAGCCCACTGTGCTGATCTATAGACTCCACTTTCCTCCCGAAAAGAAAAAAATAATAATAATATTTATGTATATATCCTTAGAAAATAAGAACTCTGGGTGTGTTGATCGTCCCCCAGCGCTGTCCACCTCAGCGGGGCTATCTCTACACCTGCGTCACCTGGCGTCTCTTACGGTGCTCTGCCCCGGGAGGCAAGGCCGGCTGCAAACTACTGCTCATTGCTTTCTCCTCTGTTAGGAACCACACCAAATCCAGAAACGTCAGAGTCAGACAGGAGGAGTATATAATAGAGAGAACGAGAGAGGGGAAATAAAAACAAAACGAACAAACAAAACGAACAGAAGAGGAAAGAAAAAAAACAAAAACAAAAACAAAACAGAAAAAGAACAGGATAAATAGAGTATGATCCAAAATAACAAGAATAACTGGTTGTATGGCCTGCAGGTTGTGGCTTTAAATTGACTCAGTTTTACTTTTTGTTTCAAGGGAGAGTGGTAGATTTGGGAAGCTGCTTGTCTGCGTTTTGGGGAATTTTCCTCTGAGAGGCCATCCATGGAGCTTCAGAGTGGGATCCAATTTCAGTAGGTGAAGAGCACGACGACAGGCACAAGGATGAGGAGCAACATGGCACTTATTTCATACCGGGAAATACGAGCCTCATAAGAGCCGTTCATCTTCAAATAAATGAGTAAGTGACCCGACAGAGATCTTTTCTCCTCCCTCTGTCCACTTAACAATGTAAAGGAGCGATGAAAACAGATGACAGTTTCACACCATCTCTCTTGCCAAGTGTATGCAAGACAATTCTAGCAGCAGGACAGAAATAATGAGGCAAACAACCACAGCATCTGGCAAAACGACGTTCAGTGGCCACCTTGACCCTCCTAATGACAGGTCTCCAGCCCTCCTACTCACAAGCATGCTTGCCATGGGAAGTGCTGACCACTGCCACACAGCCCCGGGTCCTTGACCACGTCTGGCTAAAGCAGCTCTGCCGCAGAAACTCTGGACACTCGGCCAGGCTGCACAAACCCGCTGATGTGAGGGAATATGTTGCTCTCCCCCTCGGGGATGCCTCATGCTAGCTCAGCCACTCCATCAGGAGAAGCGCCCGAGTGTGGCGCAGAAGCTGAACGTCGCTGGGTGAAATTTCCCACTCGTTCAGGTGCCCTAACTCCGTCTCTGGTAGCCAACTTGCTCCCCTCTGGATGGGGACTGCATTTGACTTGGATGAATCCAAGGTCCTCTCTGTCTAGGCAGTAGGGCTAGATGTTTCTAGACTGCAGGGGAAATCTAACCAGCTGGAGCCTGGGGTTAGGATATCTCATCTCCCATGGTCAGGAAGGGAAGAGCTCCCCCAGCACCCCATCTCTCCACCTACTGCAGTGGGGATAAGTGCTGTGACATCCCTTCCTCCAGTGAATTGGGGAACAGCCTGGGGCTCTGCTCCACGCTCCCCATGGCAAGGTAAGGGGTTAGGGCTATTAGAGTTATAACCACGTTAGCCTGCAGATCAATACATGCTAAAAAACTAAAGACATCCATGCAACTTAAATGTTAAAAAGAAAGAAAGGAAGAAAGATAGAAGACAGCAAGTGAAGGCTGTAAACCATGCTTTATTAGAGCAACGTTAAAAGACAGGAAAAAAAAATTAACTTGGTGGGCTCAAAACAGAACCTGTTAATTCTTCTACCATCAACAAACAGCGTGGGAAGCCTCTGGCACTTGGCTAGGGCCAGTTCTGCTGCTCCTCGCCTCTGCCTCACCACTTCCTAGCCTCAGCTGCGCAATGCTGCCAGACCCCAAATTCATGGTGGGACTTTCTGTACAGCTGCCAGTGGCAAAGCTGAGCACTGGTGTTCACAAATTTCTCTGATAACACCTGTGGGGAAGGGTGGGTTTTCACAATTTGGAGACTGCAGGGCTTGTCATCTCCCCCTTCTCCCCCTAATTAAAATAATTTGCAAGCAGAGACCCAAACTCTGCCCACCTCATTGACGGTGGTCCAGAAGTTATTCAGCTGGGTTGCTCTGCACCTACAAGGCAGTTAATTATTTCACTGGAGGCAATTTGAATCTGGTATGCCAAAAATTAAGAATGATTTTGCTAATACTGTTTTAAGTTCTGTGGCCTGAAAGAAGGGGTTTCCCATGGCAAAGCAGACTTAAATCAGGTTACCACAGAGCTGTCTTTCTGGGTTTGCAGAGTTAACAACTCTTTTAGAGCTAAAAACACTGGTTTGTTACCTTAAATAATTTCCCTTTGACTAGGATTAAGGTAGCAGAATGTTTCCTCTGTTTCTTTTTTTTTTTTTTTTTTTTTTTTTTTTTTTTTTTTTTTATGTTAAACTCTTAAATAGTGGCCACTTTTGGTCTGAAAAGCCATTTACTTAAATCTTGATGGTACCAGAGAGGACACTTCTCCATCCCCAGCCTGTGCCATTCCCACCATGTGGTCATGCATGGGACAGGGTTAGGTGCGCCAGAATAAATAGATGGGTAAAACCCCAAAATCTGCAAGCCAAATTTTACCAGAAGCAAATGGCTTCAGGCAACCCTGGTGAAAGGGGTAAGTCACCATTTGGGGAACATTTTGTGCCTCAGTTTCGCTGTCTTTAAAGCAGAAACAAAAGTGCTACCTATCCCCTCTTAGAAGCACATTGGGAGGATTATTCACTTGTGTGCCACTCTGAAAGTGTCACTCACTGTATCGGTATGGCATGCACCTACAGAGCTGATCCAGCTCATGCTGCTGTTGCAGCTAGCCCCAGGACAGCATCAGAAAAGCCAATAATGCTGCAATTGCCATGAGTGAAAGCCACAGATGACGACAAGGGTTTATTTGTTGGCTGTGGGCAAAGATGTCTCAGTTTCTGTTGTACTAGCAAACTGCACATCTTTTGCACCTTCCTAGGATGCGCTACAAAAACTACCATGCTATCAAATGCAATGTTCTAATGGTTAGGACCACAGCTAGGAAAGAAATGCTCTAAAATCTACCCAGTAACAAAATGCCTCCATGCATTAAAACAACAAGAAAACAAAACAAACAAAAAAAAACTGTATTGGTAGGCCTCCAGTTATCAACTACACCACTGAAAGGTGCTGCACTGCTCTTAACTAATTCTGAAATAGATCTAAAGAAGTGGTGTCTAATGTGCAGCAAAGATTTCTGATCAAAACCTGGCATAAGTTAAGAGAGGGTTTATGCTTGGTGTGTAACCTAAGTGCTGCACAGACTGCAGGAAAAGTCCCTTGCTGATAAAATGTAGTTTTAAAAGCCTGACGTTTCCTTAAACTGCTAGGGAAAGATAAAGCAACACAAACACGATGTGCCCCCATTCTGGTGCTTGGCATACTGAGCCTACCACGCTTCAGATATTGTATCTCTAGACTACACAAATATCTGTTGAGAGCATGTAATAAATTAACCACAGAATAAAGCCCAATTAAACACTGCATTGGCGTTTAAGCCTTCAGTCAGCATAAGTCTCCTGACACAGGGAAAGTGCTTACTCAGCTTTTCTGGTCTGAACTCTTCTTCCTTTCCTTTCCTTAAGCTTTAAGAAACCACAACTTTCAAAACCCATTTAACATATATACTGGTATCTAACACCTCAACCCCGACACCCAGTACTAGCATTACTCAAATGGGACGTTTTTGGTGCCTTATCTTGTATTTTGACATACAATACCACCCCTGGTTCATGTTTTCCTCGACACTAAGCACAAACAAGACTGCGTGCATACACAAAATATGATGAACATCTGATCTACATTCTAAATGAGATGAAGCACATGGGACTGGCATGAGTAAGAGGGGAAAATGTGGGAGAGGAATCACTACACATAGAGTGTGGTTTGGGTTGAAATACCTACCATCATAATATTCCAAATTCAAAGACTGCTTGTATCAGAACAAAGAAACAACAAATTTAACCAAATGCGATCATATAAGGAAAAAGGAATGAGAAAAGAACTACTCGGTATCCCTCCACCAAGAAAGAAGCATGTACTGAGTTATACATGAAATTAAACTCCAGTAGAACATGGGCTGTCGAAATTTGGGCTCTCTGATGTCTTTCACCTCCTTTTAATGCTGGAAACTGTCCTACTAAAGTTGGAATTAGTTTTGTCTAGAGTTCAAGAGTTTACAGCTCACATGCTGGGATAAAATTTAGAAAAAAAAATATTTTCAGGGAGAAAAAAAAAAAGACATCAGATCATTTAAAAAAAGTGTTATCTATATAAGCCTTACCAAGGCATATAAACCCATAGGTAGGGATTTAATTTTGCAAATAATGCCAAAAAAGTCTTACAATATAAGCTGTAAACACTGGCTTTTATATCTATAATCATTTGAAAAATACTAGTGCTGCAGATCCCAGAACAGCCTTTGGAGGCAGCGGACATAGATCCAAACAAAAGACAAAATATAGATGTCCAGCTAAATAATCTTTTTTGCTGACAATCCGTAGGGGAAAAAAAAAAAAAACAACGACAAAACCAACTGCCAGCTAAAAGCACTTCAAGTTTTCTTGTTCCCAGTTCTACCACCAGGGAGAGGTTATTGGTAAAGAAAGAGAGAAAATGGCATTAAATTAGCAAGAAATTCCAAGGATCAAAGATTATTAGCAATTGATGCTGTGGGAGAGAGAAAGGTGGGGAGTGGGGAAAAAAGATTAAAAAAATAAAATCACACAAATGCACTAAGAGGACAGATTGCTTTTATTTCCCCAAAGGCCTAATGGGTAGTATTATACCTGCATGGTTTGCACCATAAACTCTGTCGGTCAAGCCCGAACAATGCCCGACACTTCTTTGGAGTATTTGCATCTGTTAGCATAAGGTAAACACAAAAAATACAACACAATGGTGGATAGAGCTCATTTGGACTGTGTAATCTTAGCTACAGCTACGTTTAGGTTTTAATCACCTCCGTTTTATTTGGTAATCTCCCCTCATACCAAGGGCATGAATAAACAGGACTTTGACAATGAGCCAAAACAAAACCAAAAATCTCTGACACCGCTGTGCGTGTCCGGCGTCGGCACCGCACTCGGTGCCGTGCTACCGAGGGCTTTGGGGGCGCCTCACGAAAATGTGACTTTCCTGGATTGAAGGCCGGGAGGGCAGGGCTGTGTTTGAGCCAGGGATCAGAGAGGCTTAAGGCTGATGCTGTTTTACAGTGGGTTTTTGGCTAGCAGCAGCAAAGAGGAAGGAAAAAAAAAAAAAAAAAGAAAAACCAACGAAAAAAAATAAGCAAAACCTTTTCAGAGAGACGATAACTCATGGCAGTGTCCCACTCCCTTGTGTCTTCTAGATCACAACACAGAGCTACAAAGCAACAAGGCAGGAAAAAAAGGGGAAAGTACCAAATAAACCAGCTGCAAATCAGCCATAGCGAGTCTGGGAAAACTATACACACCTGCAGGGGCCGCACCAGTTATTCTGTTGATCAAGGCCAAAGCGCGCTCGGCATTTCTTAGGAGCGCTCAGGTCTGAATGAGTTCAAGAAAAGCGAGCAGAAAAGGGGGAGAGGAAAAAGAAAGGGGAGAGGGGGAGAGAGAGAGAGAGAGAAAGAGAGAGAAAAGGGGAGAAAAAAGAGAAAGATAAAAATAAGGAAAAAATAAAAATAAAAAAGGGAATAAAAATCAATGTCCTCGTTATTAATTGCAAAATATTGACTTTTGATTTAAAAGTTAAAAAAGTGATAATCACATTTTTATTCAACTCTTGAAATTAGCTGTTGCAATTAAAGCTGCAGTATCCCTTTATAAAGGACTGTTTCTTTCCCTTTTAAAAGAGCAGGTAGAGGAAAGTCATTGTGGCTGGTCTAACAGGATGTTTCAGGCGAGATTTATTTGGGTTGTTTTTTTTTTTATTCTCTTTTTTGAGAGGGGAAAAAAGGAAGAAAAGAAGCTGAGTATGGAAGTTAGATCCTGAACATGCTTTTTTCTTCAACTCAGATACAAAATAAAAATAAATAAAAAAAGAGAAAAATAAAGAAAAAAAAAAGGAAATTATATCTCCTGGGATAATGCAGCTTTTGGAATAACATTCAATTTATTTCTTTTTATTAATTTGTATTTAAAAGAATGGATAAGAATAAGCAGATTGCGAAATGAGCATGTTAGTATCAGCCAGAAAATAAAACGTAAAGCATGGCAAGGTGCTGAGTTAGTAGAGCTAGTGAATTGCAATGAATAGGCTTGAGCAGAAATGCAAAAAAAAAAAAAATCAAAACTAAAATAATAATAAAAAAATGCGTACGCATGCTAATGTGAGAAGACTTAGTGGGAGCCATGAAAAATGCCATTAGATTAAGGAGGTTCATTACTGACTTGCTTCCATTCTTTATCAGTCTCTTTAAAGAAATACTGCATATTCAATTTGCACAGTTAGTACAACTCTTGCGTTATTTTACTGTATTACGTTTTAATAGCAATTGTTACAAAAAGACGAAAACAAAATTAAAAAAATACTATCAAACATATAATAGATATAAAGATAAATAGATAATAAATATAAAAACGTGTGGATGGTATTTTTTTCTTAATGTCATAAGTGTTTAATGTTAAAGTCTATAATGGCAGGAAAAAAAAATTAAAAAGCAGTTTATAAACTATTTTAAATGACTCAAAATGACGTTAGCACCTGTAATCGGAGGAAGTGAAAGGCAAGGATTTAGGAAACATTCGCTGTGTTCTGAAAAAAAAGAACAAATTATACAAAGGCTTCAAAAAAATTAAGTCAGGGCTTCTTCAGAATTGACTATGAGATTGCCTATGCAGTATTTCTAATTTCCTATATAGAATGGCAAACCTCCTTAATTTAAAATGGGTGCGATTTACCACTGTAAGGCATGCATCAGAACATACAGGTACAGCCCAAATTAATACCAAACACATACATACGTACGTACACGCACACACATATGCGCAAAATAAGCAGACAACTTTATCAACAACAGCATAGGCATTACCACTATGGATCTGCAGTTAAAGGCTGGGTAATTACTAGGAATAAATTTGGCTAACGTCACAAGAGGCTCTTACATGCAATGGCTTGGTTACTAGTTTTAGAAGGGCAGTAATGTGTAAATAACTAGAGTGCATTAAAAAAAGGCTGCCTGCTATAGGGACCGGCTCCCCGTGAGGCCAGGAGACTCGAGCCCACCTCCCCCGAACCTAGGAGCGTCACACCGGGACTGCCACACTTCCACTAAGCGAGATATTTAGACTTATTTTTACTTACCGTTGGTCTCTCCTGGTTGCTTATCCCTTTTCCTCTTCTTCTTCTTGCCCTGTGTGACACACACACAAAGGAGAAGGATTAAAACCAAGCCGAGACAAAGCCACATATCCTGCGAGGCGGCACAGAGTGATAGGGCAGGGGCCGGAGGACACCAGGAGCTCAGCCCACTCCCCCCATCCTAGCGGGGCCAAGGGGTCCCAAGGGGATGCTTGTGCCATGGGGACGGCTCTGCCTGCCCCCCACTCCATACCAACACCCACCCCAAAGCCACGAGCAGCTGGAGGGGGTGCTGGCAGGCTTGCAAGATGCTCCTTTTGAGATGAGATTGTAATGACGGCACACATTTGACACACACAATCCTGCACCTGGAAGTTTCACAAGTTACTTGTGGCCCCGTATGTGTGAGGTGGGGTGGGGAAGAAATGGGAACAGAGGAGACTGAAAGATGGGGGATGCATGGGTGAAGTGAGAGTGAGCCCCCGGAGTGCCCTGGCACCCAGTGTTGACTGCTAAAGCAGACAAGGGAGCTGTGATAATGAGCAACACCTAACCTGCAGGTCTGTAAGTGCACTCACAGCCTAAGGAACAAGGCCAAGAAAAGGAAAAAACACAGATATAACCAAGACCCTTTCCACATTTTGCTTGATCGCAAAGAAAACAAGCAGTATTTTGCTAAACTGTGTCTATTTTCCAAATACTGCCCAAGGAGATGATGTGATTTGTCACAGCCTCTAACTGGAGGGAGGAAGGGAACAGACGAGGTTGGGTAAGCAGGAGCTGGTCGCTCCTCAGTTTGGAGAGGACACAACCAGGAGCTCCAGCCTGAGTTCTAGGGAAACCCAACAACCGTCTTCTAAGAGGAGTTATAAAGTGATAAGCATGGCTCAAAAGAGAAGTTATTTTCTAAGAAAATCCTTCTAACGCTGAACTACAGAATCTGCAGAGTACAAAAAGGCCAGTGCAAGATGATAGAGTCATTTTGTTTTTATAGCTTGCCAGCTACTAAAAGCAACAACTTTTGGGCCAGCAATGTTGACTGTGAACAGCATGGGGACTCCTGCTTTTGAAGATGTGGTGGTAGGAGAAGTTGGTGAACAGACACCAGACCAACAGTCCCTTGTGGGCAAGAGGGAACAAACATGTCTTGGAAGAAGGAATCTCAGAGCACTTTTGAAGGGCTGGACGTATCTGTGGGGAAGCCAAAGGGTTCTCCCACATAGCGAACTTCTCAGTAGGTTGGTCTGGCTCCCAACTACAGGGTTAAGATCGGCTTCAGCTTGGCACATCCACTGTAACATTTGGCTCGCTCTGATACATATCAGTAAGAAATTCCCTCAGTGTGAATGCTGGATTCTGATCTGTTGTTGTCTTGTTTCTCCTCCCCTAAAGCCAGCTGTCTGGCGTGGGGCTTCTGTACTCGCTCCCCCTTGCTTGTAAACTGCCCCCCTGCTGTCCAGGCTGTGATAAGTACAGCCCTGTCTGAGAAAGCCTTCTTGTGATGGAAAAAGCAGTGTGCACTGTCGATTTTAAATGTCTTTCAAGCAACATGCACATAATCCTGCAGCCTGAATGCTGCTGAAAAAACATTTTGGACACCTCTGAGGCCATTTGGGGAGATATTGAAAGCTCTGGGTTAATTGCTACAGCACCCATTAGTCGAACAAGACAGGAAGACAAGACAGACAAGCACTGCTCCTAAAAATCCCAAGAGTAAAATAGGGGAAAACATGGATCCTGAAGTCCATACAACACACAGAAATACAAGGGGCTTGGGCTCTGCTCCATCTACATTAATCTAAATTGACAGTAATTCTGTGAAAGTCAGTGAATTTTTCCAGCTTTACAATGTAACTGAAACCAGACAATTGCCTAAGGATTGTAAGCCTGATTTCTATTTAATCTCAAGGAGGCCACTTGCATAATTAACAGACTGCATCTTGTGGCCATCTTGATTCATTTCTCAGTGCATTTGAGGATTGAAGGGCCGGTCTAACTAGAGACCTCATCACTTTTTCACTTGATGGCCAGCCAGAACACAGGTCAGGAGCCATCAGCCCTTTACAGACTTCTTCAAGCCAGGTATTTACATACTATAACCCCTTCAGGGAGCAATCTATTAAAAATGACTGATATACGGGAATGTCAGCCAGGGACCAGGAATTTTTGGTTCCTCTTCAACACACGCTTTCCTAACAAAGAACTGAAAAATGTCCCACTGACTTCTCTGACATTCTTTGCAAAGCTTATAGGGAAAAACTACCATGCTCTCTTGTTCAATTTTTGCACTGAGAGAAGATATTGCATAGCTAAATTAATATGTGGACTTAAAGAAAGAATTACAGCAGCAGTTCTTCCAGCACTCGGCAGAAGGCAGTTTTGTCTTTGCCTCAGATTGCCCTCCTAAGACAGGAGCAGATGGTCTGTAACATTTCTCATCATCATCCTATACAAATTCTAAGGCTGCAAGGAAATGTGGATGTACATACTTGCTAAATGTTTTGGCAGCTCTCTCGACAGAGCCAAAGCAACATGGGTTTTGACAAGACTGCAGAGTTCTTTGGTACTAATTTTCCAGACAACCAGCAGGCAAAGTGACTAGACCCTTACATATACCTGAGTCCAGCACTCAGCGCTGCTTAACATCTCCTATTAGATCTCAGGAAGAACGAGCGCGCCTTGTGACTCCAGCAAGCCACAGGGGATTCACTGAATCCTCTTCTCTTATTTAAGAGCAGGCTGAAAGCTGCATTTCTTGAATGCAGAGCTCCTATTTCTGAAGACAGGGGCTACAGCTGGCCTCATCCTCACGCCTAATGGGAAATGCCTAACGATTTAACCATTTCAAGCACCCCAAACACGCTCCCGTTCTAGATGTGTGAAGGTCTTAAGGTGCTATGAAATGCTGAGGGAGGTGGGGAACTTGGAGAGCTCTGAACGGATGGGAGAGGGGAAAAAAAAATCCTGCAGATGATGCAATCGTGTGATGCAAAGCTGCTGCGCTCTCCTCAGGCAGGAAGGTTCCCCCTGAAGGTCACCTGGGGGTACAGCATCAAGCCGCTGGGAAAGCGACGGCTTTCTCATCCTGTCCTTTTTAGCTCGAGAAGAAAGGGTTTCTCAGTGCTCACACGGTGAGGACAAAAGTAAAGGTCCTAAGCACTTCAGGCTTTGTACATGCCCATCTGTCAGTGGCACAGTCACCGCGCAGAATGAGCATTCCCGAAGCCTCAGTCGAGCCTGTAACTCTCTTTTGAACACCCAAGATGACAATACTGCACAGTGCCGAGGAACTACCTCAAGCCTATGGTCTGACAGTCTCAGGCCATACTATAACGAAAAGAAAGGAAATGTGTTCTTAGCAGGAGCAGTGCCTCGGTGGGCTTAAAGAGGTTTCCTCTGTCTCTGAGGAACACACACCACTACACCTCCAGCGACAAGCAAAGGAAGGAGCAAGGCAGAACCCAACAGAATGAAAAGATGATTGAGAAAAACACAAGTATTTCAAAAAATGTCCTTAAGGAAATGTAGCTAAGCAAGTGAACATGTGTATGAGTATTCTCTACTGCTGAAATGCTGGAAGAGCACAGAGAGATGCTGCTGCTCTAGGCTTTGCTGCAGACTGAGACCTGGTTTCACACACATACATGTGAAAGCACAAATGCTCAAAGAGGTAAACATTGCCATACAGAAAGCACATGGTTCATGTGACTTAGGCAAAATGGTATTTATGGTAAAATAGGCAGTGATGATGGCAATGATGGAAGAGACAGACTTCAGCAAAAACAAAACGTGTATCACTATACGTAACTAACATCAAATTTACAGATACTTGTCCCCAGACCTGCATGGAAGTCTATCTGCAAGGTAGGGAGCAAGGTTTATTCTAGAATCAGATAACTTGAAAGCTTTATGTGGTTTAACTTTTTTTTTTTTTTAAAAAAAAAAAAAAAAAAAAGATGTTGCTATAATCCTATTAAGGAGGGTTTGGAGTTCCCCCCAGTCTACAAATATGTCAAAAATGTACGGGTTTAGGCTTGTAAACACTTATTACCAGATGCACTGCTTACCCTTCATGGAAGAAGGGGTTATATACTACCAGTAAGTGGTTACAATGCTGGCCTTACATTTTTAACAGACAGAAAATTCTACTACTTCTAGCTACAAAATGGGCTTTCTGAAAGGTGGATGAGGGAATCAGTCTTAAGAACACTCCATGAATTGATCACAAACTCCAAAATACTCTTCAAAAAAAGATGAGGGGAAAAAAAAAAAAGATTATATGGCCATGAAAAAGCAGAACACAATCGAAATATACAACAGTAGAGCGTGGAATAATTCATTTAACCCCACTTGAGAGTAAGACTTTCAAACAAGTCATGCTTTTGGTTTTGCCAGTCCTTCTCTGAAGCTAGGATAAGTCATTCTTCCACTTTCCACTATACTCTCACACAGATAAGCACAAGACACTAAGTATTCATATTTTTGGTGGAAAGGAGAGAAGCCATGCTAGGGGAATTTTATTTTTTTTTCTATATATGAAATAAAATTTAAAATGACCAGCAAGCCAAATAGCATCTCCAGATGTCAGTAAAAGTGAAGGCAAGAGTTTCTTCACAGAGTTCTACTGTCATGCCCCAATTCTAACCTTTTACTAGACCCAGCCAGGAAGCCTCTTCCAAGTGGAGGGCTGTGAATTATCCCCAATAGTTTTAGTATCAGAGAGGGAAGCGTCCGTTGTTGTTACCAGATTGGGATCCAGAGGCACGCTTTCCAAGTAGTGCTTGTGTGCAATGTGTGGTCGTAGTTCAGCAGGTCACATATACATTTCTACAAGCTCTACTACTAAAAAAATTTCCACCTACATAGGAACCTACATAGTTATCCCGTGCGGACCAGCCCGGGTACAGCTGCATATGAAGCTGTCGTTCCTTTCTTGCTAGTTCATAGTATTTCGCTTGTTCTTCTCTGGATAACGCATGCCACTGAGGTGAAGAAAAGAGAAAAAGACAAAATAAAAAACACAAGCGTGGTGTGGGTTTTGTTTGGTTGATTTGATTTGGTTGTTTTTTAAGTGTGTTAACAGCAGAATATGTTATTTATACATAAATACAGCTAGAATTGATTTTCCCAAACAAATAGATAAAACAGATGATCAGGCACACTGACATTCATATTTTATGTATAACTCCAGATTATAACTCCAGTTAACTCAGCCGAGTCAAAACTAATTGCTTCTATTCATTCAGCCCTTTCATTTTCCTGATGAGACAATTAGGAAAAATAAACAAAAGCAAAGAACAGGGGAGAGGACCCAGAAGCTGGAGCACTTGTCCTAAGTCAGATTTCAGTTACAGATTTAGAGGTTCTCCCTTTCCCTTCTCCACCAGCATCCCCTCTTTTCCTCCAGCTTGCACAGTTTATGATACTTGTACCACACTTCCCAAAGACCTCCCTCTCCCCCGTTTACTTTCCTGCCCATTTGTTGAACAAAACAAGAAATCTGAGATTTCTCCATCTCCCAGTCATGGAAATAACACTGAAATAATACTGCTACTAATTAACTTTCCCCACTCCCCATGAACGACCCCACCAGCAAAAAGTGTCTGTGAAAACCAAGCCAAAAAAAGGCCTTTGGTATAGTTGGATTCTGTGAACAGAGTACTTCCCTTTCCATTACCAAAATAAGAGGAAAACACACCGATTAAGAAGGACACAACTCCCTCTCTCTGCAAGCGGTCCGAATCCTACCGAGGGTCAGTCCCTGTTTGTGCTTCTCCCTTGTTACCTACCCTCCGACCGAGGATTTGGTTGATGGCTGCGCTCTCTTTCAATGTGCATTCTGCTACAACTTTTGCTCTCATTTCCTTCATATACAACATAAATGCATTAAGAGGTTTCTTTATGTGTGGCTTCTTTTTCTCTTCTTCTTTTTTGGAGTCCTGATGTTTTCTGAAGGGTAAAGATACAACAGACAAAATCCTCACAGTGAGAACTCTTGTGAATTTATTAAATTAATCCCCTCAATCCCTTAACATTAATCCTCAGAAATTAGTCTCTAGAAAGAGGAACAGAAGGTTCTCTAGAGCCTTTACCCTAGCTGCTACATGAGAACAGTTTTAACAGCATTATTAAAAAAAAAACAGTCTCATGTTTGTGTAATATCATCAAGTACATCCTCAGCCCCTTGAATAACCTCAGAAAGAAATGGCCAGAAAATGGGTTCTTGCTTTATGGGGAGGGCTTGTAACCGTGATGGTGGAGGAAATAATCACACCCCATCATCCCTGGGAACTGAAATGCTTAAAATGTTAAAAAAATATATACATTTATATATTCTACAGCAAAAACATTCGCACAAACCCAAGCCTTTCTAAAGCTACACTTGCAAAGCTGCTACTTTGGGTATTCTAAAAGCAACACGCAAGAAGCAAAAACTTACGAGCTGTGGAGTGAGCCGACGTCGCTCTGGGAAGATTCTTGTTTGACTGTTGGTGTGACTATGGCCGGATGAGGGATTCCAGTTGTATGTAAACTATGGTGTGGCGGGACCATGTGTGGAGGAAACCTAGAGGAGAGAAAGCTGTGTAAATCGTCAGAATAAAAATGAATGAATGGGGAGGGATGTGTACACACATTAAAAAAAAAAAAAAGGCATATAACAAGCACATGACAGCTAGACAAAGCATATGAAAGCTGGCAGCATTAATTAGCAATAAATTAAACATAATGACTCTTCTAATGTCATTAAAGCCAATCTTCCCCTTCATTATCATTACTGACATGAGACATCATGATTTTTAACATCTTTAACAAAAGGCAAATTCAACTGAATGAACTTGGGATTAAAGTGGAATTTCAGCTACCTGCAAGAAAATCCACTGGCCTATTTCTTTACTGAGAAATTATCTGTGGCAACCAAGGAATCAATTTTTATCGTGCTGAATCACATTGTGAATTTGGGATGACATCTTTTGTGGCATATTGACAGCAAAATAAAATATTAATGCCAACACAATCTAGATGCGTTTTTGATAATCCTGATAGAAGCCTCATTAGCTACATTTTGTTGATGGAGCAAAGGAAAATAGTAATTTATGTCTAATATATCCCTGAGCCACGCTGCTTTAACAGAAGTTTGGTAGATTGTGGAATTAAGCCAATTTTGGTCCACTATGGTACCCTAGGAAGGCTTAAATTCAAGTCAAATAACAAAGTAGTTTTTCTAAAGACAAAAAATGTTGACAGCTTTATGGTCATATCCAGGGACAGGCCGCAGTCCTGCAACTGGATTCAGAGAGATGTGCAATGCTTCTCATGTATCTAATTTGGGGCCACAGCATAAACATACCACTATAAGTCAGACTTTCTAATTTTTAACTGCAGTTAACAAACTTGTCAAAAGCATTATTAACAACTTATGATTATTCCTCAATTATTGGAAAAAAAAAAAAAAAAAAAAAAAAGGTTTTGCAGTGAATAAGGAAAGCACAACAGAACTGAGCTACTGCCTGTCCCTTAGAAACCCCCCACTGAAGTTTATACATTTCCAGGGAATGGGATCTAGCTTAACCTTTTGGCTTAAAAATACCTTCCCACAAAAAATCCATGACTAAACTGATCCGGTAAGTAAGATTTTTGCTGTTGTACATTCCTACACTTATCCCAGACTTTGAGCCATCTTGGTCCAAATAAAGTACCCTGAGAATACGGAACATGCAATGGATAAAGAATTACATCTTCTATCATTGATATATAATGTCCTTTTTTCTATCTAATAGGGTTTAAAATGGGGTGACAGACTATGGTGAACCAGAGCGTGCACAATTATCAGAAATATAGTGAGATTTCTTTATTTTTATTCCTCTCTTATAAATTCCATTCCTGAGCTTAAAACCCAGAAAACTACCTAGACATTCCTTAAGTTCAGAAGATGACACAGAAGTACTTTCATAAACAAGAGGTATTGTCCACGACGAGCTCTGTGCATCTTTGTCTACCAGCTGGTAGTACTCAAGATCATGAGACAGAAGTATTTTGTCTTTGAGGCAGTGGTGGGAAGAGCAGGGACTGACAGGGAGAATGTGAAATTGTTCAGACTGCAGAGAATCGCAGCTCCTGTGAACAAAGACATGGAGAGAAGGAAAGGAGGAGGCTGTGACGGCAGGGGAGGAGGAGAACGGCCACCAAAATGGTCATTCCTCTTTGGATTTTACTTTTGCTAAAGACTCATGGACACAAATATCCAAGTGGATTGTCAAAACTCTGACAAAAGAAGCTGGGAGAGAAGTGCATGTCTGAGGAAATGCTTTGATGAGCAGTACGTCAGAATGGAAGGGAATGGTGAGGCTGCAAGAAGACCAACATCCAGGTCCCACTTCTGCCATGGCACTACCCCACTGTCACCAATACACAACCTGGACCTTTGCATTGCTTTCCTCTGCTCTCCTTCTCATGGTTGGACACGGCTAGAGGTAAAGTTTGCTCCCACAGTGGATGGGGCATCCAGACACAGTGCAATGCAAATAATAAAAGCTGATAGCAAGAGTCCACAGGGGACTGCTCTTCAAAAAAAAAAAAAATCTACAATTGTTTTAAAAATCTGATCTGCTGACATCAGTACAAGCACTGTGATAAAATGTTGGCACACATCCTATCCAAATCCTAGGCTGACTGTAAAGATCCAGCATTGAGGTGAGGGCTGCTGGGACTGGCTAGGGTTCAAACTGGAAAGAGCCAGAGATGATGGGTCAATGAAGAATGAAGATGGAGACGACAAGCCTACCTCTGCAGAGTGGGCAGGAGGAGCTCGAGTGATGTGAGGACATGGGATAGAGAGCATATACCAACAAGGAAGAACAGCCAAGCGCAGTAGTAGCACAAGGCCAGCAGGGTATGAGGGCCTGAATGAGGTTAGGGTCATCACTGTGGAACGGCACCCAGATAGCACAGAAGGATCGTTACAGCTGGAGTTAACGGGGACAAGAGGTGGTGGCTGTTAAGCTTTTGAACAGGACCCCGGGAAGTGGCCGTGATAACTGGGTTGTGGACTTGCTCCCTGAAAGAGGATCCGGTCTAAAATTAAAACTAAAATGCACTGAAAAGCGAATGCTGCCTACAAGCTGAATTGTGTGGTCAGGAGCTCTGAAGGAAACAAATTCAACAAAATATAGGGGCTTATTTTGTCAGTTTACTTTTGATGTAGATTTAAGTATCTTCTGCTAATCAAAAATTAAGGAGGGTGAAGAAATTTGCCTAAAATGCAACTCCTCCCCCAGTTATGGGAGAAGTGTTTTCCCCAGTTACCATTTAGGAGAATGAGTATCTGCACACTGGAGGAGTGGCCGTATGGGAGGAAGGGCAGCTGAGGAGGAGATGCCTACACACACGTTGTGCAGAACCATGGCCGTAACCAGAAGGATGGCAAAACCTCACTGAGTTCAGTGGGGCTGAGACCGTATCCAGCAAACCCTAAACTTCAGAGACATGGTAAACTTCATCGGCAGGCAGCTGCAGCTCAGCAGTTATTTTGGGACTGGCAGTTTTCCCAAAGGAAGTTTTGTGTGCATTACCAGTGACCATTTATTATTACAGGTTGAAGATGCCCAACTGACACAATGCTACCCATCAGATTTACGTGCTCCTTCCTACGTTTGGGGCCGTAAAAACGTGCTCCAAAATCCCAGGTCAATCACACCACCCCATTGGCTCCAAAGATCAAAGTGTTAGACTCCATGTCCAAGTGCATACTGATTTCTACGCAGACACCCAGTCATATGGCAGTAAGAATGGGGAAGGAGTGTTAATTTTTAAGTTCCTGGCCGCGCTCCAACTTCAGTAATTACATTCAGCAAAAGTGAATTTCCTCTGAAATTTCAATTACAACAGGTATTTTCCACTGCCACCACTTAACTGCTGTGCAGTGTTTGTCTGGTGCAATTCTGTTAAATTATTTCCTGATTTCCTCTCCCAGCAGTTGTTTTTTCACAGTGGGTCCACTGTTTGCCCATCAGTTAGCTAACCCTGTCTCAGTTTGCGTTACGGGCATATTACAAAGGGATAATGAAGGATCAAGAGATGTTATAAGCATATTGCATGCTTCAGAAGCGAGGGGGATGATGCTACAAGCAGAGAAAAGAGTTGTAAATGGTTAAAACAACCTGAAGACACTACCTTAATAGTTTAAACCGTTTATTAAAATCACTATTAGTCACCCATTAACCTTTTATAAACTATTCATAAGCACACTCTAACTAATGAAGTGTAATTACTAAGCTCAGGGAATATTCAGGGCTGGGAAGCGTTATGTGCTCCAAAGGTCTGCATCACAATGCAGGCAAGTGCGGGAATTCCCTTTAAAGCAAGGCTCTGGAAGGATGTGGACGAGGTCTTGGAGGACAGGGGGCTGAGACTGGGGTCTGCCCTGGATTCAGCGTTTGGCCAGAGTGGAGACAGCGGCCCTGAGGCTTGTGCCTTACTGCAGGGATGCTGCCCGCAGGGCACGTCTGCAGGCACGCCGGGCGCTCGGGGCCAGGGCTGCCCCGCCGCTGAGTGCAGGTGCTCCACCTGATACGGCAGGCATGAGAAAATTGTGTGTCGGAGCACGGTCTGCCCAGAGGGTGTTCCCAGCTGTGGGAAACCAGGAGGGGAGTTTCTGGGCTGAAACAAAGGATAAACATCTTAAATCTATTCATCGGCCTGCGTCTGCGCCTGGGCGCGTGTGTACGTATGGGCACACGTCAAGACAAAAAGAAAGGCTGTGCGCCGATACACACACCCCTCACCTTTGCCTAAGACATCCCCCCGTATTTTTTTTCTCTAGACAAGGATTCCATGAATTGCAATAAACACCCTAAAAATTCTAAGTAGCTCATTATACACCACTGTCTCCTTTTATGGCTCCAAGCCAGAATATAATGATGAGTCTTAACTTGTTAAGGACAACTAATTTTTTGTTCCTGGCTGTCTCAAGGGCTTCTCTCTTACTCACTCTCACTTTACTTCACTGTTGACATGTTTCTGTTAACTGGATGTCATCTGCCTGCCTTGATTTTATGCACAAGCAGTGGGATGCATTTTTCTGTGCAACAATTCTGCTTTGAGTTGCATTAGATTTGTCATTATTCTCTCATTTTCCCCTTGCACTTGTAACATTTCATCTATTCCTGCCTTATTTTTTGAGCCACGGTGCACCCACATTATGGTTTATACATGATCTTGCTCCCTTTGAAGCCGGCAGATTTCAGAGCCAGCCCTCGTCAGGAGAAGTGCCTGCTACCAATTTAGCAGGCTGAGGGCCCCGAGCTCCAACAACTCAATCTAAAGGGGGTCACAGGGTGGCACAAGCGAGTGTCAGCAAGTGCTGTTTAATTGCCAATCTAGGCTTCTCCATGGTGTTTAAAGTATAATGACCCATCACTTAATTCTGAGAAGTCCTGGCCCTGCTGCTGAATGGAATGAATATCAAAGGATGTGCTAGAACAGGGCAAGGAGCCTACATTTCCTATAACTGCCATAAGTATAATAGACCTCTACTTCTGTCGTCCCATTACCACAATAATGTATTTAATTTGCTGTGTACTCTTTTTAACTAGATACCTTTCATAAAGCCTATCTTGGGAATATAGCCTCCCCCCTCCCACACCCCCCCTCCCCCAAATGACTAGCCTCTCTAATAATAATTAAACTAAATCAAGCTCTACTTTGCCTCGCACCATGCCTGCAAGCCTTTTATAGATATTAAAAAAGATTAAATAGAGGGAGGGAATCATTGTTTAAATTTGCAGCTCTCTCTCCACAACCCAGGATTTTTTTGCCTGAGCTGGGTCTATTAATTTTTTTTTTTTTCAAAAAGTTGCTTTTTCCATTGTCTTTTTCTGTTTGCCGGAGCGATGTGGGCAAATTTTAATTTTTGCTTTTACTCTACTTATCTAAAGCACACAACACAGTATTTCCCTACCCATTCAGTCACGAGCTCTAGTTACAGGTTTCCCTTGCTCAAGGAGGTGTGTTCCCCCCCACCTAATCTTCTCCTCCTTAAATCCTCTATATGCCAACCTTCACATATTAAACTGCAGAGACGGAGAGGAAGGGACAGAGAAGGGAAGAGATGTGGAACCTTGCTATGTAATGCATGCTAATTTAATTATGTGCCATCATCAAAATGGATTAGCTGTTTCAGCCCATCAGGAAAGTCTAAACCTCCACCGATTTAATTAACCAGACTGAAAATCAGATGAACAGAAAATAAAACTATCATTAGGAGCAATTAGTGATTACTTAAACATAGTGCTGCCAACCAGTTTGTAAATAAAACTAGCAGCCCCTGGAAAATTAGATGGAATTAATTGAAGGTAGGGAGGGGGAGAAATATATACTTCTAAAGCTTTAAGGGTCAGGCAGGCCCTTTCATGTTGTCTATCAGTGTTTGGAGCTTTGGTAGGGAAAATACAGCGCAATAACCTTCCTTCCAACTCTGCTTGAAGAGCAGCCCCCACCCTGCTCCCCGGCCTCCCCTCTCGCACACGGAGCGCTGCTCTGGGTGATAGCCACCGAGAAAGCAAAAGGTGGCACGACTTCTCCTCCTTGCTTTTTCAACATCACATTCTCACAGCTTTTTCATTTAGTTGGCTTTTAAAGATGACTTCCTGCTCCTCCACCTCTCCCTCAAAAACAAATTCTTAAAGACCAATGAGAGCACTGAGACATCCTCTTCTGATCAAATTGGAAGGTACTGCTCGCCCTCTCCTCCTCCGCCCTACCAAAAAACTAAGGATGACTGTTTAACTGATGTGCTTTCAGGAATACGTTTCCTAGATGAAATGCCCTCCTCTAGAGAGGGTGGCAGGAGGAGTTACACTTGCTCTCGACTCAGGACCTCAGTATTTGAACTCACCTTGACATGGAAGCATTGACGGTCAGAGCTGTTGGGTAAGGGTGGCGGAAACCCCCTGTCGTGATTGGGTACACTGGCTGACCTTGCCTGGCAAAAAGAAGGGAAAGAGAGAATGAGAGAAAGAAAAAAGGGTTTAAAAAAAAAATACACAACAACAACAACAAAAAACTTCTCTCTGCACACTAAGCTTTATTCTCATTTGATCAGAACAAAAATCTTGGGGATTGTACAGCAAGGATCAAAGGAAAGAAACACAGAACAATTTGAATGCCATAAATCTGATAGGAATGGCTAATTAAATTTTATAACCTCTGCTTATGTCAATAGAGACCCTCTCCCCAAGCTGAAACTAGGTGTTTTGTTGTAATAATTAAAGGCGAAGTCTCGCTTGCTTTAATGGAGCCATCACACTAATTGAGGGCTACACATCCAAAGGAAAACAATAATGAATGTAAATTTATACCAAAATAAAGTACAGTGAATCAAAGGACTTCAGTTGCGCTTTGGGCCTCTTTCGGTATTTAGATCTCGGTGAGAAAACATTAAATTAACAGAGCTTAATTTGTAGCCTTTTGTCAGATTAACAAGTGTTGACAAGAGTTACCGGGGGAGAGTCCCCAAGAAGTATTGTGGGTAACCAATAGACAATCACACCTCATTACAATAATTAAAAAATACAGCAACATGCAAAACAGCATCCTCATGAAAGACACACAACTTTTTCTGATTGAGGTTTGTCTGCGCTGGCTAGCTCTTTTCATCTGTCCTTCAAATTTATCATCTGAATGGGCAGGATGCGTTCTGGGGGGGTACAGTGCTAGGGACACCCTGGCCAGTTGAAGATTGATGGGTTGGGAAGTAGATGGTAAAGCACGAGTGGCAATGAAAGGGGAAATAAAAATCTGGGGTTACTTCTGCAAAAATGGCCCAGCTGCTCTCCTAGAGCAACAGTGAATGTGACGGTATCATCCCTCAACAAAAACCATTCAGAGAAGCTCCAAGAGTTGTGGTTAGACAAATAAGCCATGGGTGTTGGCTTGTTATAAGCCAGCGGTGATGACAGAGTCTTCCTGTGACAGAGGTGGCCATTATCACCTGCCTGATGAACTTGGCCACACGTGGCAACATTCGCGTGGGTTTGGCAGCCACAACATGAGGTTCAAGGAGGACAACCCTGTGTCTGCACACAATGATGAAAGGGTTTGAGACAACAATGTGCAATGAGGCACAGGCCAACAGCACTGAGGAATTTCTTCCTAAACTCTCACATCTTTGATGTTAGTGCCTTTTGGTATTCACTGAGTATATTTATTTTAAGTGACGAGGCTTTTGTTGTGCCAACTTGAGCTAAGTGGTTGCAACAGAGCTCCAAGCCTGAGCTGGCTGTACTGCAGTTAGGCCCTGCTAGCAAGAAAGAAGAAAAAAAGAAGCCAACATGCGTTCAGGGTGTCCTATATAAAAGGTAAATCACCACAAATGAGGAGAAATTTATCATTTCAGAGAGCAGCAACTCTGGGTTTTTGTTCTGCTCATGCTGTGCTCTTCTGTAGTAACTCAGCCTTCTGCAGGACATGATGGACGTGTCTTGCTTTCCGTGAGGGAGGGCCTCTACTCCACGCAAGTTGCATGACCATCCTGTGATGAAGGAGGGCTTGCAGAATGGCCAGAAGTGGGCTGCTGAGGCTGAGGTCCAAGCTCCAGCTCTCCTGAATCCTCTGCACCTCTTAAACACCCAGGCACGTGTGTTCTCAAACCCTTCACCTGCCCAAAAACTGAGTGCGTGTGAGGACTCCACCGCTCTGCCTCACTCTCCTGCAGGCGTGAATTTGGTTTCCTTAGGGAAGGCAAGCTATTTTAACACAGCTGACCAAACAACCTCAAGCAGGAACAAACTATTTCTATCTTTGGGAAAGTAATTTCTAAAGAAATCTGATCTCCCCCATATTGATGAGGCTAACTAGGTGAGAAAAATAAGGTAATGATCTTGATCTATAATGAACAGAATCATTGTATGCAGCAGCATGGAAGTATTTTATAATGTTTTAAATCAAATATACTGTACACAAGACCTAGGAAGTGTTCAAATGTGTCACAAAACCATTGCAGAGATGGTAACATAAGAAAAAAAAAAGAAAATAAGGACTCAGTTATCGGAGGGAACCTCATATCCAACAAGGTTCTGCAAGTGGAATATAAGGAGTTGGGAAAAAACAAACAAACTGCAAGAACAATAACTTTCCATAGCTTTTTTTTCTTAGCCAGTTTTAAAGTAAACTAATTCTTCTTTCTTGTTTGCAAGAAAATTCCATTCTTTAGATGCCAACTGTCCAACCCTGTCTCAACCAGGAATGCTGTTCACCAGTTGATGTAAAGCTTTACTTTTTCACAAAAAAAATGAAGGGGATTTTAAGGGGAAATCCAATGACATTTAAAGTTGTGCATTTTCACTGAGGATGGCTGTTAAGAAAACATTAAAGAAGTCCATTAGATCCACTGTGAGCTCCCAGAAAACCAAGTGTGAGGGCATATTGAAAACAAACAAATGTGGTGGAGTGTGAGAGCATTAACAAGAAAAGAACATTTCTGCATAATGATTTAAAAATTCATGCTTCACAAGCCATCAGCTGGTTGAGACAACATGCAAAGCCGTGCCCAACTGCCCATGTTTGTTTAAGACCACATGACCTGGTATAAGTTTTAATTAATTTGTATGAGATGAGTAAATTGATAATCACTCAATAGATTGGCAGTTGGCAAACAGACTTATCCAAATGCACACACACAGGCTCGCACACACAATTTTTAACATAAATGTTACACATCAAAAAAGAAAATGGAAAATAAAAAAATGGAACTCCTTACTGTGGTACTAACCATCCTAGCGGATGGGGGATTTGTCCTACAGTGCCCGGTGATAGTGGATAGTAAGGAGATATATCTGGAGGATGTGGAGGCCTTGGAATTCCTGCAGGAAAGGAACATAAAGCGGTGTTACTGTTGAGATATGGAAATAAATAAATATAAGGAAAAATCACATATGTTTCCACATCACTATCTGTTCTTTTTTATTACAATACTCATGACTTTGCTTTCAGTTTTTAAAGGTTGCTTTGCAGCCTTATAGATAGCCTCTTGGCATCTTGTTAGATGAGTTTCAACCAGAAAAATTGATGCAATTCTGTTTCAGTCACCTCTTCAATCAAAGATAATTATTTTGCTATTTTTTAAGTGAAGAATTTAGGCATCTTGGCTACCATTTTGGTATGATGCTGTGCTAGGTGTCATCTTCAATGATCAAAAGCAAAATGGACCCTGTATCAAGTTCATGATTATTTTATTCTCAAAGTCACCAAACGAGCATGGCCCTACCTATACTTTGCATACTCAATAGCATGGCACTATTCCAAAGTAATCTCCAAAACAAGCTATAAAGTCATTATAATTGCAAATGACGTTTGCTTTTCAGGGGCTTGGGAGACACATGGTTTGGATCCCTACCCTTTCTTGTAACCTAGGGGATGAGTAGAAATAAATAAATTGGGGACAGAACCTGGAAGTGCTTGCTAAAATGGGGGGAAAATGCTGAACGTGTGACAGGGAGGGCAGAGCGTCCACAGGTCCTCTCTGGAACTGGTGCAGCTCCAGGAAGGATAAATCGATTCCTGATGGAAGCCCAAATTTTATGCTCCTTACCTTGAAAGAGAGTAGGAATTACTCAGGGGAGTAAAGGCTACAGAACTGGGTCTTTCAAATACCAAGCCAGAGCACAATTATATAGCAGAAGCAAAATTAAAACAGAGAGTGTTAAAAGGAAGGGGTACTGTAGTCGTGGCTAAAAATTATTTTTTTTAAGTCACTCGGGAAGCTTTTAATCTCTAAATTAAATCTCCTTGTGTGACATTTTCACGCAGACATTGCTTTTTCTCCATTACAAAAACCAAACAGATTAACTGGGCTTTAACCATCCGGTGAGCTATTTGCACACTTGAAAGAATGTTCACAGAAGAAAAGTAAACAGTCTGCAGACGTTAATCATATGTTTTACGATAACCATTTAAATGCTATTCCCTGTACTACCATTATTTAAATGAGAGGTTGACTATGCCATTCACTCGCAATACCCAGGGATGGCGAGATGGATTCCTTTTAAGCCACGTGAAGGTAGCATTAAGGACAATTAAAAGGGGGCCCCCACTGAAGCGCATGGAGTGAAAAACAGCTAATGCACTGCCTGGTTCAAGGGCTGCAGCTTAAATAAATTACCGGCGTATGCTAGGGCCAACACAGAGCAATTCTTCTGACAAACTCTGGACATGGATTCAGTTTCAGATGTAGTCTCTAATTAACTAGCTGGCATTTAGATTAACAAAAACAAAACCACTGTCACTAGGAACTCAATGCAGCCTGACGAGAGAAGATTGACACTGTTTGACTTCTCTGGGCCCTCGGGTTAAACAGGGACTCTTAAAAAGTTAGAATAACATGTAAATTCTATTCTGTTACACCAAAAAATCTAGTCAGGGTTTTACACGTTGCTCTATATTCAAGAAGACTGCCCTTCAGGCTGAACTGAGAGTTGGGTAGACTTACATTGGGGAAAAGAGTTGCAAGTATATAGCTGCAGTTAAGTAGTTAGAGTGGATAAAAATTCAACATTATAGGAGAAAAATGGCTGAACTCCTGACACAGAAACAATGGGATTTGGGGAATTAAAAGAGATTCATTTTGAACCTGGTCATGACCCACCACCTTTAAAATTCCAGCTGCAATTTTGTAAGTGCAGATCACAGAACGTACATGTTTAACTCTCGGGGTTGTGCATGCAAACCAAGCTGTTAGCAGATCCACCTACGAGAAGGGCTATCACGCTCGCAAAGAAACACACCTGCGAACGACCCCACACATACAACTCTGGTGTCACTTTGCAGAAGCGTCATGAAAATTCACACAGTAGGTTTCCTTCTGAAGTCTAATTGGCTAAAATAAACTATTTTGGCCAGATTCTTGCATGCATTTGACATTTTACATGCTCCCCTTTGGTGCTCCAGTATGGGAAATCCTTCCTACTGCACTCCTTCCCCGTAACACGTAAAATGGAAAGATCCACACACTCTTAAAACCCCAAACTATTTCCCACCTACCTGTTTTTGGATCTACGTCGGCTGGTAAGTGTGGAGGAGGGTTTCCTGGTGTGAAGTGCTCATTGCTGTATGTGATAAGCGGCGTAAGAGGGTGTACATGGTGTGGGTGCTGCACAACTGGCACTTTGTTAGACTGTCGAGAGAAAAAGGTCGATGGCGTTAGAGGAGGGCTGCAAACTGCCCCCTGCAGCACAAGGTACAACGCATAGAAAACAGAGCACCCAGGACTTCCACATGAGCTTCACACTTTTCTAGATCCCTTCTTAGTGTCACCCTTGCAGTTTTCCCACCTGTTTGCTTAAAACCTGCTCACCACACACCCTGATCTTGAGTTTCTTTAATCTTGACCTGTTGTGCTCCTGTACAGAGCAACAGCAATTCTTTAAAATTTGTTCCTTTTTATTTTATTTTCTTGTGCTTCACCTTGAAGATGCAGGCAGATTCCTCAGCAAGGGGCTGACAAAGTCCCCCATTTAATTAGCAAGGGACCCAAATGCTCACTGACCTGTAGGTCTTTTCCTTTCCCCTTCCTGTCCTCACTTTCAGTTCTGCATTTACTGCTCATTGCAAATACTCCAGATAAAAAGCCTTTGTAGTGCTAGAGTATTCCCTTCATCAGCAAGCATTAAGCTGACAAGCGATCACCTGCATATTTTATATATATATATTTTAGAAGAGCTGATTAATTATCAATTCATCAGAGAGCGCTGATAAATGGAAACTGGATACTGATGAATTAGGCTCCTGAAATATTCAGCTATATAAATAATGGCAGAAACACAGATAAAGCTATTGAAATTAAAACTCTTGTGGGGGGAAGAATCAGGCAGATATCATGAGGTTTTTCTTGTCACATTCCTAGCTCTGGGGGGAAAAAGAAATCTTTTTCTTCACAACAATAAAAAAAAAAAAAGAGCAAGCGAGTGAATGAATGAAAGGAAAAGGCAGGCTGAACTGTAACTTACCCTCACAAGATCACAAAGAAAAAATTAAGCTGAAACAAGCGAACTGCTGGACCATTTACTGCGAGTAATCCAATTGCAAAAAACCCTATTCCCCATAGAGGATTTTCACTAAAATCCTACAACAGGGACATTTAACCAGATTAGGTACCAGCAAAGATAAAGAGGCTGGTATTAGATGATGAATGGATTAGAGTCAGGTTTCATTTTAGAATGTGTCTTCATTTCCTTTTATTACTTTAAGTAAGGAACAACTTGCATTAACATCAAGTCAAAGGAATCACATTAAAACAGAGCAGCGAGAGCAGGGCGGCCCCGACAGCGCCACTGCCGTCCAGGGGCTGCCGCTGCCGGGCCGCCGCGCGCCCCAGCACCCCAGCACTTCACTTCTCCTAAAAGCATTTCATTCTCAAATAACGGAGTTATTTCTGGGATTCAAGACTTGGGGAAGGATGAGGGAAAGCAGGGTGAGAAGGAAAAGGAGAGCTGGCCTTGCCTAAAGCAGCAAAGTCCCTGCGCCCTGCATTGGTCTGGATGCACACAGCTTTGGCTCTGGCTCTCCCAGCCTCCCCTAATCCCTGCCTTGCACCTCGCTGCTGGCACCCACATCCCTACGTGCCTCACCCACTTGATAACCTGCAAAGAAAGCGCCTGGATGAGAGAAGCAAGCAGAAAGGCAGTGCTCGTGCTTCCCACAACTTCTACTGTGTTTATTTTATTTGATTTTTTCCAGCCCTTACACGGATGCACCTCTGTAACAGGCATGTGCGTGAAGAGCTGTAGCACACTGTGCTGGCCAGGCTCTCGGTCAGCTCTTCTGCTAGGGGTACAACCACAGGCAACTTTTGGCCATGCAGACCCCTCATCATCATCAGAGAAGCTGTGGGGACTTCTTAGCCCCTGCATTGAAAAAGCTGAAGCCAATGCTCTGCCCCCAAATCTGCCTTCCTCCAAGTGAACCAACCTGAACAGGCCAAAAGTTGGGAAAGGTTTGGCAAGGGCCTCATGTAACAAATAGCATTACACACCAGGCTCCTACCCAACACCACACAGCGTTATTTACATGCCAAATGACCGGTTAAAAACCTGGTTCGCAGAGAACAACCATTCCCAACGAGAGGGATCTCTGCTGGGCCAGGGCTGTGCTCCTCAGTGACCCCCCCAGTGCGGCTGCTAGCTGCCAGGCCTCTGTGCTCCCTGCTTGCATCTGCACATCAGCGCAAACAAACCAAACAAAAAACCCCATCCAGATCCTGACAGGCATTACAACAGCACTGAGGTCTGTCTTCCACAGAGAGCTTGTTTTCACAGAAACTGGAACTGGTTAGTTAACAAAATAAGTAAGTGACAGAATAACATCAGAGGGTCAGACTTAAGCCGACAAACATGAAACAACACTTGAGGAGAGAGCAGGACTTACATGCTTACATAGACCATAGGCAGTTACATGGGAACTGTGGGAAACCACCTCCCACTGCTGTGATGCACCAAGGCCTCCTGCAAAATCCTGGCCAAACAGCCTGGGCGTCAAATTATTACATAGTTTACTTAGCACCTTTCACAGAAAAAATAAAAAGGGGGAAAAAAAAATCACCCACAGCCCAGAGTTTGAGCCTCAGTCTGCAAACTTTTCCCCAGGTAAGTCATTTTTATTGGGGTGACTGCCCTGAAGTCAGGTGATTCGTATAAAGGTATGGGACAAAAGGGTAGGATGCTTTTTTGCCGCTGACAGTGCTGGAGCAGAGGTGTGGGGAAAATGTATAGGGGGAAAATGGGAAAATACTATCTTAATGCTCAAAAATACACCCTCTGGGTTAGAGGACTGTGATCCACTGACCCTGAAAATCAGCCTGCATCTGTATCACTACCTCAGCTAGGGCTGTCTTCCATCTTGCAGCAGCTTACTACACACAGGGAAAAAGGACCTTGACTCCGCTCAGAATTGTGCACGCAATTTGCAAGCCAACCTAATCATGCATAATATGCTAAATAAGCTGCTCTTTAAAAGCAGCATTCCTGAAGTTAACTAAGCTTCCTTGGATGAGAAAAAGAAAGGACTAGCTGGGAAAGAGCAGGATTAATCCCGCATATGCATCTCTTTTGAAGTCAATGGGAGCTCTGCCTGAGTAACAAGTGTGGTCCTAACCCCATCCACTGGCAGAGAAAGGTAAACTGGAGAAGCTGTCAATAGGAGACACCTATTAGGTGACCTTAGCCGTCCCCCTGCAAAAGGCCCTTCTCCCATATGCGTTTTTGAGCACTTCAGCACGGGCAGTTTTAAGCTAAAAGCCGTGGCGAGAAGCAGGAATTTCTCTGGCAACTCGGAGCAGTCCATTTATGGCTGTGTCAGGCACGGAGAGCCGAGCGGCATGGGCACACGCAGATTAGCATCAGTGCATGGGCGAGAGCGAGAGGGGATTTCTGGAGAGAAATCCCAGCGTCTCCCAAGTACCAAGCCATCTGCCGGTAAATCACTCCTCCCCACTGAAAGCTGGGGTCTCGTACGCCGGGTTAGAGGGCACGGCAAAGAATTGCAAAAAAACAAGAGAAGTTCGCTTTTCTTGATAACCCCTGCCTGAAGCAAACCAGAGGAAATTGTCCCCATAGGGACTCAACTACTAAATCTCTCTATATGAATTTGAAATGCTTCTGGGAGTGCTTAAACACAGATGATTTTAAACAATAATGGAGCTCTGGAATGAGGGGGGGAAAAAAAAAGTAATAAATTTTGGACTGGTGTATGCTTGAGAGGGATACTGAGATCCATTTAGCCTGAGTTTTAATAGGTGCTTCCAGGAGAAAAAAAATAATCTGAACTTCAGATTTACACCGTGGGAGGTTGTGTGCATAAATTGCTGTGTATTAGTCTTTGTTGCATGGTAAGGACATTTCATTAACAGGATGAAAGATGCTTCTATGCGTACACAGGCCAATTTAATACACCCCACTGATGAATACTCCCCATTTATTGAAGAAGTTAATACATGCTGTATAAATCAATAGTTCCTAAGTCTCTGAAAGCAACACAAGACTTGCACGAGATGAAACATTGTATTGTTGAGCGCACAAAGAGAAACCAACCTTTAAATAGGAAGAGTTTGTTACTGCAGTTTTTGTTTGCAAATTCAGAGCTTGTTTGGCTTCAGTCATGAAAACATGGCATTAATTGGAGACAGGACCGTGCCAAGGAAGCCAGAGGATCTGTGCTTGCCGGGGTACGGCAGTGTCAGTAACATCTGTGAAAACCACCCAGGCTCCACGCGAACCATCACGCCGCAGCAGCGGTGAATTGGCCAAACCCTACAGAGCTGCCTCCCGTCCCCATCCCAGCACTCCTGATGTGGCAGTGGGGGACCCATCCCTGCCTTGGTGACCTCCTGAGTGCTCCCGAAGCCTGGCGCCCCGCTCGGTGGGCAGGGGTGGGCGGCCGCCCGCTGAGCACCCCCCGCGAGCAGGAGCGTGGCAAGGGGGAGATTGATGAGGCACTGGTACCCCGGGCCCCCTCCCCTTCCTCGCCGCACAGGAACGGGGGCTTGCCATTCACCTTAAAACCTATTAATCACCAGGCACCGAAAACAAATGGAGCTAGAGCTCCGCCTGCCTTTTTTGCCACGTCCTCCTCTTCCCCGTTCCCCCCTTGCTTTCCCTTTCTGCCGGAGAAAGATGGGTCCTGAAAGTGCCTTTATGAGCCTCATACAATAAAACAAAAGCAGCACAGAAGGGGGTTTGTCAGCCTTTCCCCCTCCTCCGGGGTGGATGGAGAAGGTCGGCAGTGGTTGTGAATTAGCGGGCCCTCCTGGAGTTGCTCCCTGGGCTAAGCAAAGGGTACCATTCAATACCAGTTTATGTTAAAAATAGGTTTGTAACTTGTCTCCCTGTATTTCCCAGATGGTGCTACTGCACTTGTGCTGACTCTGGCCATGGAAATGTTAACAGATGTTCCTGAGCTCCTCTGCAGCTCCAAAGATGCTTACAAGAGATTTTTTTCCTACAGGTTGATCTCTCCTTGGGTCTGCCCAGGAGCGAACTCCCCTCCCTCTGCAAAAATATCAGAAACCTCAGTTGCAACAAGAGGCACCTCCCAAAATATCATTGCAAATATTGGAATATTCTTCGATTTCCTGCAAGGGTGACCAACACCCAAGGCCAGGCACCCAGCAGTGAGCACCACTGCGGCCGGGGGATCACCCACATCAGCTGCAGCACCCCAAACTGCAGCAGGGACCTGCAGGCCAAAGGGGTTCCCTGTAACCATTCAGGGTCACTGAAACACTGAAACCAAGCAAAGCCACCAGCTGGGTGTCACTCCATCCTCGTCCCTTCCCAGGCACCGAGATGTGATGCCAGTGATGAAACCCTTCCTGAAGGAGAAAAGATTTAATTCTGCCCTGCTCCATTTAGCCAGCGGGACTGCAGGTTTTTTTTGTTTTTTTTTTTTTTTTTAAGGATGTTTTCACACCTGACTAAGCATTTTCTCCTGAAAACTACTTCCCCTTGCTCCATTATGGCCGATACAGTGGCCTGAGCCCTTTCACAGTTTAATGTAGCTGATTTCTGCCTAAGGTCCTGCCCTAAGCTAACTGCCTATTGTAACAGGAGACAAGGCCTCCATTGATAGCCCCAGCTCTCCCTGCTAAAAAAGGCTCATTTTCTTCTTTCACACAAATGATGACAGGAGCACTGACAACCATGTGCTGGGACAATACCCCCCCTAGACAGAGCCTGACAAAAACCACCCCCTTCAGAAAAAAAAAAGCAGAAGGGGGCACACAGGGGCAGCAGCGCTCCGCCGGCCAGAGCCTACCTGCTCCCACCAGAGCCGCCAGCCTTCCCCAGATCTGCTCTCCTAGCAAGCTCAACGACAACCCCAGCTTCCTGGCTGTCAATGTCCAGAAGGTCTTTTCAGGAGAGCGGGGTTTTCTTTTTCCTCCCGCTCCTCCTAAGTGCCCCCTGCGTCTTGCAGCACGGAGCCACCGCGCCTGACATTTCCCGCATCCTTCCTAGGTGGCAGCGGGTGCTCGGAGGGGAAAGGAGGGGGAAAGGGGGGGAAGCGAGCCTTTAAGATGTTCAGGAAATTTCCACTTAATTTCGCCAAAAGGCAATTATGTGAAATGATCTGGTGACAATTAGCATATGCCAAATCCTCTAGCGTACAAGGGAAAGAACAGGGCTTTAGCTACCTAATTACTGCCTGGTAGTTCCCGCGCAGGAGAATTGAAACATTAGGAGGAAAACATTGTTATTAAGTGTGCTCACACTTTGCTTTCAAAGCTGTTGTAGGCTGTAATCTTGCTGCTACAGTATTTTTATTTATTTTTCTTTTCTTAAGAGAAGTGAAAAAAATGAACCTCAGGGCTTTGAATGCAAGGGGAGCGCTGTGCTCTCGGAGCACGCGGTGTTTCTGAATGTCAGGTCGGCCCCGCACAAGCACCTGTTTTAGACACAGCTGTACATTTGGAGATCCCTCCACATCACTTTTAATTACATTTATGCCAGATTTTGCCTCCCTCATTCTCCTCCTGCCTTATTGCTGAAGAGAAAGCTCCCTGCTGCATCTGTCCTGGCCAATCTTTGCACGCCCGTTTGCACACTGGCGTCACCCCAGCCAGCACCCCACTCATGTGGCTACCACTCCCGGTCACTCAGGACTACCCCCAATTTGATCAACAGGTGAATTTTCCTGCAAGAGGACAGGGTAGAGCCTGGACTGGAAGTTTCAGGCCCCGGGGTGCACGGAGTGAGCTCTTCTATTACAATAGGAGCAGCGCTGCTTCCTTCCCAACCTGACAAACGCTCCGTGCTTTCTTCGCATGCTTTAGTTAATTACAGACAGGTATTATCTCCTTTATAACAGGCAAGCCTTCGTTCACATATAATGAGGTACGGAGCTGAGAGATGGCATACTTTGGATTAAACCCGAAAACGCTCTTTTCCTGAAGCAGCACCAGCAAAATGTGTCATGTAAACAGAACCGCTGTGTGAGGAGACTGATGAAAACCTGAACAGCTCTTCAGGAGATGGTCCTGAGCAGAGAGGGGGGTGGAGAGGGGAGAAATACAGAGCAATAGAGCATGCAGAAAAATTCAGAGAAGATGGGGAGAAGGTAGAAGTGAATTTAAGCAAAAGGCTGACTGCATAATTGCCCTCATAGACCTTATTTCTACGTGCTTTATATGAACACCTCTTAATGCAATTTTACTTATTACCTAGCATTCTGTAAAATGCCACATAACCAGCCTGACTTCTTGCATATAAATCACATATTTCAGCACCAGACAGATACACACTGTCGGAGAAAAGGCTCCACTGATTTTATGAGGGTATCTGTGACTTCTGTCTACAGTACGAACTTGAATGCGAGGCTGTTAACAAACTGCAAGAAATGAAGAAAAATTAACATGCATGCCTATACCCACCGGTACTTGGCTATTTCAGTAATAACAGCGTTATTAAAAAACTAACATGCAGACACATGCCTCCAGATCCAATGCCAAGTTCTCAGAGCAGCTTTTAAAAATACAGCATTCACGAATTGTAGCGGACTGTGCTCAATACCAATACACGATGTTTGGAGTAAACGCATATGAAATAACAAATAGCAAAGCTCCACAAATGTTTTCATTTTTAAACGTGCTAAAAACGCTACGCATCAGCCACAGAACAATTGAGCGATGAAACCAGTAAGTCCAGATCAATTATTTCTTGAACAAATTGAACAAAGTTTCCCCCAAACCGTGATGCTGAATGCACACCAGAATTGAAACACCTCGCAAAGGCTTCAGAGGAGAAGAAACACACACGTTTACCCAGCGCTATCGGGCCTTTTGCCCTAGGTCCCAACAAAAAGAATTCCTGCAAAGGCAGAGAAACGCTTACAAGATCCCAGCACTGGCCGTGTAAAACCTGCGTACGCAACAGCATGCAGTGAAAGAAGAAACATCTACATTACTGTCAGTTTAGATTTTCGCTACTGCTGTTACAAATCTCTGCAGAATTTTTATCACCTCTACGTTTTATACAAGCAAAGGCAAATAAATCAAGTGAGCTGTTCAGGCAAAGGCATCACAGAGAACCGAAGCCCCAGAAATCCTCCTGGCTCGAGTGACTCCACGAGCATGCTTGGCAGAGTTAGAAAAGACAACAGCAGAAAACTCAAGACTCCCGCAAAACCTCCGGTTCAAATGAGATGCTTTCTCAAGTTCTTAAATACATTCCTGGTTTTCTGTGTATAATTACGGGCAATGTACAGAACTGGCTGACTGGCAGGTTTAGTTCCTGTAATACACGGCAATACGAGAAAAAAAGTCTCGTGGACTTCTGATAACAAACACAGAGACACTGTGTCAAAACACACACTATCTCATATTTATCAAAATTCGGTACTATTTTTCATCTTCCTTTATCCCTGAGTGAAATCATTTTTATGTAGTGTCCCTAAAATTTTAATCTTTCCCATTCCAGCTGCGCTTTCTGAGGAATTCAGAAAATTTAACGGAGTGTCAACCAAACACAGGATCAAAAGCACTCAATTAAAAATTACTACACACAATTTTCAATAATTACCCCAGAAGAAAAAAAATATCTCGTTTTGTGTATGACAGGAGTTAAACCACCTCATTTCCAAAACCCCTTAGCTGCAACATCTGTGCCCTGCTACAAACCAACTTTTTCTCCTAAAAAAAGCATTTTTACCTTCATGGTTTCAGAGTTAAGGAAATATCGTACTGAACTGCAGAAAGCTTTGAAGTGGCCCCCTCCGCCCCAAAGGAGAAAAAGCACAGAAAGATAGTGATGTCATATTCATTGGGTGAATGTATTACCGTGTACAGAATACACAGATAATACACGCGCTCACACTTCTCCCTCGCTGTTAACCATTGTTCAACATCTATAAATCAGAACCCGAAACCTGCCGTATATGAGACTCTGAAAACTCCCCCCCCAACACCCTCCACACACCCCCTGATCCCACCCTGCGAGCACAAGAGAATTTCTTCCCCCCTTTCCAAAAACCCGAGCCAAAAAAAAAAAAAAAATCGGGCGGAGGAAGGCAAAAGAGGAGGAGTGCAACAACTCTGCCCTGCTGCACCATTGTGCCGAGACAAAACCCCGCTCCGCCGCCTGCTTCTCGCGCCCGCTGGAAAAATTAAAGTGCCATCGAAAAGTCATGCTTCCCCCTGCTAAAAAAGATGATTACCATAAAATAAATAAATAAAAACAACATGGCTAACAAAGGTCGCAGCTAGAGATGCTTGCTTGATTTCCCCCCTCCTTTTTTTTTTTTTTTTTTTTTTTTATTCCGCACACGAGGAAAGGGAGAGAGAGGGAGAGGGGGGGAGAGAGGGAGCTAGGGAGAAGTCACATAAGAAGTTCAATGGTCAAGACGGAAAGCGCGCACGCAGCAAGTGCTACTCACCCAGCAATTCAAATTGAGATGCCAGCAGCCGAACTGCTGGAAGAGAGAGAACCCAGAGGCAAGCGCTCCTCCTTTACCACTCAAATCTTCCATTCCCACTAAAATTGCATCCCTCGGGTACATAACAGCTTTGTCTTTCCTTCTCTTAACCTCAAAAACTTTTTTTCTTTACTGTCTAGATGCCAATTGTACTGGCTTTGTATTATTTTCCTTGCAGCTTTTCTCTCTCTCTTTTTCGTTCTCCGCTTCCCCCCCCCCCCCCCCCCCCTTTACTTAAAGTACTGGAAAAGCTGTCTTAAAAGATCAAGATGTCTCCAGTTTTTTGGCCTGGTGTTTTCTGAATGCTCAAAACCCACTGTCATGTTGGCCGTGAGAAGTGTCTTATTTCTAAATTGTCTGCTGCAGTTATCAAAATTTAGAGAAGCCTCCTCTCTTTGCCGGTATATCACTTCACCATCCTTCCAGGGAGCGGGGAAAAGACTTTCCCCCCCCCTCCTCACGCAGGTATGTCTGCTCAGAAGAGCAAAAAAGCAGTTACCTTGGAAATCAGTGACAATGCTACCGCAACCCAGGTTGCACAGGTAGTACTGAGAGCCGCGAGAAGCGCCGGCCGGCCGGGAGGGAGCATGATCAGTTAAGTGTAGCGAGCAGTCACTTTATCTGCAAGACTGTCAAATCCCTCAAAACAAATTTCTTAAGGGGAGAGCTGCGAGGAAAGTACATTTTCTCAGCATCGTAACGCGGAGGTGACACTTGGCAGACCTTTACCGTCACCTCTGCTCTCTCCCCCTGCCGCCCTTTTCCCTTTAGTACTATTTAATAATTCTGTAAACCGCTGACCCCGCTGCCAGGGGAGCTCTGAGACCGCTCCCTTGATGGGATAGAGGCTGACGGATTTTCCCTCCTGGGGGAGAAGCAGCAGGGCTGCCTGGTGAGCATGGCCGAGCCGAGATAGGGCTCAGCATCCCGCCGTGCCTGCAGGTAGCACGGCCATCCCCTCTCCTGCTCCCCTCTCGCCGTAAAGTTGCGATGCCGTCGCCCCACGAGGCGGGCGATGAGGTGAGGGGACTTAGTGGGACGCCCGCCATGTGGGACGGGTGTCGTGGCGAGGAGGTGCGAGGGGCCCGATGCCCGTGCCCACCTGGGGACATCACCCCCCCGGCACCCACAGAGCCCGAGGAGGCAAAATTCAAGCTCGGGGAGACCTCGAGCGGCTCCAGGTCCGCTTTGGGGACGCGTGGCTTTGAGCAGAGGTCTGGACAGCTGGGCGGTGGGCGCAAAGTGGGCACCAGCACCTCTGGGAAAAGCCCTGGGGAAGGTGAGGGGCGCGGGGGGAGCCCGGCGTGCGGCGCCCCCGCTTCTCCTTGCCCCGGCACGGCTCCGGCCTTGGCATGCGCCGTGTCAGGCGGCAATCTTTAAGGCCCTTAATACCAAAACAAAAAGCCCGGCGATTTCCCTTTACACGGCGGCGACAAAAGCGACGAGGCTGCGGGTTTGACAAGTAAAAAGCCCCACCGACGCGGCGGCTAATTGCCTCCCCTCCCTCCATTCACGGCTGCCACCACGCTCCGGCGGCGGCCGCCTTTTGGCACGCGTGAGGGCCCGCTGCCACCCAGGGACGGGACGGGACAGAGGGGACGGGATGGGACAGGACGGGATGGGATGGGACAGTCGGGACGGGACGGGATGAGATGGGATAGGGCAGACGGGATGGGATGCGATGGGATGGGATGGATGGGACCTGGGTCCCCTCGCTGCCTCCTCCCCCAAGCCGTCTCCACCGCAGGAGGGGGCTTCCCCCGGCGGCCCCAAAAGCGAGGAGGGGGCATTTAGGGTGCCGGGGGATGTCGGGCAGGCTCCGGCCGCCCCCGCCGTCCTTACCGTGCCGCCGCAGTCCCAGAGGGGGGGCAGAGGCCAGGCGGGGCCGCAGCTCACGTCCCACATGGCCGCAGCCGGAGCCCCGGCCGCTAAAACAAAGTTTGCTATTTACGGGATGAGAGGGCAAGCGCATCTCTCGGCGTTTGCGGAAAAGTTTTCTTTAAAAAAAAAAAAGAATAAAAAAATAAAAGCACGCGTAGCCCCATGCACGGAGTGGGGAAGAGGTAGGGGAAACTGCTCTGCTAGTTTAACCTCGGGGGGGCGGGAGGGGGGGAGCAAAGCACCCCCCCAAAGCCTTCTTGAGGGGGGGAGGGTGGGATGTAGGCTGGGTAGGATTTGCCGCTTTTCCAAATGCAACCCCGGCGGCCAAGTTCGTCCCGAGCCCGCAGCGCGCTCCGCGGGGCAACCCCCGGGGGGCTCGGGGATGGAGAGGTGGGGGGGGGGGGGGACGGCGACGACGGGGACGGGAAAAGGGGACAGAAGGACACACGGACACGGCCGGCCGGGCCCGCCGAGCAGCATGGGGGAGGGCAGCGCTTACCATGGGCGAGGGCGTTAATCGGGGGGCGTCCCGCCGCCCGCTGCCCGCATGCTGCTGCCGCCGCCGGTGCCGCCGCCCGCTGCCAG